>NC_046294.1:26051368-26379284 GCF_004115265.2 Rhinolophus ferrumequinum | reverse complement strand
CCCATGTTATAGAAGAACTGCTTTTTCTTTTCCTTTTCAGCGCACTTCATTCAGCATTTGCTTTTCTCTTGAGATAAGGAACATGCAGTGAGAAAAAAGAAACTTCTTTGTGATTTCTAGAAGGAGCTTTCTGTTCTGATAAGCTGCCTGTGTTTTGCCTAACATTGTCTGAAGCAATTAAAAGCATGGCTCATTCTTCTGAAAGGATGTGGAAACCTCAGCATTTAGACGGGGCCTACCCTGAAACAGCACTGGGTATCAGGATCTTCAACGCCCAGAAACTGTGTGCAGTGGGAATGTGTGGAGACCAGGATTGAAATTTTTAGGTCAAGAAGGTGCTCATGGACATTTTGAGGGTGGAGATGAGAAAGCTCAGCAGCCCGGCCTTCTTTTCTCCACCATTGTCTCTCTTCGGTGTTTCTCTTGTCATAAAGTCTTTGCTATCACCGCTCTCTGCAGCACCCAGTCCGGCCTCTCTGTGACGCTCACTCCAGCTGCCAGGGTTTCTGCTCAGTTCTGCGAAGCTCTGAACTCATCTGATCATTTGTGGTCTCAGGGTGCACGTTTTCAGCGATTCTTAAATCCATCATCCCATTGCCCTTCAGATTTGAGGACAAATCTGTCCTTCAAACACCTCCTGGCTGAGAGGCCTTTTCAATCTCTTCTACCCACTAGGGCCACAGGAAGGTTTTTCTTTTTCTGTTTTTCCGTCCCTACTCTGCTCCGGATGTCACTGTCCCCCGGCCCATTTTATGCACTTTTCTCTGTGCATTTTTCTGTCATCTCTCAGCACTTTTGTGGTGGAAGTGTTGTTGAGTGGTTAAAAAATAGCGTGGGCTCTGATGTCAGACCCATCTGAGTTCCAATCCCGGTGTCACGACTTAACTTCCTCAGTCGTCCTATTTGTAATGGTCGCTACTTCATAGGACAGGTGTGCTCATAAAGTGGAAAGTACTGAGTACCAGACTTCCCCACTCATTTTTAACAAATATAAATGGTAAGAATTATTGTTTACCCAGCCACTTTCCCTCAAATTTCCCCTTTCCTTTCTCTGTTTTTTTTTTAACTGCATTTTTATTTTTTGAAATCATAGCTTGCATGCCCTATTAAGTAAAAATAATTACCACCAGTAAAATGGGCACTACAAATCTCAGAAACAATGTGCTGGTACAACATTTACATTTTACAAGGAGAAAACTGATGCCCACGGGAAAACCCTCAATGTCAGAGCTAGAAGGTATCTTCTCCTCTCTCCAGGATCACGTCAGATGGAAGAAACAATGGCACACACTGTCTTGGAGGGTCTGGGATTGGCAAGCCTGCTACTCAAGTGAAATTAGTGCCACAGATCTGGACCTGCAGTGAATCAAGTCCAAAGAGTTAGGTAGGTAGAGGTGGGGAGTGGACAGCACCCAGGAAGTTAGTGAGCAGGACTGGGCATGCTCATCCCAGGGGAGAAGCTGTCTGCTCTCCTCTCCATCATTTTCTCTGGGTTATGGATGCTCTAATCTCCATGTGTGATGACAGTAGCCCAAAACTTTACTTTTTTTTTTTTAAGAAGGACAGAGCTCACAGTGGCCCATGTGGGGATCGAACCAGCAACCTTGGTGTTTATCAGCACCACACTCTAATCAACTGAGCTAACCGGCCACCCCCAAAACTTTACATTTTTACAAGCAGGCACAGTCTAACCAGCTGTTAGATCCCCCAGGATTCCCCTTGGTTGACTTGCCAGTATCTGTTGATGCCAGATTAAGAGTCCCATCTAACTCTCTACTGGTTGCTCATGTACTAGTTATTTTTCATAGGCTGGTTGAAATATTCTGAAGAGGTTCGATTTCCTTTCCATAAATCTATACGACTCAAACAACCTTTTCCTGATTAGATTAATTTCTCAGAGAATTTTAAAAGAGGAAAAGGGTATTCTTGCTAAAGGCGAAGTGTGTTGCTGAACAATATACCAACATGTCTTACACCTATGCATGGCATTTTTTTTCCTGCTGAATTTGGACAAAATCTCTGAACCCTTCCCAACAGGTACCCATGTACTTGCCTGCAAATTGATTGCAATTATCATGTAGCAGTGCTCACTTGTATTCCATGAGTTCTACATTCCTCAGCTTCCTTCAGAAAGACCGGGGCCATATGGCTAGTTCTACCCAAAAAGACAGTGAGTGGAAGTGGTATGTGCCACTTTACTTCATTTTCATTGCTGAGGCAATGAAAAGCTAACGTGTTTCCTCTCTCTATTCTTCTTTAACTGTGGCCAACTTGGAGGTGATGTGTTCTAAGAGACATAACTTAAAGAGGGCGATGGTAGCCTTATGTGCACAGGATTTTATATAAATGAGAAATACGCCTGTACTAGAGAGCACCACTGAGGTTTGGGATTTTTATATTATAGCAGAACAATCAGGCCTAACCTGACTAATAGAGCAAGTCCAATAAACCTTCTTTTCATTCTTCATGGTTATTAAACAGGTAAAGCAACCAGCTTTAATAAACATGGTTAGCTGTGGGTAAACTGAGTCAACTCTCTCTGTGGACCTAGAGGTCCAGGAAATGATGCAAGTCTGGACATACCCTGAGTCTGTGCCCGAACTACTGACTGGCTTCCCTCGATGGCATCTCTCTCTTTACCTCCAATAAACTTAATTTTCATAGAGTAAGAAATGAGGTACTATGAGGTAAAATGGTTTCCCCAAGTCTACACACGTAGTAGATTAAAACTAGAAGCCAGAGCACCTGACTCCAGACCCAGGAACTCTTCCCTCTCCCTGCTATTCTCTCTCTCTCTCCCTTTCGCCTTCCTCTGCATGGATGACAAGTGGGAACAGTGGGGGTTCCAGCCATAGATTTGCTTCTCTTGATAAAGTGGAATAAACAACTAGGCAACAGCAGTGTACACACTCCAAATTACAAAGATCATTCGTCTTAGGAATTATCTTTAAATCTGCAAACTCTGCCTCCCATTAAGAAGTCCTCGATTTTTATTCCACCCCCAAACTAGTCATTGAGTTTAGCAAGCAAAGATTCTCATTGTAGCATCAGGCAGGTCTTTCTCTCCTTCTTGATTGATTGATTAATTAGTTATGTGTACTTGGGTCCAGCAGGGAGCCCAGTGACAGCTGTGACATGAAAATTACCGGAAAGTTACGAAAATATGTGGCAGTGTTGACTTGCTGAAATGTAGTACCAGGGATTGATTAGAAACAGACACATATAACGATCACATCTTGAAATTACCTGTCACTGCTGAGGCCTTGAGAAGAATCCTTTTGATTAGCATGAATTAATTCCGTTTCAATCTAATCACCTACAAAGAAAGTAGTGTTTTCTATTTTTATTTCTACTTTATTTATTTATTTATTTCGGTCTAGAATCCTGGAGTTTGAAGAACACGTCCTGTAGAGACAAAGTGACCTTTGAAAAACTCAAGCTCACTCTGATTGTTTTGTCCTTCAAATCCTCTAATTGTCTCCCATTGTCTTAGAGATAAAACAACAAACTCATCCCGACCATGGCCTCTAAGACTGCATCTTGTCCAGCCTTCAGCTGCCTGCCAGCCTCATCCTATATCTCCTTTCCTCCTCCCTCTCTGTACTCCAGCCACACTGTACTGCTCTCCGCTCCAGGTTCCACTATGGCCCTCACTCACCACAGGGCTTTGGCACATGCTCGTTCCTTTGTCTGAAATTCTCTCTCTCATCAATTCGTTCTTATTCTTCAGGCCTCAGCTCATGTCACGGTCTGAAGGATGTCTGATCTCCTGATTAGGTTAAATCTCCCTATCAAAGACTCTCCTAGTATTATGTACCTCCCTTCATAGCACCTCCCTTGTCGCATACATAATTTTAATTTTTCAGCTTTTGTATATGTGTGCCATTATAGAATTAAATTTTCTTTCCCCGAATGAGAAATTAACTTCCATGAGGACGGAGAAGGCCTCTGTTTTCTGCTCACAATGTTTTCATCCAGCAGAGAATTCCTCTGCTGCAGAGCGGTGCCTCGATTTATATTTGGTGAATAAATGAATGAATAGCTCATTGACTCAGAGATTTAACCTAGTACAAATTTAAAAGAAATCACAACCAGGCATTTTTTTTCTTGCACTTTTTGGACAAAGAAGATGTATAAATAGACGCGCATCTTAAAAGAATTCAAAGCTTAATGTGATTTCCAAGCAGCAGATATGCTATTGCACAAATAAAGCAGCAACGAAAAATTTCGTCCTTCAGCTTTCACCTCCATGACTGTTAGATGGTTTTGCAAACCTGAGGCACTCATAATTCAGAAGAACCTGAAAGTTGTCTGGTGCCCTGCATGCCCAATAAAATGACTACCTTTGTGCTTGAAAATCTCTTCTGACTGCAATACTCCGTACTATGAGCAGAAGCAAATATATATTAACAGTGGTCAGTAGTATCAGCCAAGGTCCCAGCAGGAAGAACTTTGCTCATTCCAAAGAGATTAACTAAAAAATATTTAAGGAAGAGACTACTTACAGAGATATGGGCAGGTTTAAGGGAACCAACAAAACACGGTGAAGCATCCAGGAGCAGGCGACATAGGGAGATATTACCCCTCCCAGGCTTGAGGAAGCAAAGGACAGGAATAGTGTTAGAGAAACCTAATAAAAATGGGTGCCCTGTAGGAGGGGCTGCTATCAGGAGCTGTAGCCATTCAGACTATAGCCATAGAAGAATGCAGCCACAGCCAGAACCCTCGAGGGAAGGGTGCAGTCAGGAAGGAATAAATCCTTGAACCTCTGTCTCCCGCTGCGCTATCGTCTGGCAAACCCAACTGGAAACCAGAAGTGAGAGAGTTTGGGGACTGCTGTCTATCGAGGTCAGCTCCTCTGGGCCCAGAGCAAGGAAGAGAAGTGTGAGAATGGATTTATAATGGGCTAGGGAAGACAAACAGAGAATGGCTGGCTCGCCTTTGATTTCATAAAGCACTTGCTGTGTGCCACTGTTTCAAGCTCTACATGTATTAATCCAATCAGTCCTCACAACCCCCCGGGGAAAGCACCCATGTTTCCCCCTCTTATAGATGAAGAAACTGAAACATAAAGAGGTTAAATAATTTGCCCAAAGCCACCCAGCTTTAGCTGGTGGTGGAGCTAACATTCAAACCCAGACATTCTGACTCCAGAGCCCATTCACCACACCAGCGTGTTGGACTTCTGAAGAATAGTGTCAATTTTGGGGTGAAGATTAAAGGCGTCTGTGCTCTGGCCAGGAACACATCACCAGTACAGGAATGACGAAAGGAACAGACTCAGACTTTTTCTCAGAACGGGAATAAAAACTGACGAGCTCTTTGGAGATTGGGAAAATTCAATTTATTTTATATATACTGGGAATAGATTCATTTCCCAGTGTACTGCTGTTTCGGATTGCTGACTGCTAACTGCAGTGGTGATGCCCAGCAATGATACTGCGGTGGTGATTTGGGCTTTAATTAGGCACCTCGATTAGGACATAACTGAAGCTTAACTCAGAAAATATCTACAAGTGTGTCAGCACCATCTGGTTAAATACGGATATTAGACATGGAGTTAAAAACAATTCGAAGTAGAGGAAGAGAACACATCCAAGATTTGTAAGTCTCACATTCACACATATGCTCCCTGACTTTGATATTTTATCTAGCAGTGAGTAACACGGCTAATATCTGATATAAGTTGAGAGTTGAAACTAAGTCTGAAAACAAGGTCATATCAATCATATCTTATTTCGATGTAAAATAACTTACTGTTTTTAACGTTTCTTTCCTGTAAGTTTAGAAAATACACTTATATACAAGGAAGAAAATAAAAACCAACTATAATCTCATCATCTAGAAAAAAATAACTACGTCCTTGGTATGTCACCATACTTTTTTCTGTTTGGGTATGTGTGTATTTACAGAATTGAGATCATACTGACTATATTGTGTTTAACTTTATTTTACCTATAGTATACTACAAGTATCTATCCATGTCATTAAATATTTTTTCTCATTTTATTGCCTTTGGTAAGGTTTTCTTTTTATAAAACGATAGACCACATTTTATCTACTCAGTCCCCTAGAGCTGGACATTTAGGTTGCCTTCAGTTTTTCTCTAATATAAACAATATATTCAAAACCAAACCTTTGTATTATTCTTGTAGAGACAACATCCATGATTTTTTTTTCCTATTTGAACATTCTTGGCTACCACTTACTTAAAGTCCAGGATTTCTGTTAATATTTAGAAGTTTTTTTTACATGGTTAGGTTTGGAAGATAACAGGTCTTTGAAAATTTGATGAAATTGACTCAGTTTACCAGTATACATCAGAAGCTTTAATACATATCCTAATATCTAGTTTTAAAATGTCAGTTTCATTCTTGCTCAACTGAGGTTAATGTTGGATAATTTTTAAAAGACCATAAAATTTTAAAAATACATGTAGGTTAAAAGAACTTCCTACTAAGGGAAGAAAAAAAAAACGTGTTGTACGGCGCGTTGAGCACTTTTAGTTAAGGAAATGTGTGGCTCGTGAAAACAGACCTCTTTGTTTTCGTTTGCCATACTACGCTGTACTAGCTGTATTAGGTTGCAAGAAAAAAAAAATCTTCACAGACCTGTAAGTCTATATAAAGAATGTAAGTGTCATGCACAGTGGTGGCTTCTCTCTGAAGTCCTGAAGGCATTTTTAGATACTTGTGCAGTTCCGTCCTAAGACGAAAGGACTTTGATCTTTCTTGCTAATTTAGCATGAAAAGAAATTAAGACACTTGGTCCTTTATGACGATAGCATTAATTCTAAGCAAATGCACTTGCAAAATTCAGAGACACTTCAGCATCCTAAATGGGAAAGGAAAATAGGAGTGTGGGGGAAGAGATCCAGTTTCTCAATCTCTGGGAGAGACATCCAATTAGGGAGGCAGAGGATGCTTTCTCATTTAGTACAACTGCCGAGAAGCGGTGTCCTTCCGCCCAGATCCTGCTCCGGGTTTGTGGAGCCTTGTTTGTGGAACAGGGCTCAAGCTGCAGGCTACTAATTGCTACGTTTTGTGCAGTTTTCTCATTTCAAAGACTCTTTGTCGGAGGCTGTTAGAAAAGTCTTGCTAAGGTATAATAAGCCTTTCAAGGTTCAAAATGAGGAACATACCTTCCTTTAAGAAAAGTAAAATAATACAACCTGTGTGCCACAGTTTGCATGGATTATTTCCCTAATCCCATGACAACAGTAATAAGGAGAATCCTCTGACAATCTCAGAGTTTAAAAAGCGTCTTCCAGGTCACATAACTAGATAATGGCAGGGCCAGGTATTCAACCACATCTGACCCTAAAGCCGACGCTATTTTGAATACACTATGTGTACCACAGAGTGATACACTGAATTGGTACAACCTATCACAATGCACCGTCCGAGAAGATGTTCTTTTTTCGGCTGTCTGGCATTCAATCATACTCCTCCTCAATTCACCTTTGTGTGGAACTCTTCTTTGAATGTCAGCTAAATGAGTGGGCAGTTCTCACTTCCCTCTCTCTACAGAGCCTAGGTGATCCTCTGGTTTCCTTTCAGGACCCCTGGTACAGCGAGGAGACAGTTATGTGGCCAGGGTGGCCTGATCTGAGAGGCTGAGTTCATCACACAGTAGCTGTGACCTGGGGACCAGACATTGCTTACAATAAGATATGGTGTTTCCTCTCCAGTCCCTGAAGTCCTTTCCTTCTGGTCCCTTTCCATAACCTAGTCCTCCAACCTCCCATTGATTCTGAGAGCTAACCCCTCCTCCCAATAAATTATTTTGCTAAGTAGCCAGCATTAGTTTCTAAGGTTTACAACCCAGAGTCTCAACTGATATTAGTTCTCAGTTTTATGGGTAACTGGCCAGAAAAGAATCCGTAGTCTTTACACGGCGCAGAAATCTATAATAGAGTTTCAAGGGATCCTCTGAAAATTATTTCTGGTTTATTAACAGCAATGCATTCATTTGGATCAATATGAGGTAGATAAATTATTAGGGCCATGTATGGTGCTTAATGATTGCCTTCACCCTTTAACCCATCATATTTGGCCTGTCCCCACTGACCACGTAAGAGTTTTACAACTGTAAGGAACCCTGGTGATCATCTAGACGAACACCCTCATTTCCCTTTTATGAGGGTGCTCCCTCATCAGCTGAGAGGAGGAGATCACATTCTCTTTACCCTTTGGACTTCAATATTCATGTTGTCACTTCCAAGGCTTCCATTGTCCCTTTGCAACATTAGCCCAAAGTTATTAAGCTTAATGCACGGTGGCTTAATGCACCAGGAATGACCAAAGGGTCACTGAGGGAAATGTATGCTTCTCATTTGTTCTGTTTTGTGGGGTGTTAATTTCAAGTAGCCTTTTCCTGCTAAGTCTAAGGAGTTTTATTTTAAAATAATAATAATAATAAGAGGAGGAGAGAAATATGTCACCAAGAAAAAAATGAAATCTGAAAATCATTTAAGTGATTTAGAATGACAAAAGATAGAACTAAGTCAAAACTATAGAAAACAGCAACAGCTCATAATTCTATCTGGAAGCATAGGGCAGCCTAAAATATGGGTCTGACAGGCTGATCCTCTTGGGAACAACTTATTAGGAGTTTACTATGAAATAATTATATGGGCCAGTTAAACTGTCTCCATGCATCTGCATAATGTGGTGCATGCATACACAGGAGCAAAACATTCTGGGACTAGAAGAACCAATGCTTTTGTTGGGGTTTACAGAGCACCAGGATCTGACAGATAGCAGAGGCTGCCCAAGTATGATGCTTAATTTTATGCGTCAACTTGTCTGAGTCAGGGGATTCCTAAGGTTAAACATTATTTCTGGGTAAATTCATCCTTATTAAAAAGGGAAAAGTTTGCATTTAAATTGGCAGACTGAGTAAAACAGATAGCTCTCCCCAGTGTGGATGGGCATCATGCAACCCATTGAGGGCCTGAATAGAACAAAAGCGATGGAAGGTTTAACTCTCTTTTTCTGTCTCACTGTTTGAGCTTGGAATCACTCTTCTGTTTTTGCACTGGGACTTAACACTATCAGCACTCTTGGTTCTCAGGCCTTCAGACTTGGACTGGAATTTAAACAACCAGCTTTTCCGGGTCCCCAGAAAAGCAGACAGCTTTGCAGACAGCAGATCATGGAACTTCCCAGCCTTTCTGATGACATGAGTCAACTCCTTACAATAAATCCAATAAATCTCATCATAGATAGATAGATAGATAGATAGATAGATAGATAGATAGATAGGCAATCTCTTATCAGTTTTTCTGGAGAACCCTGACTAATACACTGAGCTTTGGAAGCTTGTACTAAGCTGTTGTACAGTTTGAAACACAGTGTCAAAGGATTGTGTAAGCTTAGAAGCAGTTAAGGAACTGTTTGAGGGTGGCCAGAGTTGAAAATTTCAGGCAGGAAGTTGTAACTTCCAGTGAAGGCAGAACACTTTCCTGGTTCTAGCAATTGTACTGAAGATAGAAAGACTCCTGAGGTTGGGGTTCTAAGAAGGAAGAGCTCAGCGGGCTATCAGGGATCCAGACAATCATATAAGATACAAGTTAGAGTTCTGGTCCCAGGGGAAGACAGAGGTGCTAAGCAGTACAGCTGAGTGCTTAATCATGTGGATGCGGAAGCCAGATTACCTGTATTCAAACTCCTTCTCTGCTACTTATTAGATGATTAGCTTCTATAGTACATAAACCCTTTAAAAATCCTCGTGTGTAAAAATCCTCGTATGTAACAACAATAGTACTTACCTCATATGATTCTTATCAGGATTCAATGAAATAATGCACACTTAGTGAGTCTTTAATAGATAGATGTTGGCTATTATATTAGTGGGGAAGACTATGGAAAGGGGTGTAATTGTAGGTGCATGCTATAGACTGGACATTTGTTCCCCCCCACCCAAATTCATAGGCTGAATCCTAAGGCCCAGTGTATTTGGATGTATTTGGGCCTTTGGGAGGTGCTCAGGTCATGAAGGTGGAACCCTCATGGATGGCATTATTTCTTTTACGAAGGAGACTTCTGCCATGTAAGGATATACTGAAAAGATGGCCATCTGTGAACCAGGAAGCAGGTCCTCAGCAGACACTGAATCTGCTGGTGCCTTGATCTTGGACTTCCCAGCCTCCAGAACTGTGAATAACTGAGAAATAAATGTCTATTGTCTACAAGCTGCCCAGCCTATGGCATTTTTGTTACAGCAGCCCAAACAGACCAAGACAGTGCCTAAATCTATAGTTTGGGTGGTGGGGGGAGGATGTTATAACTCAGAGGTTTAAAGACATCTTGGGCTATCTCTGCCATGACAGCTAGTGAGCCTGGCTGACCATATAACCTAATTCTAAAGCCTCAGACTATATATTTCGTGTCCTACTTCTGATTAACCCAGAAACCGGGGCAAACCTGAGGCTGCTGGGTAGGTCTTTCAGGGATGCAGATAAGGGCAGTGAGACAAATCAAAAGTAGAGAGACCAAGTCAGGGGCTTATGTTGTACCACCGCCATTTTGGCTTTTGTGACGAGGTTGCTTTGCTGTGATTGTTTTAAATGCATACCTGCACTAAGGCTTCCCCTGCTATAATTAGTTTGAGTGTTTTCATTTTGTACAATAATTCATAGCTAATTTTACGACATGATAATGTGAGACAAATAACATCCATTCCCAATATGATACTGGTGGACAAGGGGTTAAAATTTCCTATCTGATTTGTTGATTGGGCCAGGTGAACTTGATCAGGCAATTTATTAGGAGAGCTGAAATATAGTCAAAAAGATTCTCTTGGCTTAGAGTTTGCATTTGTTTTTCTTTTATCTTTCCCCAGTCATAAATCTTTGTTGGGGAAGAGAATGAAAAGGGAATGGGCGGGGGGGAACCAAAAAACGAAGCAGACGAAAGGATATTTCTCTACACATGCATCCATCCTCTGAGCTGGGCAGCAGAGATTACAAATCATACTACACAAATCAAAAGTCTTTCATAGCTTCCCGAGAGGCAAGCATTTCGGAAATACATTCTTAGGGCTCTGTTCTCCCAAAACACAGCTCCTCATGAGTGGGCTTTAGTCAGATTGACATGGCATTTTGACTTCGGAATCAATGAGAAAGGATGGAAAGTACAACAACTTCCATTTTAAGGTGTTGCATGAAAATGACAGAACTGCAAATCGAAATTCTGGAGCATCTTTATCTGGATGACTGGCTGCCACTCGGGGCCTCAGCATCATGGTCTCTAATGTGGAAAAACAACTCATCTTAGAGAGCAAATGGGCTCTGAGTCTTGTCAGGCTATTATTTTACCAGATTTGCATGCATAGCTTTTCCCATCATTCCCATTCAAGTATCTGTGTCCTTTTATTTAAGATTTAAGTAGTATGTAGTTGAGTTTTATCATGTCTGACAATTTTGGTTTTTAAATTGAAGTTCTTAAAGAATTTGGATTTATATCTATTTATTCTTGAGTTTATATCTACTAATTGTCTTATCTGTACCACCTGCTTTGTTTTCTATTCCCTCTCCTGTCTTATTTTGAATAAATACTCTGTGTCTTCCCCCTATATATGCTGGTGGTTGTATATTCATTGACATACAGCCTTGATTTCTACCAACTTAATACAAGTACTTTGAGCACTTCACAGATAACACAGGGACTTAAAAATACTTTCACTCCATATCTTACTTTTCTGTTACTGTTATTATGCATCTTAATTCTGTGTATTTTGTAACCCTCGAAGATGTGATTACTGTTTTATGTGTTCAATGTTTATTTATATTCATCCACCTATTTAATCTTTACTTTGCTTTTACTTCGTTCCTTTTACGTATTTCCACGTCTCCTTCTGGAATCATTTTTCCATCTGTCCTTTGGTATTTCTTTTACTTTAGGTCTCTTAGTGATAAATTCACTCAATTTTTGTTTGTCCAGAAACATTTTTACTTGACCTTCAGTTTTAAAGAATATTTTTACTGAATATAAAATTCAGTAAAAATGGGTCGGTATTTTTCTTTCAGTACTTTAAAGATGTTCCCCCCCTGTATTCTGACTTCCATCATTTCTGTTGAGGAGCAAACTGTCAGTTTTAATGTTGCCATTTAAAGATAATATATCTGTTTAAAAATAATTTCTGGTTGCAATCTAGATTTGCTCTTTGATTTTTGTGTTGGTTTTTTTTTGTTTTTTTTAGAAAAATTATTATTCTGAGCTTAGGTAAGAGGTTTCTTTTTGTTTTCTGTTTGTACATGTGCTCTTTGGGGTTCATAAGGCTTCTTCTGTCCAACTTCTTTTGTCTGTCTTGGAAAATGTTTACTAGTTATTCTTCAAATATTTTTTTCTTCCATTTTTCTTTTTCTCTTCTCTTTTCACCACGACCCATATGTCTTTAGGCTCTTTCCTATTTGCTACTTTTTAGCTCTCTGTGCTTCAGCCTGGATATTTTCTACCAATTGGTTTTTCAATTCACTAATCAACTTTTCTTCTATGTGTGATCTAATAATAAACTGATCTACTGAGGTCTTAATTTAAGCTATTACGTTTTAATTATATTATTTCTATTCCATTAGAAAAAAATAAATACAAGGTATCTAGTGCAATTCTCCATCTTGGCATCTATATTCTTGAACATAATAATTAGAGCTATGTTAAAGTCCGTTTCTAATACTAGTAAAAATAAAAAAAAAAGGATCATCTCCAGGTCTGTTTCTATTGTCAGTTTTTCTCTTGGTTCTGTTTCTTGTTGTATCTGGTAATAAGTTACTGATGGCCAGCCACTGTTTATGAGTATTAGAGGTTCTTGATCCTATAGCCTTCCACAAAGAGTTTACCTTATCCTCTGGTAAGCACGTGGAGTGGTAACAGATAACTTTAATCCAAACAGGCATTGAACTGACTCAAGGTGGGATTATAATTTTCCATGTGTACCCCTAGTTTGTCCATGCTCCTGGGGTGTCATCCCCCTTCCTCACTGATGGGTCCTGAGAATCTTTTTTTTTATTATTTATTTTTTTATTTTTTTTAGCTTACCAGCACCGAGAGAATCGAAAACTGCTTTACCACATGAATCTTATCCTCCTTCTCTGTAAAATCAGCAAATACCTTAAGGGACACTAGGCAGAGAGTTAGGCTTACTCCCTTAGGTCTTTATTCTCAGCAGTTTCTTGCCCCCAACCAAATTCTTGCTGTCATGGCAGCTCCAAATTCCATTTTTTTACTCTGTTGCCCTGTGAGATTGCCAAGTTTTCCACTGGATTCTTTGTCTTTTAACAGAAGCTATATACTCTGGCCCTCTGAGTGGATTCTTGGCTTCCTATCCTAAAAATCAACAAATGCCCTGAGGGGAAAAAGTGGCCGTAAAATGTCAACTCATCATGTCTTTTCCATGGCATCTTGGCCTTTTAATATTGATTACATCAGCAGTTCTTTGAGAGCTGCTTCTTTTTTTTTTTTTTTTAATTTAATCTTTTTTTTTTTTTTTTCTGATCATTCTCAGAGCAGTGTTAGTCTGTTGCTGTGATGGTTTTTAAAAGATGGCCTCATATCCTTGGACCACACTCCTATTGAGAGGTGACGTCTACAGCCCCTGCTTAAATTTGGGCAAATTTGTAATGACTTCAACTGATAGATTATAGAAGAAGTCATAAATGACTATTCAACTTCTGCCTTGTGCTCCAGAACACTGGCCTTAAATCCCTGAAGTACCATCTAAAATATCCAAATACTCTGTGATCTCCATACTGGTTAGGCCACATGTAGGTGCTCTAGTGGACAGCCCCATATGACCTTGTCCTTTAGAGATCCTTCCTAGGTTCCATATATAAATATATATATATATATATATATATATATATATATATATATATATATATATATATATTAGTAAAGAAGCCATCTTGGAAGTTGACCTCTCAACCTTATCTCTTCTTGCTCTCCAGCTGTTTGACCCACAGAATTTTTGATCCACAGATTCTATCAGCATTATAAAATGGTTGCTAAACATCTACCTGGTCCAGTAAAAATATACTACCTTTATTCCCATTGCCTCAACAACTCTTTGCTTACCAGCTGTTAAACCAATCGTGAATTTTAGGACTCTGTGGATCATGGAATCTTCAGTTGAAATAAGATGGTCTAGTCTAACCTGCCACCCAAAGCAGATATTTGGATCCCCAAGAAGTTGTTATCTAGCTTCTTCCAAGTGACATATTTCTCTTGGCAAATCTGAATTAGGAAATTTTAAGAAAAGGCATCCAGTTCACAAAAGGTGTCACAAAGGTGATTTAATATTTATTCTGTGAGAGGTGCTAGGAAATAAAGAAAAATGACACTCAGTCACTAACATCCAGGGTATCACAGTCTGTTATGGAAAAAAAACATACTCACAACTAAGTATTCTACAATGTTATAAGAGATAAAAATGTACAAATAAAGAATGACGCAACCATAAGGGAGAATAATTTTAGTTAGGTGTATGGGGATATTCTGGGAAAGTCCCACAGAGAAAGTGACATCTAAGTTGCACTTTTTCCATAGTTGACAAGTTGACATGGTTTCCACGTTCTTCCACATTCTAATTGCCGCCCCTTATTGAGACATTATTCAGTTTTCCAGTTTCCTGGGGAACACGGTTCTCCTAATACTAGTAAATAGTCTGAATGTGATACCTCTTATTTATGAAACTTAATATTTCATCATCATTTTATCAGCCAGGTCCATATACACCTTAAAGTATATTAAGAATCTTTTCAACATGGGTCATTTTCAAATCAAGTTTTTGTACTCTCCATATTTTGAAACTGCATTCCAGACTTTACATTAATTCTCCATCTGGTTCCAGTGTTTCAGCCTCTGGAGACTTTTGTGGGGGGGAGGGCAGGGGACAGAGTAGAAAGGTCTAATTTCAGATTCTAACAAATGAGCTCCTCCAGGTCTGTGTCTGCTACAAATTTAATGAGCAAGCCTTGTGTGCCTTTCTCCAAGATGGTGATTAAAAATGTTGACCAAGACAGAATCATGTAATCTAGGCTTGGACAATAATATATTAATGCATTTCTCCTATTAGGTGACTTATTTGCATTTTCACAGTGGCCTTCTGGAGAATAGATACATTTACCCATAGAGGCGATGCAGATGATTGGAGTATTAGGCGTGATAGATGGCCACTTGGGGGATATGGTTAGGCATGAGGTCCGCTCACGCTTCTTACATCCGACTACATAGGCAGCCTTCCATTCAGTCTATTTTGAGTTCTCTCCTTCAGTCTCAAGCTTTTCTGCACATTGGAATCCCCTGAAGAGCATTAGAAAACACAGAAGCATGGGTCCCACCCCTGTTGGTACAGCCTGGGCTCTGGTAGTTTGGCAAACTCACCAGGTGATTCTAATGTTCAGTCAAAGTAGAAAGCCACTGCTTTTGCAGAACGTCATCAACTCTAAAAGAAAGAGCATTGGGTTAAATGTCAAAGCAGGATAGACTGCAACTCTGTCACTTAATCGTTTTGTGACTTGGACAGAGTGCTTCATCTCTGAGCTTCAGGTCTTATATCTATCTATAAACTCAGGGCTAATAAGACCTACAATGCAAGGTTATAGGAAGGGGTAAAAGAGAAAATGGGTTTAAAGTAATTAGTGTATAGTAGGCAAATTTTGGATGTCACCGCACTCCCCTTTCTTCCAGGAGTCCCGAAGTTGACCTATAGAATGAGGTCAGCAATGGCTAGAACACAGAATTGACACTTGAACTCTCACTCTTGGTGGTTCTCTGAGAATCAGGGAACCTCACCTTTGGTGATCTGTGTCTAAAATTGTCTGCCTTATAGAATGACTTATACATCATTTAAAATTCACAAATGTAGCTTAGCTGGGAAATAAAACATATAACTGACTTTAAATTACTAAATAGAAAATAAACATTTCATTTTCCAACTGTGGCCAGAGAAAACCACTCACTGCCCATTTCATCACTAAGGCTTTCAAGTATGCCACATTATTCTCAGTTTTTCATGTAAGATAAATTTTTGTAAATACAGGAGAGAGAGAGAGAGAGAGAGAGAGAGAGAGAGAGAGAGAGAGAGAGAGAGAGAGAGAGAGAGAGAGAGAAAGTCCAGGAAGAAAAATAAATACTAGATAAAACATTTATTTATTTTAGTTATTTCTATTGGAAAATCCTAAGATACTAGCTACAATAAAAGTTCTCAACATCTGAACTATTAAATGGCTGCCTAAAAGTCATTTTGAATTGAAGTGATATATAGTACATGTAATGAAAATGAATGTGTTCTTAAGTTTTTCAAATGTAAATATATATATATATATATATAGAGAGAGAGAGAGAGAGAGAGAGAGAGAGAGAGAGAGAGAGCAAGAAGTCAGAGTACAGAATATTTAAATTTCACTAAAATTGTAATGTCATTAAAACCTACTGTTCCATTTACATTCTGCCTTCAACCCAGAGATACACCTGTAATTGCAAGTAATATGAGCAAACAAGCCCAAATATAATCTTATCTCCTTTTCTGTCTTCTCCTTTCCTTTCTTCTCATTTCATTCATTCTGAAAACATTTATTGAGATCCTAGCATTCCTCAGGCATTACAAATACAAAGATGAATGAGATACATGATTCCTGACTTTGAAGAGTGCACAGTCTAATTATTTAAAAGATAATTAAAACCCAACATAGTTGATGAAAACTGAATAAGGTATGTTATCTAGTTAACAGTATTGTACCAATGTCAACTTCCTGGTTTTGATATCGTGCTATGGTCATATAAGATGTCAGTGTTTGAGGAAGCCAAGAGAATAGTACAAGATACTATTTTCACAACTTCCTGTGAGATTATGACTGTTAGAAAATAAAAAGTTTCTGAAAATCCAATATGATAAGTACTAGAGTAATGTAGGTTTTTTTTTTTCAGGATAACTGAGTAAGAAGACATGATCATGCATAGGGAATGATGGAAAGCTTCACAAAGGAGACGGCATGGAATCTGGCTCTTGAAAGACGACTAGAAATTTCCCTGGTGTGTTAGTCCCTTATGGCTACTGTAACAAATTATCATAATTTTAGTGGTTTAAAACAACAAAAAATTTATTCTCTTATAATTCAAGAGGCCAGAACTTCTAAATCAGTTTGTTGGGCTAAAGTCAAGGTATCAGTAAGGCTGGGTTCTTCTGAAAATTCTAGGGCAGAAATAATTTCCTTGCCTTTTCTAGCTTCTAAGGGCTTTCCACATACCTTGGCTTGTGTATGACCTCTTCCTCAAGTCACTCCAACCTCTTGCTTCCATCATCACATCTCCTACCTTCTCTTTTTCTCTGCCTCCTTCTTATAAAAACTCTTGTGATTACATTTAGGACCCACCTGGATCATTCCAGATGTCTCCATCTCAAGATCCTTAATCACATCTGCATGTCCCTTTTGCCATGTAAGTTAACATGTACAGGTTCCAGGGATTAGGACCTAGATATCTGTAGACGCTCTTATTCAGACTCCCATATCTGGCAAGGACATTATTCCTTGAGGTTTACAACTGTGAAAGACAACTTGCCCAGTTGAAGAATGATTAATAGTTGGCCACGTCTGCGATACAGGAAAGGGAAGGAGTGGGACATAAGACAAGCAAGATAGGTTGGTGTATTGCTCAGCTCAGGTTGCACCAACAAAATGCCACAAAAGTCCAAGATCATGGGTCAGGCTGTGTTCTGTTTCTGGTGAGAGCTCTCTTCTTGGCTTGTGACAGCTGCTTTTACTCACATGGCTTTTCCTCAGTGAATGTGTTTGAAGAGAGAGCTCTCTTTGTTCCTCTTCCGATAAGGCCACCAATCTTATGAGATTAGGACCCCATCCTTATGTCCTCATTAACCTTAATTACATCCTAAAAGCCCTATTTCCAAATACAGTCATTTTGGAGATTAGTGCTTCAACGTATGAATTTGGGGTGACACAATTCAGTGCATTACACTTAGGTTCTAGGACCCCATGTAGTCCTCATCCTTTCTTAGTATTCAAGTTTCTGCTCAAATATCATCACTCCAAAGAAGGCTTCCCTGTCCGTCCCATGTACAGCAGCTTTCTTTGTGTGATATCACTCTGTTTTCTATTCTTTAGTAGAACATTGGATTTACAATCCTGGAATCTGGAGCAGACTGCTTTAGGTAAAATCCCGGATCCATTACCTAAACAAACTTCGAGATCGTGGCGACGATATTTAACTGCTCCGTGTCTTGGTGTCCTTATCTGTAAAATGAGGATAATCGTAATACCCATCGCCTATGAATTAAATTAGCTAAAGGAGTTAAAATACACAAAAAGCTGAGGATGTTGCCTGGCGCAATTTAAGGGGTCAATAAATGTTAGCTACGATATTTTTATTCATATTTGTCTATTTACCTCAATAGAGAAAGATGAAAACTTCAAGAGGGCAAGGACGTTCTGCCTTACTCACCTTGGTATTCTCAGTGCCTAGAACACTGCCTGATGAATACCAGCTGTTCTTTATACGTTGGCTGAAAGAACAAACATAAGAATGAATGGTTTCTTGGAAGCGCTTCAGGAAGTGTGGTTGACAATGTCAAATGCTTCAGACAGCTCGACAGATAAGGACGTAAGCCATTTGTCAATCAGAAGGTCATTGGTGACTTGAGCAGTAATAATAGCCACAATTTATTGAGGTACCTTGTTAAGTGTGCCAGTCTACACAATGACCCTACAAGAAAGCCATTATTATCACCATTTTATAAATGACAGAGCATTTCAGCAGCTCTGCGGGACAGAAGCGAGACTAAAAAAGATTGAGAGATGAACAGGAATTAAAGATGTAGAGACAACACTATTATGACTGGCAGCTTGTTTAAATATATTAGCCTGTATGAGGGAAATGAATTCAACTGGTCAGAGATATCATCTATCAACCAATGTTATCAAAGAAGCCAGGTACCATTGAAACAAAGGCAGTAAGGAAAACATAAATCAAATTTCTCATCTTTATAATTTTTTTTTTCTCTTAGGACATCGTCAATACTACTCTTCAATACTGACAACCTCAGTTTAATTTTTGCTTTGGATCCTCTATGCTTGAAAATAAAGAGATGATACATAAAAAATGCCACCTTGGTAAGAACCTTACCGAATGAGAAAGATCTTTTTACAAATGAAACTACTGAAGAGATTCCAACTGGACTTGGAAACCAAATCAACTCAACCTATGGCAGAATGATGACAGTAGCAAGTCCCTGGACCATTTGAGAATTACAGGTCTGCACCTCTGCAAATACTGTTACATCTTTCAGATGGTGGGTCAGGAGGGAGGAGGAAATTTTCTGGGTAGGCCTACCATGTTTCCCCCAAAATAAGACCTAACAGGAAAATAAGCCTGAGCATGATTTTTCAGGATGACATCCCTTGAACACAAGCCCTAATGAATCTTTTGGAGAAAGTTCATATAAGACCCAGTCTTATTTTGGGGGAACACGGGATAATAACAGGCTTTTTAATAGCTTCCAATGAGTATGAGCTACATTTATGGAAGCTGGGGCTAGGGTTTGAGTGTTTATACTGATCTTTCCAGGACCTGTATCAAAGAATTAGAGTCCTACCTTGCTTTCTTCGGGTGGTAATACCTGGACTCATGTATGTCCATCCTGCCTGTCACTTTTCAGCACTGAGTAGGGAGGCAGCAATGATGAAGAGGTCTAATAATCACCCTAGATATGGAATATTAAAAAATTTTTCCTTTTTAATAGCAAAGGGAGGCTGACATATCATAGTTTGTTTTCAGGGCAATCGCAGACCATGAGCAGCGCTCCAGTGGTAAAGTTGTAACTGGAGAAGGCGCGGTACGTATCCTCACCGTGTTCATTTCTTTTTTCTGCGTTAGTTTGCAGGACGAGTGCCTGCCTTCAGCCCAGCCTCCCTGTTTCTGTTCTTCATCAGCTATTTATAATTCTTGATTGCCTTACTCCTTAGTCCTAGCTATTTGTCTATTGATAAAGACTCCTGGTAGGGGTGGGCAGGGGCCAATAGTGGTTAGAAAGTCTGGATTGCCAAAATAAGAAGGATAATTTTATAATATGTTTCTTGCTTGGAATATTGAAAGTTAAAGCTGAAAAAAATACAGCTAATCACCAGTCCTTTTTTTCCCCTCTTTAATTTAAAGCCTCCATATTGCTGGAGTGACCTTTCCTGTTCTATGCTAACATCACCATATGAATTTTAAGTCCTCCCCTGTCCCTGTAGCTAGCTATGTTAGGTTGGTAGTTAAGACCCAGACTCCTCTGAAGTGCTGTACTGTTCATCTCAGCTCCGGGCAGCAAGGGGTTAACCATCGGCAGTGCCTACCGAGTTGTAAAAGGAATTGCTGAAGCTGATCAATGACCACTGTTAAGACCTGGAAACCAATTATAAACCTGAAATTTGTGATGAACAAAGCCCTGAAACACTGGGATGAAAACTACTGAATTAGTCCAGTTCATTAAAATCATTAATAGTCATGAAATGAAAACCACCGGAGTCCAAAAAGGCTTAATGCTCTATCCATATTAATTAGATGGGAGCAAATCTGAACTGAAAAGCAGCACATGCTTTGTAGAATTAGCAATTGGTCTCTACAGACTACACAGATCTCTATTAAAATTCAGTTTAATTAAAATTGATCACGTTAAGAAACTGATGTGGTTAATTAACTGAATTCCTGGACTTCTTTTCATACATTTCACAGACACCTTGTACACCGCTTTGCTGGGTGACCCTTCATGTTGCACAGAGCAAATCCGATTGCAAAGGTCTGTGTCCTGGGGATGATACAGACCAGGGGGGTGGGGTGAGGAAGAGGGAGAAGCAGCCAAGTTTATGGAGAGTCAAACCCCAAGCGCAACTCAAGTAAACTCCTTGGGAAAATTGGCCCCTTTTGTGGTGTACAAATTCATGTGTACCTGTCAGTGACAAAGAGGTTCTTTCTCCCAAACTGCCATCTCTGGAGGGACTGAGAAATATACCAAAAATTAAGAGAGTCACTCTAATGTCCAAGGTGGGACATTGCAGAGCTGGTGAAGTGCAACTGTGCAGCAAAGGAGGTACCATGCCTGTCTATCTGCAGGTATGTTAGTTTTATGGTCCACACATCTTCTTATTCTATTTGGCTCAGACTAAGTCCTATGATTTTCCGTCTGAAGAATGGGAATCATGACATTTCTAGATTCCACCAGGGTGTGTGGGACGTAAAATGATGACACCATCCTGCTACTTCTGGCTAAGCCTACTCTTCCTCCCCAAACCCACCAAGCCTATTGCCACCAAAAGAGCCGTTCCAAGACTAGCTGAGTAAGTCACTGATATATGTCAATATGTCACTGCTCAAAACACTCTAATGATTAACGCACTGCCTATAGCATAAATTGCAAACTCGGTAGATTTGAATTCAGAGTTCTCCCGCATCCGGTCTAACATACTCTGATCTTCCTTGCTTCCTAGCTTCCTGTGAACTATACTCCCCTATTTCAACCAAACTGGCCAGTTTACAAACTGAATTCCTCATTTTCTTTCTAGCCTCCATTCCCTTTTCCTCTTAGAAGTCTGTTTCTATCCAGCCCATCCTCCAGGGTTCAACTTGAATCCCACCTCCATGAAGTCCTTCTGTCATCAACCTACCAAAAAGGATCTAGCCCACCCTGTCCTCCTGTAATAGGTGTTATCACAGTTGCCTATTTGGCTCTTGTTGCTCAAAGTCTGAACTAATTACTCATGTGTACATATCAGCTCCTAAAGAGTTTAAAGTTCTTGGAAGGTAGAGGTCATCTCTTATATTTTAATGAATTGTAACAGGTATCAGACATAATAATGTTACTCCATAATTGCTTGTTAATAATGAGGATGATGGTTATCATTCGACAGTTTCTAGCAATTGTTCTCAGAGAGGAAAGTTTGAGTTCTGTCTTATAATGAACTGGTAGAAATATTTGAGTGTGATAGTCTAATAACAACAATAATGATAGATGACATTGTTCAACTCACACGTAAAGCATTGTGCTAAAGACTTAACATTTACAAAGAAATCATCCCTTTCCTCTGGTTTGTTGCCAGGGCTGTTAAGTGCTTCTCTTGATATCTTTTGTATCTGTAATTGTTTCTTCCATCTCATTTCTAATTTTGTATAGTTTTGCTTTCTTTTCTAACCTTTCTAATTGGGCGGGCTTTTTTTTTTTAATTAGATCTTATCAAAGAATCAGCTTTAGAATATGGTCTTTGTCTCCATTTAATCAATTTTAGCTGTTATCTTTATTAATTTTCATTTACTATCTATTTTTGGTAGATTTTGTTGCTTAATTGTTTCTAAGTAAGTTAAAAAATTCTTAATAGGTATTCACTTCCTTTTCTCCAGCTTTTCCCTTTTCAGTCTTTCTTCTTTGATGATAAAGGCATTGAAGTCCATACATTTTCCCCTAAACACAACTTACATTGTGATCTTTAGGTTTTTAAGGAAGTATTTTCATTTCACTCCTTTATAGACCATTTGTAATTTCATATTTGATTTCTTTTTTGATTCAAGGTCTTTTATAAATTATTATTTCAGTCTATTTAAAAAGTTACTTCATCCTATCTTCATTATATTTGGTCATAGAACATAGTTTCTTTGGCCCAGTATGTAATTCATTTTTATAAACATTACATGGATATATATGCAATGTATTTCCTATTTAAATGTTATGTAATAGTATTATTCAATTATTTTATGTACATCCTCATTTTTGGTCTAACACAACACTCAAATTCTGCAATAGGCATAATAAAGGGTATGTTTGTATTTTCATTAAATTTTACTTGCATTCCTATGCATTTTTTGCTTTATATTGAGCTGCTATGTATTTTGATGAATAAAGTTTTATGACAAGTATATTTTATTTTGTCTAGTATTTTTAACCTAAATTCATCATCTAATTTTAATACTGTCACTCTTTTTTCTTATTATTTGCCTTTGCCCGTTCTCTTTTTGCCCATGCCTTTATTCTCAAACTTCTTTTCATTTTTTGTGCGTACTTTTTGTCATATTTTCCTCTAAAATATATTTGTATGTAGGCTATTTTTAAAAACTGTATACTACATCTAACAAATGACTTTTCAAACTATATACTGTATCTTGTTATTAAACTTATTTCAGGCAACTTAAAAAACTATATAGATTCAAAAAACAAAATAAAGTATCTGGGAAAATTTGTGCCAAAAGGAAAAATGAGAAAGGTCAGAGCCAAAATTTTTGCTCAATTCTAAAATGCAAATTCTAAATTTTTGCTCAATTCTAAAATGCAAAGTACATATCCTTCTATTAATTGTTAATTGATAAATACTTTGTCTTCATTTTATTTGTTTCAACTTTATTGTCTTTTATATTTCAACCATTGCAAAGACAGAAACGAGATCAGTTAATGAATGGCCATATTCATCTGTCATTCTTTTTTCTGATTTGTTCAAGCAAACTCTTCATTGTGATGTACCTCTACTAGTGTCCGTTAATTTAGAAGGGCAACTGTATTTTCCATTCCAGTTCCTTTCCTGAAATCCACAATCAAACACATACTTCTCAATTATTATATGAAAACAAGATACTAACTCTTTTCTTTCCCAGCCACCTCCTTCAAGAGGATCTATTCTTACACTAGTTTGTTTGCTATGGCTTATTTTTTCCCCATCTCAAACATTTTGAAAACTCAGGTTTTGCTAAGATTGTCTAAGAATTTTAGTTCCAAACCATTATTATGTCTTCCCTTGAAATATGGCTCTTCTGTTTTATGAATCCTTACATATCTCATATATATTTATGCACTCAAGCAATTTTTTAGCTATATGTTTTACAAGGTTTATTGTTTCTCCTTCTCTTTATCTTCTCCTATTTTGAGTTCTCTGTTCTGACTCATTTATTATTATTATTATTATTATTATTATTATTATTATTATTATTATTTTGATGTAAGTCCTTTCCTCAAAGGGGGCATATTGGCATTAAATTCTTTGAATTCTCTCATATACACATTTTTCCAACCTCCTGGTGGTTGAATGACAGTAAATCCTTCTGTCTCGATCATCTATACGTGTCACCCCAATGCCAGAGTGATTGTTTTCTTTTGCAAATAGTTGTTATTTCTTCTCAAATAATACTTGGAATTTAGTAAGGCCTTTTACTCATCAGATTCGTTTTCTTCAGCAAAGGGACTTTAAATATTGTCTCTCTTCCACCTTTTTTTTTCTCCTTCTGGATCTTCTAATATTCATGTTTAGATATCCTCTAAGTCTTCTACCTTCTCCCCACATTTTGCAATGTTTTGGGATATATATTCCACTTGATATGCTGGGATACTAAGTGTTGTGCTATTTTAGTAATTGTGTATCTATTTAACAACCCTATTTAATTAAGAACCACCTTTTCTGGATGTTCTGAGTGTTTTTCTTTTCTCTGGTCACAAGAAGTCTTTAGAGAAATTATAGTTTTCCTTTGCCTATTCAGAGGCCTATTGGAGTCCTCACCTCTGTGGGTGGTAAGACACAAAAATAACTCTGCCTGTCTGGCTAGTTCTATACCAGCTGGGAGGTGTCAGTAGCCAATTGAGGCTCCTAAAGGAAGGAGAAATGGAATCCCTCCTCCTCCCAGAACACTTTTGTGGGAGGTCACCATTCTTACTCTTGGGATTCCATCGATTTCCAAGAGCTTTGCTGTCTCCAAGATCATAGGTGTGCTGATTTTTGCTCCAGAATTCTCCACAGTTCCAGAGGCGATCCAAGGCCAGAACTGAAAGTCTGGCCCTAACTTTCTCTATCTGAATCTATAGAGCCCAAAGGCCCTGCCTGTCTGCCAGATAGACTCTAGGGGGGAGGCTTGCTGTTAGTAACTGAGATTAATGAACTGTAGGGGCACCTTCAGGGTGCCACATTCCTAGCATTTCCTTAAATACATTTAAAATGTTTTAAAATGTGAGGTATAACACTCATACGGAAATGTGCATGCATCATAAATGTCAGTATAATAAATGATTATGAAATGTATCCTTATGTAACTACTACCAAAATCAATAAATAGAATATTGCCAGCAACCTAGAAGATCCCCCCCTTTTTCCTTTTTTAACACAATACTCTCTCTCCACACAAGTACAGGTAAATCACTACCCTGTTTTTTATGGTAATCAATGTTCTTACCTTTCTAAAAATAATCTTACTCTTATGTATGTATCTCCCTAAAATGTAGTTCAGTTTTGCCTATTTTTGAACTTTATATGAATGGATCATACTGCATGCATTTTTTTGTGTTTTGTTCCTTTTGCTAAATGTTATATTTATTTGTCATATTTATGCATGTATCTGTGTTTCATCCATTTTCATTTTCTGTAGAGTATTTCATTGAGTGAATGTGCCACAATTTCTTCATCCATCCATGGTGGATGGACTTTTGGGTTGTTTCCAGTGCAAATTGTGCTTGTCTTAGTCGGCTCAGGCTGCCATAACAAAATACCACAGACTAGGTGGCTTAAACAACAGAATTTATTTTCTCACAGCTCTGAAGATCAAAAAGGCCAATATCAACGTTCTGGCAGTGTTCAGTTTCTCGTGTGAACTCTCTTCCTGGTTGCAGATGTCTGCTTTGTCTTCACAGGGTTAGTTTTATGGGTCCATTTGACTTGGGCTAAGGGACAGTTTTAGGTGTCAACTTGACTGGGCTAAGGGTTTACCAGATATCTGGTAAACATTACTTCTGGGTTTGTCTCTGACAGTGTTTCCAGAAAAAATTAATATTTAAAATGGTAGACTGAATAAAGACTATCACCTCCCAGCACCAGTGGGCATCATCTAATCCTTTGAGGACCTGAACAGAACAAAAAGGCAGAGGAAGAGAAATTTGCTCTCTGCTTGAGCTGGGACCTCCATCTTCTTCTTCCCTTGGACATCCCATCAGCACTCTTGGTTCTCTGGCCTTTGGACTCAGACTGAATTACACCGCCAGTTTTCCAGGTTCTTCAGATTGCAAATGTCAGATCATGCGACCCCTTGGCTTCTATAGTCACATGAAAAAATATATATATAGCCTATCGTTCCTGTTTCTTTGGAGAACTGTTTCCTCTGAGCACTCATGGAAAATGCTCTGTTTCCTCTGAGCACTCTAGTGTCTCTTCAAGTTCTTATAAAGCTACCAGCCACCAGCTCTTTGGGATTAGGGACCCACCCTTATGACCTATAATAATTTCAATTACCTCCCTAGAAAACCCATCTCCAAAATTCAGTCAAATTGGGGCTAAGGGCTTCAACATAGGAATTTGGGGGTAGACACAATTCAGTCATAGCAGTGCTGCTATAAACTTTCTCAATATGTGCTGTGATTCACATGTACACAAGTTTCTCTAGAACATATAATTAGGAGTAGAATTGATGGCTAATAAGGCTGCATGTCTTCAACTTTATTAGATGATTCTAACTTATTTTCTAAAGTGGTGTTATCAATTTATAATAACCAGCAATTTATTAGAGTTTCCATTACTTCATGTCCTTTTCAACATATTGAACTGTCAGTTTTTTTCTTTTTTCTTTTTTTTAACATTTACCAATCTGGTGGGTGTACAATGTTATCTCATTCTGGTTCTAATTTGCTTTTCCCTGATTTAAGGTTAAGTAGTATTTACCACATAAGGAAAAAAAGACAGACATGGGCCTAAGGAGTAATTTAAAGCTAAGAGAGAGGAAGTTACATAACTGTGCTAAATATTTCATGGAGTGGTAATCCTTATAACAACTCTGGAGGTAGGTTCTGTCATCACCCCATGCTACAGATGAGGAAGTTGAACTTTAGTGAAGACATATAGTTAGACAGTGTAGAGCTGAGATTTGAACCCAGACTTGAACTTCTACTCAGCACTGAGTGCCCTTTGCTTCAAAAAGCTAACTAGAGCAGCCATGTGGAGATCGTCTAGAGACAGGAGTTCCTAGTGATAGGGAGAGCATGCATGAGGCAGTAGCCATTGGTGAAGATTTTCAGAGTAGCCCACAGAAGTATAGTTTTAAGAGCTTGTTAGCTAAGGCCTTTGGAAAAAAAGCAAAATGCCAAATGAGTTGAGATTTAGTCTTAACCATATCATGGAGTTTTGAGTACTGTCATGCAGGGTATCTAGTCCCACTCCCTGCACAAGAACACAGGGTATGGTGAGGCCAAAAAGGAACCCCAAGAGAGCCATAGATAAGGGAGTCATACCACTATAGTTTCGCTGATGGCTGGGTTGGAGATACAGGAAGCAGGAGCCACATGATCGGCAATCCACAGGATGCTTCTCTGCCAACCAACAACCAACCAACCAACCCCTTGCTAACTGCAATGCACACTTGCCAGCCACCATCTGCTGCTAGCGTAGCCACAGCAGTTATATTAGTGGCCAGTGTCTCACTGGTTATAGCTGATGGCCAACTAGCCACAGCTGATAGCCATGCAATCACAGTTGATGGTCATTTACTACCTGAGCCAGCACCTTTCCACGTGAGGCCAAGAACCCGGATACTGCACTCCTGGCTCTGTCCCCACAAGTACTTGTGGCACCCCCAAGTAAGAGGTTTTTGGATTTTAATACTCAAAGCCATTTTTTAAAAATGACATTAAACTTTTTTTCTGATACTAAGAAATACATACATTTTTTTACTGTCAAAATTTTGGAAAATTCAAAAACCCACAAAGATGAAACTAAAAATCATCTCACTACCCAGAGTTAACCACTATTAATATTTTATATTATCTTTCCAGCATTTCAGTTCCATGGACATGCATTATTTTTAGACAAAATTGAGATCAGACTGCATGTGCTATTTCATGATATTTTTGCCCTAAACAAAATATTGAGAATAACTTTTCATGTCATCAAAAAAGATCCTTGGCCAATGATTTTTAACAGTAGTCCGTTTTTGGTTGTATCATAATCCTTTCATAATGTTTCAAATAACTAACTCTATGATGAACATCCTCATAGATAAATTTTTGCTGATTTTCTAATTATTTCTTTAAGTAATATTTCTAGAAATGTACATGACTGTGGATCATAGTCGATAAACTCAGGTTTGAAAAAAAAATCATACCTATGCAGTTTCTTTTGATCAATTCAAATTTGATCCCAAGGCCCCTTCCCTCTGATTAGCAGGAAATCAGATTTTCGCTTTGAATGTGAGAAGTTTATTTGGTGTCTGGAGCGCAAGGGTGTGACACGTTCATCCCATGTCACCACGGGCAGCAGAGACAGCAGCACTGGCCAAACTCCTACTGATCCTTGAAGCCGTGTAAGTCTTTACCACCCATAAGACAGGAAGGCTTTTCCAGGCCTGGAAACCTCAATACCCAGAATCCAGTCTCTCCAGAAACAACACACAGCTGCTCTTCTCCGAGCTCTTGCTGCCAGGAAGAGGGTATGGTCCCTGCTGCCTTTCTTCTCGGTTTGGAAGAGAAAAGCCCAGTCTTTACCTTTTCATGTTTTTCAAAGCCACGCTTCTCCCCTACTCTCGCTGGGACACTTAACATGGACTCTTCAATGATGTTACGCTTTTATCTGAGCTAGGACATGTTCTTGACTAGAAGCAGACTCAGCTTCCCAACATGCAGCAAACTTGGAACAAGGAAACCCCAAGATTTCGCTACCTACTTGAAATGGGGAGGATAAAAAAAAATATGAAAACATCACCAGTCAAATTACCTTCAATCCTCATCATTACACAAATCTAATATATTCTCTTGCCATGTCTAAAATACTTGTCTAGGTGATTTCTGTCTAGTGGAATAGATAGGACATAAATAATTGTAACACAAGGTGAAAAAGTAAAAGATACCATATGAAAGGCACTGATCGAGTTCTAACGAAACAAAACACACACACACACACACACACACACACACACACACACACACACAAACTCAGGTCATCTCCTCATGAAAGAGGAAGCTTGAAAATGGGTAAAAATTGGACACTGAACAGAAAGGACATGGGAAACTGATGGTGTTTAAAATCTTGCTATTCAAAGTGTGGTCCATGGACCAGCCCCATCAGCATTATCTACGAGCTTGTTAGAAATACCGAACCTCAGGACTCACTCCAGACTGACCGAATCCAAATCTTCATTTTAATAAGAACTGCAGTGCCGATTAAGGTTTGAGAAACTGCTGTACCAGGGAATTTGTTAGAAATGCAAATTCTGGAGAATCAAAAGTTCTGGAGGTAAGCTCCAGCAAGGCACTTTCACAAGCCTTACAAGGTACTTCAGACGCATGTGCAAGTCAGAACCACTGTTCCAGAGCCAAGATTGAAAAACTAAGCTATGAAATATTTCAGGCTTTGCAGGCAATAAGGTCTCTGTCACAACTACACCACTTTGCTGTTGCAGCAAGAAAGTAGCAGCAAGCAACATGCAATTGAATGAATGCAGCTGGGCTCCAATGAAACTCTATTTACAAAACAGGTGCTGGATTTGACCCATTTGGGGTCATTTTTGCCAACACCTGCCCTAAAACATGACTTTTCAAATGTGACTGGATTGTATAGTAGAATCACTTAGGGGAGCATCATAAATCTTGATATTCAGACAACAACCCACACCAATTAAAGAAGCATCTCTGTGGTTGGGGTAAGGAATCAATATTTTGAAAAAACTCTCCAAGTGATTTGAATGCGTCGCTGGGAAGAGAACCCGGCGCTATAGGATGGAATAGATGGCCCCCAGAAGAAGGTAGGAGAGGATCGAGGGAGATTAAGTAGGAAGGCTGGCTGGAAGCCTGAATGTGGAAGCTTTTTAAATTGGGATATTCCCCAAACGCCACAATCACATAGGGGATTTGAATATCCATATAGGTCAGGATGCACATTTTCATTTTTTTTCTTAACCACATGTTACTGCATTTAAACCACAATATTAAAAATGAGAAACGTCTGAACAAGGGATAGGCCAAATGGCTTTTAATTCCCCAACAGCAAAACCCTGTTAATACCTTGCCCTGTGTCAGCAAAATAATTGTGGCTCAAGTGAATATAAAACACTTCCATTCAATCTTCTCCCTCCTCCCCAAGGCAGACGCTTTCTTATCATGGAGAAACAGTACTTTGCAAACTGTCAGACTGCATCAGGAGAGTTGAACAAAAATTACAAAGCCAGGCTAAATCAAGGCATCAGCTGGAGGGTTAAATTCTTCTGCAGGAGAGCTTTCTTTAGCCTCCTCTGACCAGAGGCTCCCGATGTGGCTGCAAATGCTGGGAAAGACGAGGCCGAAACTTTTACAGGAGAATGAATTAAATTTCTTTGGTAGCAGAAGCTGTCACTGGCTATCTCAAGTGGGGGGGGGGGGGGGAGGTTAGCTGAAAAGATCTGAAGTGGCCCGTAAAATAAAAGGAAAAGCTGAAGAACTAAGAGCAGAACCATGGCAGATCTGGGCCTTCAGAACAGGAGCTGTGGATAGTGTCTTTATGGTGCTGCTTTTCTTCTAGATGGATGAGCTTTGTCTATTTTCTGCCCTAGAGCCCTCCAGCCAAGATGGTAGTTCCAGGAAGAGAATATCTGATTAGCCAAGCTTGGTCATGGGACCTTAATGAATAGTCCCACTTTGATTGATGATGGTTCCCCAAATTCCAACTGGGATTCCATTACCACAGAAGGGAGAATAGTGGAGTTAGGTGCATGACCTCTTAAAATTCCAAAAGGAGACTGCCCACTGCTTCATCGGAGTTGGAGCAGGAACAGGTCTTAAAGATCCAACTCCTCATGTTACAGAGGAGGAATCTGAGGAAGATCAAATATGTTTCCCAAGCCTATTCTTATTAATGTTTAATGTTATTCATGACAAGTATACAATTAGACAGGAGTCCAAGTTAGACTCTTCTTCTAGATCATTCTGCCTGTGGCTGTGAAAGTGTTTTTAATTTCCCTGAAGACTCTATGCCTGTATCATAGAGTCTCTTGTTGCTCTTTTAAAGATGAAAAATAACGGCCTCTCACATTTGTCCAGTGGTTGTTATTAAAAGCACCAATTGCTAGAGCCCATCCTCCTGAGATTCTGATTCGATAGGTCTAGGTTACAAGCCAGTCACTGCTTTTTTAAACAAGCACCTATGTACAGGAGGTCCGTGCACCACACTTTGGAAAATAATTTGGTCCCACACACCAATGTTTCCAGAGGTCGGCGGTGATGTGAGGAAAGCTGGGTGGGTCTAAAACAAGAAGAGGTGAGGATGGTAAGTCGAAGAGTGTGTAGGCCAAGGCCACTCAGATTCAAACTATTTTTAAACACTTTGCAAGCCAAACAGAAAATCCTATTTGCAGGAGAAATGGTGCTCTCAGAAATTCTATACGTTGTAAGTTTTATTAGTGCCTTTTACATGAATTTTACTACTCAGTGAACTTCTAAGAGAGGAAAAAACAACTATTATTCTCACCTTCATGAATAAAAATGGAAAAGAGAGATGTAGTGTAACCCCCAATGTTAAAGGCCATCTGCTGAATTTGAATGCAAACCTTCTAATTCCTAAATTCAGGTACTTTAAAATATACCCAAATAAAACAGACCCCCCCCCCTTTATTTTCTCTGTGATGTGGTTTGCATAAACAACATTCCTTTCCAATGTGATTATGTCTGTTCAATCATAAACAGAGCAGGGGGAAAAAAGCCTAGCTGTAATTTTTAAAATATGTGGAAAGCATATAAAACACACAGAATCTTTAGAATTTTAAATGGTGATACAAAGCTTGGCACGTCATAATGTAAAATTATGGCATGCCCCTTTAAGATTGACTCAGTTTTCATTGCTTTATCTTATCTAATAATGTTAATATATATTATTCTCATAGCACAGTTGGATGATTTAAAAACACAAAATATGTTTGGCACAGATTCTCAATTCCTTAGTAGAATAAAAGACAAAGTTCCCACAACAGTTAGAAAGTTAATTATTTATCTTAGTCAAAGACTGAAGGTTGCTGTGACACAGATTAAAACTGCACTTTTCAAATAAAGTGGTTATTTCATGTCAAGCTTTGAAAGTGTTGGGCTGAGTCCTTATCCCAGTAATTGGAAATTCTGGACATATCTGACTCAATACTTCAAACCATTTCAGTGTTCCTACAGTGTTGAAGTTGGAGAACAGAATTAGGACTGGGTTAGAGGTCAACTGTGAAATATTAGTTTTTCACTGAACAAAGGTAGGTTCAGGGAACATGCTCTGACCTACCCTACCTTAAAATCTTTGTCATAATGAACCAAGTTATAACAAGGCTTTGCAATACACGGAAGAACTTTTGCGGACATTAGAATTGATCAAAGGAGCAGAGAAAAATACAGTCCCTTTTGGTTGTAAGGGAACATCATTATGGTTTTAATTGGATAAAGGTGAGGTTAAATTTTTACAAAAGTACATTAAAGTAAAATTTAAAATAAAATGTTACAACAAGTGAGAGAAATAGTTACTATCTATAATATGTAAAGAGTGCTTACAAATCAATAAAAATTATAAAACCAACCAACTTCAAAGACAATAAAAGGATATTGACAATTTACAAAAGAAGAAATCAAATGGTCAATAAACATTAAAAATGTGACTTTTACTTGAAATACAATAAATCACATTAAAACAAAAGTAAGATAAACATTTCACCTATCAATTAATGAATATTTTTAAATGATATTTAAAGGTGAAAAGTGTGCAATGAAACAGAGATTCTGAATTAACGCATGTGGAAGTGAAATTTGGTACAATAATTTTGGAAAACAATTTTGCATGTCATATTAAATTTCCCTTCCCTAATTTATATAATTACAGGCCTATCTCAAGAAACAAGAAAAATCCCAAATAAATAACGTCACATTACATGTTAAAGAACTAGAAAAAGAAGAACAAATGAAACCCAAGGTCAACATAAGAAAAGAGATAATAAAAATCAGAGCAGAACTAAATGAAATAGAGAACAAAACGATGATAGAAAAAAATTAATGTGACAAAGAGCTGGTTCTTTGAAAAGATTAACAAAATTGACAAACCCTTGGCTAGACTCATTAAGACAAAAAGAGAAAAGACATTAATAAACAAAATCAGAAATGAAAACGGGAAAATTATCACGGATGACACAGAAATACAAAGGATCATCCAAGAATACTATGAAGGACTATATGCCACCAAATTCAATAACTTAGAAGAAATGGACAAGTTCTTAGAAACATATGGCCTTTCTAGGCTAAATCATGAAGAACAGGAAAATCTAAAAAGACCGATCACCAGTAACGAAATTGAATCAGTCATCCAAAACCTTCCCAAAAGCAAAAGTCCGGGACCAGATGGCTTCACTAGTGAATTCTACCAAACCTTCAAAGAGGACCTAATACCAGTCCTGCTCAAACTCTTCCAAAAAATTGAAGAAGAGACAGTACTCCCTAACTCATTTTATGAGGCCAACATTACCCTGATACCAAAACCTGGTAAGGACAACACAAAAAAAGAAAACTACAGACTAATATCTCTGATGAATACAGATGCAAAAATCCTAAACAAAATTCTAGCAAATTGAATGCAACAATGCATTAAAAAGATTATTCATCACGACCAAGTGGGGTTCATCCGAGGGGCACAAGGATGGTCCAACATCCGCAAATCCATCAATGTGATACATCACATACACAAAACAAAGGACAAAAATCATATGATTATATCAATTGATGCAGAAAAAGAATTTGACAAGATACAACATCCATTTATGATTAAAACACTTAATAAAATAGGAATAGAAGAAAAATACCTTAACATAATAAAGGCCATATATGACAAACCCTCAGCTAATCTCATAACTAATGGTGAAAAACTGAAGACCTTTGCTCTATGTTCAGGAACACGACAGGGTTGTCCCCTATCACCTCTGCTTTTCAACATAGTGTTGGAAGTCCTCGTCAGAGCAATCAGGCAAGAGAAAGAAATAAAAGGCATCTAAATTGGGAATGAAGAAGTTAAATTGTCACTCTTTGCAGATGACATGATGCTATATATAGAAAACCCTGAAGACTCCACCAAAAAGCTATTAGAAACAATCAATGAATAAGTAAAGTTGCTGGCTACAAAATCAACACACAAAAGTCCATTGCATTCCTATATACTAACAATGAAATCTCAGAAAAAGAAATAAAAAAAAAAACATGATTCCTTTTGCAATTGCAGCAAAAAGAATAAAATACGTAGGAATAAACTTAACCAAGGATGTGAGAGACCTATATGCTGAAAACTATAAGACATTTTTAAAAGAAATTGAAGAAGACACAAAGAAATGGAAAGGCATTCCATGCTCATGGATTGGAAGAATCAACATAGTTAAAACGGCCATATTACCCAAAGCAATATACAGATTTAATGCAATCCCCATCAAAATCCCAATAACGTTTTATAAAGAAATAGAACAAAAAATTATCAGATTTATTTGGAACCACAGAAGACCCGGAATAGCCAAAGCAATCTTAAGAAAAAAAAACAATGCTGGAGGTATCACACTCCCTGACTTTAGCTTGTACTACAGGGCAACAATAATGAAAACAGCATGGTATTGGCAGAAAAACAGACAAATAGACCAATGGAATAGAATTCAGAACCCAGAAATAAACCCACATAAATATGGACAGATAATTTTTGACAAAGAAGCAAAAAACATATAATGGAGAAAAGACAGCCTCTTCAATAAATGGTGCTGGCAGAATTGGAAAGCCACATGCAAAAGAATGAAACTGGACTGCTATCTGTCACCATGTACCAAAATTAATTCACAATGGATCAAAGACTTAAGCACAAAACCTGAAACAATAAACTGCATAGAAGAAAACATAGGTACTAAACTTATGGACCTTGGGTTCAAAGAGCATTTCATGAATTTGACTCCAAAGGCAAGGGAAGTAAAAGCTAAAATAAATGAATGGGACTATATCAAACTTAAAAGTTTCTGCACAGCAAAAGAAACCATTGACAAAATAAAGAGACAACCAACTGAATGGGAGAAGATTTTTGCAAACAGTACCTCCGATAAGGGGATAATATCCAAAATATACAAGGAACTCATACAACTCAACAACAAAAAAACAAACAACCCAATTGAAAAATGGGCAGAGGACCTGAAGAGACATTTCTCCAAAGAGGACATACAAATGGCAAATAGACATATGCAAAAATGCTCAACATCACTAATCATCAGAGAAATGCAAAGAAAAACCACAATGATATATCACCTCACCCCAGTTAGAATGGCTATCATCAACAAGACAAATAGTAACAAGTGTTGGAGAGGGTGTGGAGAAAAAGGAACCCTCATACACTGTTGGTGGGAATGCAGATTGGTGTAGCCGCTATGGAAGGCAGTGTGGAGGTTCCTCAAAAAATTACAAATAGAATTACTGCATGACCCAGCAATCCCTCTCCTGGGTATCTACCCAAAAAATCTGAAAACATTTATACATAAAGACATGTGTGCTCCAATGTACATTGCAGCTTTATTTACGGTAACCAAGACATGGAAAAAAACAAAATGTCCTTCGATAGATAAATGGATAAGAAAGTTGTGGTATATATACAAATGGAATACTATTCGGCAGTAAGAAAAGATGATATAGGAACATTTGTGACAACATGGATGGATCTTGAGAGTATGCTGCTAAGCGAAATAAGTCAGACAAAAAGCAGAGAACCATATGATTTCACTGATGTGTGGTATATGAACCGAAAACAACAAAAGAACAAGACAAACAAATGAGAAACAAAAACTCATAGACACAGACAATATTTTAGTGGCTACCAGAGGGTAAGGGGGGAAGGTGGTGGGTAAAGGGGATCTTTACCCAAAGGGTGGGTAAAGAAGATGAGGGTAAAGGGGATCAAATATATGGTGATGGAAGGAGAACTGACTCTGGATGGTGAACACAAAATATGATTTATAGATGATGTAATACAGAATTGTACACCTGAAATCTATGTAACTTTGCTAACAATTGTCACCCCAATAAACTTTAATTTAAAAAAAAACTTTTTTTCCTTCCCTGTCAAAATGTATCATAAAGTACTACAATTACAGACCAATATTAATTTATAATAATGTTCATAGCTGTAATTTTTATAATTGGGAACACCCTAGATATCCACTAGAAGATTAGTTAAATAATCCAGGTTGTATCTATATGTTGAAATATTATTCAACAATCAGATTTTCAAAGAATATTGAACTTTTTGGCAAAATTGCAATCATTAGAAAAGGAAAGGTACAAAATCGGATATGTACTATAATCTTAATTTTGTTTCAAATATATATTCTGTATTAGTCTGCCCGTGCTGCCATAACAGAATACCACAGGCCTGAACAACAGAAATGTGTTTTCTCACAGTTCTGGAAGGTTAAGATGAAAGTGCAGCAGAGCTGGATTCTGCTGAAAACCTCTTCATGGCTTGCAGACAGCCACAATCCCACTGCGACCACTCCTGGCCTATCCTCTATACACACTCCTGCTATCTCTTCCTCTTCTTATAAGGACACCAGTCCTATTGGATTAATGACCTCATTTAACCTTAATTAGCCCTTTAAAGACACTAACTCCAAATACAGTCACATTGAGGGTTAGGGAATCAACATATGAACTTTGGAAGGAGAAACACAGTGCAGTCCATCCCATGTCCCAGACACATAAAGGATATCAACAAACAGATGAAGAGATACTTAGACTGAGGTTCCAAACAGAGGAACTTCTGTACTCACTGAGTTGGGACCCAGCATGGGGACATGGGGAAGCATTCTGGTTCATCAATCTGGAAGCTCTCCGAATCCCTTCCTTTCTGGGTGTGTATAGAATCTTCATTACATAGGCATATTTGATTAAATCATTGGCCACTGGTGAGTGATTCAACCTCCAGCCCCATTTTCCTCCTGGAAAATCAGGGGTGGTACTGAAATTTTCAACCCTCTAGTCATGGCTGGTTCCCCTGGCAAACATCCTCCAACTTTAGTTGGGGTCCAAAGACCACCCTGTTACCATAACAAGAGATACTTTTGTCCTATCAACCCTTGGGACATTTCAAGGGTTTTAGGAGCTTTGTGCCAGTAACCAAATATGTATTTTGTATTATAAATAACAATATTACAGGGAACTACTTTGAGAATATGTAAATATCCTGTTTCTCATCAAATTTTACCCATTAGTTTTTAGCTGGTGCATTGATAATTGTTACCTGAACCAATTATCACTATGATGGTTGTCAAATGGTGATTTCCTGGTTTCATTATGCATTCCATATTGATTTGTTGGCATTCTACCATAAGAAAGAGTTTTTATTTCTCCTTTATTTATGTATCTATTAATTCGTATCAGTATTGATTCATAGATTCTTATTTTATTCAATAGGATTTAATATGTTCTTGTCTGTTATCATTACTTTGATGTTTACATGGTCCCAATTGCTCTCCCTTTTCACATTTTCACTTCTCCTGTTGCTTCACTCTTCTCCTTTTCCTAATCTCCTCTCCTATCATATTTTTCTTTCTCATCCAGCATCCCCTTGGTTTCCTATCCCCACCCTCCCATTCCCACTTCTTTTCTTGACTTGATACTGAGACCATTTTTTTTTTCCCCTCATTTATTCACTGGATGGTCTAATGCATGGAGTTTCTTTTTCCTCACAGCTTTTCTTCTCACTTCCTTGGTTGTGTCACAAACTGCAACTGCCGCTGGAGAAAATCTGGTAGTTTCTGAAGGTGGTACTTCTCTTGATCTCATCGTAAAGATGCCAACTGCAGTTAAGTGTCTCAGTATTTCCAAGGGTTTATGACTTAGCTATAAAAATTCACTTTAGGCTACAGCTTGACATATAATCTCTCAGCCCAGGAGTGAACGTCTTTAACCATTTTCTCTTTAATTCAACAGTACTTCATTCAATGTAGCTTTCATTCTCTAATAATATATGTTCATGAGTTATTGCTGCATCAGTATAAATCATGTCCATTACTAAAGTAATTATCGAGGGTAAATATGAAAAAAGATACAACTTCACTGGTTCAAAGGTTATACAATGAAAAAAGTATTGATCTTCTATGATGCTTTTTCTCCAATCCATCCTTCTACTCATCACCCCCCAATGTATGAATCCTGAAAAAAATTCTAATGTTCCAAAAAAAACCCAAAAAAAGATACTGTGCTATTTGTAAAACACTGGCTTCTCTGAAGGTGGCCAGTATCCAATTTTTGTTCCATGATCTGGTTTCAAATTAAGGGACGTAACCTGACCAGGTGATTGGCCAGCTATTCTATATTTTGAAGTAGGTAACCCCAATTTGTGGAAGGAAAATACTTAGAAATACCACTTGTAGGAGACTGGGAAACTAGTTGTGTATCTGTGGACAAATCTTAGGAAAAGAAATATGCTAAAATGCTAGGAAAAGAAACACACTATGGTAGAGAAACAACCGAATTTGAAAGCAGGGCCTAGGATTCCAGGCCTGGTTTAGTCACTGACAATCTGAGTAAGTCAGTCATTTCAGCTCCCCTCTGATCCATTTTCCTCACCTGTAAAAATAAGTACTTTGGGACCTAATGACTCCTAAGTTCCCTTCTAACTCTAATATAGTTCTACAATCCTTCATATCCAAGAAAACAATTGTTCTTCTATTTCCTTTCAATATGATAAAGCAAACCTAACGTTGGGTTGGGAACATTGAGAAACAATAGGTGTGTAGAGCGTTAATTATAAACACAAAATGGACTCTAATAATTCTGACAGCTGTGTCAATCACAAAGTGACAAAATGCCAGAGCATCCTATGAAAGGCTACCCAGTGAATGCCCTAACCAGGTAACTCCAGATGCAGGGTGGAGAGACCGTCTGGACGGCTTTATCGGACTGCAGATGGGTGCACAGCACCCAATCTTGAGCATAAAATCAGAGCTCTCTGACAGCTCATGTTCAGGCCTCAGCTGATGAGCTGACAGCCTCATCCGTGCTGGTCCCAAACAGAGCGCTTGAAGCCTTGCCTCCTGCCGGATACTATGCATTCCAACACCTTAGGGAATCTCACTGAACACCAGACTCTCTTGCATCCTTCTTGCATAAGAATCTGTTTACCTTGCCTAACCCTATTGCTCACAAACCTGTGTGACCCGCTTGGGTGAAACTGCTCTACCTCTACTATTAGACACCATCCTCTGGCCGGAGCCTTGGTTAATGCTGGTGGTAAACTGAGTCAGTAGGACTCGATCCATGGCTTTACTCTAATAAAGTCTGACATTGTGGAAAGACACAGATGTGGTGAGACTGCTTCTTTGATAGCTATGTCCCGCTCATGGCAGATAGGATTGGAATCATTTCTGCCACAACAGTTGATTTAGTCAATTTAGAGGGGGAAAAAAAAAAAAAAAAAACTAGGGCAATTTCGGTGGGAAAACTTGTTTACTGATTTGCCTAGTTACTTGTTTAAACTTGTTAAAATCCATTTGATCAAAGTGGTCTCCTGTGTATATCCAGTCTCAAAGGGTAGCTGGAGGTAGAACCATCTTTGAAATTGACTGTGCATACTTTTCTCCCTTCCTAGTTGTTACCATAGGAAGAAGGATACTTTTCCTGGATAGAGGGAAAGTGTTCAGGAATCTTATATACACAATCACCCACTGAACTTAGTGCTTTAGACTTAATGGGCACTAAAAGGATATCGATTGAGTTGAATTACATTCAATCTAAATAGTAGCCCTCCTAGTTCTTTGATAGTTTCTTTGTGTTTCCCTCAGTGGCTTCTTTGTTTTTTCACCTCTTTGAAACAAGTGTTTAGCACGACTTCTGGCACATAGTAACAAGGACTCCATAAATAATGCTATTGTCTTTGCTTTCATTACATTTTCATTTGCTTCTTCAATCCCTTGACATTCCTGCTTTAATCTCCTTATAGCATACGTGTTACATTAGTCTGTCCTGTGGTACACAGGTACTAATTTTACCCAGGATACTATTAGTTCCTGGAAAGCAGCGTGTTTGGCTGGACCCTCTGTAAGCAGCCATCCAATGAGCAGAGAAAACATGCGGAGGATCATGTTTTAGGGGCAAACTTCTCTTCTTCCTACATTTCAGTGACCACAATTAGTCATTTGACCCACTGTGGGGAGACAGGACAAGGGCTTCTCGTCCTGTGAACCCGAGAGAGAAAACGGAGAAGGCACAGCATCATCTTTGTCCTACAAAGTGTGGTGATGAGGGAGAGGGATACAAAAATTGAAAGAAAATATCATTTCCTTTCTCCCATGTATCTACAGTATCCTTAGTTTAATGTTTTTCAAACTTCAGGATTCTAGTGCCACTTAATAAGTTTTGCATGATGCCATGTATCGTTATTATGTTTCCTTTATTCAGACTTATTTTTTTTTTTACTAAATGTGTCTGTTTTAAAAAACAGATTTTTGTCACTGTTATACATGGAAAACCAGTATTTTCCTAATCTGCATCAAAATAAATCATGAGTAATCCAATAAATTCATCCATGTCTCACCTAAAGCATTTCGTGTATCGCTAGCAGGCAATCTACACTTTGGGAAATACTGCCTTGGTGGGTTAGACACATGCAGGCACACACACATCTCAAACGAGGAATGTTTACTGTTCAGCCATGTGTTAAGGAAATATACCACGGAACACATTCAATCAGGGAAGACTTCTTCCTAAATGGATAGCTTTCTTTTTTCCCTCTTTCTCTCATCCCTCTTTTTGCCTTTCCTTCTTTCTATCTTTATTCCTTCCTTCTCTCTCTCTCTCTCTCTCTCTCTCTCTCTCTCTCTCTCTCTCTCTCTCTCTCTCTCTCTCTCTTCCTCACTTTTGGATTTTGATGATAGAGCAAGATCTTGGGGAAAATGGGGCTTTTATTAACTCCTCACAGTTCTTTCCTTGAGCTATGACGAATTCTGATCATTAGGGCAACATCCCAGGAGAGTTTAAAAGTCCTGTCCAATTAAAGGCCCTTTTAAGCTCCGGGGTGACCCCACAACACTCCTCCCCACCTTCCACCCCCCCCCCATCCCATGCTCATCTTCATTTCCCAGAGAGCACCACCCTCAGTGTGCTGGGCTTCTCATCACCCTCACCATCTGTGACCCCACTCTTTAGAACAGAACGAATGGCAAAATGTTTCATCTCTGACTGTGTTAACAATAGCAGAATTGGTTGAGGCCCTTGAGTAGTAGGTCAGACTGTGCCTGTCAGCCTTAGCCCGAGGGCTGCCAAGTTTGAGTCGTTGTATCTACCTGCCCTCAATTATGCTGAAACAGGAGGAAAGCCTTCTCACAAGGTCTGGATTCAGTGCAGTGATCAAAACGGCTCAATGAGGGTGCCTGTGAAAACAGTTCATTTTCCTATCGACAGAGTTTCACATCTATCCAGTAAAGTTTATCCGAATCCTCTAACTCTAGTAAAATACAGCAAAGTGCAATAAACTTCACTTTATGGGTTTTACAGTTTGAAAACCTCTCCAGGGCAGTCTGGTTACCGAGGGAACACGTGCAAGCAGTCTCCACGGGTTGGTTTCTCTCTGCAGGGAGCTCTGGAGACGACCCCCATACCCTTTAGTGCCCAGGCCACTCAGGTGAGGCATTACCTCCCACTTCAACATGGTTTAAGGCATGATATAAGTCCTGTGCCTATACCTGCAGAGCGGGCTTTAAGCAGTGAAGAAAAAAAGCAATTAAATTACTAAGCAAAGGGCTTCTCGTTTCCTGGGCAAAGAGCAAATGAGCACCATTAAAGAGAGGGATTAAGTCACTGACTTATTACAATCTAGCTGACGGCCCCAGAAGGTCCCTAGGCCTTTTTGTCTTTTTCCAAGGGGTTTTGAACTGGGAGTAAATCAAATAACATTCTTTAAGGGAAACTCTTCTAACTGCCCCACAACCAAAAATATTTCTGCAATTTACCCAGAGGCAGGCTTTCTTATTTCAACTGGCATTTAATTGACTGTTTTCCTTGTCTTTATAAATTGTTGAGACTTGAGAATTTCTTTTACCCTAATGAGGCCAGGTCACGTTAGCAATTTGCTTCACGTAGGACCTCCCCCTACTCCGACTTCAACTATCAAATTCTGATTCCTGCTATCTTTTTTTATTCAAACCCATTAGGATTCCTGTTGAATCCTTGTGATGGAGTCACTGGTGAAAGTCTTTGATCTTCACTAGTAGCCCTCGCTGCCATTTACTGTTAGGCAGTCTTGGTTGGAAGCACTTTACGTTACCTTATTTCATCCTCACAAGGGGTGCATGAGCTTTCAGTCTAGTCCCTTTTACAGATAAGGATACTGAGGCAGAGGCTGGTTAAGCAATTTGTCCAGGGTCACAAAGCTGGCAAGAAGGAAAGCCAGCTTCAAACCCAGGTATTCTTGCTTTCATCTCAGTATCTTACGCTCAGGCTCTCCTTCCTGCTGGGAGGTGCCTGGCTGGTGGACATATTCCCTCTCCTCACAGCGTTCCCCTGACTGAATCAATAATAGGAGAGCTTTGGTTCTGACCTGAGGAGGACAGAGTTGTTTTGGAAAAGTAAAAGGAGTCTGAGGGGAAAGGGGAAGATGAAGAACTGGGTCCAAATGAATGTTTTGAACATTTTGGAAATAGAAGGAGTGGGGGGATAGAATGTAAAGGTTCTGGTTTCATGAAAGACTGAGGGACATTGTGCTTTGGGGAGCAGATGACTTAGTTTAACAGAGTTAAGGGGACAGGGGAGCAGGGAACAGAGTCAGGGATAACAGAAGTGTACTCCTTTCACAGCATGGCAGTTTCCCTCCAGCCACAGATCATAGGTATTCCCCACTAGAATGCAACTGACAGAAGCAGTTTTGAAGCAAATGGCTCAAGTGGCCCACAGACATTCTCAGCCATTCCAGAGAAGCCTTAGGCACCCTTCACTTCTCCATTCTACATCTTCTAACCCAGCCCTGCTTTATATTCCTTGGTAGTGCTCATCACTGCTTGATAAACATATACTTACCTTGTGTTCTCACCTTCCCTCTCACTAGAATGTGAACTCTGTGAAAGCAGGAACCTTATTTGTCTTGCTCATTGATCCTCAGTGCCTTGTGTATGGTAAGACCTTAACATATATTTGACGAGTAAATGAATAAAAGACCCAGAAGGCCAAAGCAGAAGCCCAGGGACCAATGTGTTCCTATGTAGACAAGAGACGTACCTGGAACTCCCAGAAATAATTTAGAGGTGGTAGGTTGGAGTAGAGGAGTCGAGGTCAAATGTACTGGGACAGAAAAGTCCTAAACTAGAGACCAAGAGGCATAATCATTTTGGAATAGCAAAGTTTTAGACGGTTTATTACAAACCTCAACTAAATAGAATTACAACCCGTGTGGTAACCGTTTCCATTTTGCAGATGAGAAAGCAAAGGCTCATAGCCATTTAACCAATTAATTGCCCTTGGTCCTAGCGCCAATGTATGGAAAAACAGGCATTTGAAACCCTGTCTAGCGATTTCTATAGGGCATGCTATTCCCACCTACCACATTGGTTAACGTCTGCCCCTTGGGCCTATTCCTCATCCATGAGATGTATGGATGAGAAGAAACAACAGGGACATAAATCTGCCAGAAGAACAGCTGCACTGTGTCTTTTGTTCTGACAGTACTATGTAGGGCCCAAATTAAAAAAACAAAACAAACAAACAAAAGCAAACATGGCCAAAGTTTGTGGCTTTTGTCTGCCAAGGCACAGCCAAAACAAAAGAGAGATTGAACTCTTTGATGTAGGTGATCTAAAATGATCTCCTCATAGTCAGCTTATGACATAAAAATGTTTTTAAACTGCTGTGACACAAAAGTGACATTGAGCTATCATATTTCATGGCCCACATAACTCTCTAGGTACCAGAGCACATGAGTGATAAGGTCACTCAGGAAGAGACTGTGGTGTTGAATATGTGCAGTCTGCTTGTTTAAAGCTGGCTTCTTTTTATTGTGGTTGGCATTTGAAGGATTTGCCCAGTTTTCACTGCTTTGAAATGTCTTTTCAAACATCGTGGTCGAGTCTTGGTCCCATCCTTTTTTCCCTCACAACTCCCATGAGAAGCCTAAACCTTATTTTACTGAGTGCAAAGACAGTCCACGCGTACTCAGTGGTTGTAACTAAAAACTGCCTACCCCCAATTCAATTTCAACAATGAAGAATGAAGTGATTTTTTAAAAGAAGACCAAAGAGAAAGTCTTTTAAGATCACCCCAGAAAGTGTGTAAAGTGAGGATTAAAATGAAAGCTTCCGTCTTTTACTAAAAAAAAAAAAAAAAAAAAAAAAAAAAATTCTGTTTCTGTAAATCATTCTTAGGGAAATAATACTAAATACAGAAGTTTTATGCAAAAATCCCTTTATTGAAACAGTACTTATGGTATTGAAAAATTGGAAATAAACATCTACAGTAGGTAAAAATTATGTAAGTTAGAGTTGCATCCACAAAGGGAACATTAAAAGATTAAAAAATGACATAATAACCTAAGGGATTGTTTATGCTTTAACAATGTGAAATGGAACAAAGCAGAAAACAAAAGTGAATATTTGCTATGAGATTAACTAGAGTAGTCTCCACATTTCCAAGGGGAATATGTTCCAAGACCTCGCTGGATGCCTGAAACCATGGATAATACCAAACTCTATATACTCACTGTATTTTTTTCCTATACATAAATACCTTTTCATCAAAAGGAAGAATTTTACATCTTCTCTTTGCACATCTGAATTACCAGCATCGCTACTCTTTCACTTTGGGGCCATTATTAAGTAAACTAAAGGTTGCTTGAACACAAGCAGTGTGATACTATGACAGCCAATCGGATAAAAAAGATGGCTACTAAGTGACTAACAGGCAGGTAGCATATACTACAGGACGGATACGCTGGACAAAGGGATGATTCATGTCCTGAGTGGGACAGAGCTGGATGGTGTGAGATTTTACCACACTACTCAGAACGGAGCACAATTTAAAACTTCTCAATTGTTTATTTCTGGAGTTTTCTATTTAATATTTTCAGATTGTGGCTGACTGCCAATAACGGAAGCTGCAAAAAGTGAAACTGCAAATAAAGGAGGACTACTGTAATGTATAAAAAATATTTTTTATACATAGAAAAAAGACTGGAAGAAAATATACCAAAATATTTAAAGGGCTAGATTTGTGTGATGGGATTATAGATTATTTTTCTTTCTTGTATCAGCCCATCTGCATTTTCCAAGTATGTTTTATGTTTATATAAGGTAAACAACCTAATAACATTTATATTTTTAATTTAATTTTTGAAAGGAAGACTTACAACTCTCCGGTAGAACAACAAATGCATATCAAATAATTGGTATTTCTTTCTGACTATGGTTTCAGGCTGAGGAGCAGTCTGCATGAGAAGAATCACCCAGCCTCTTTTAGAGCATTGCATATGAACTGGCAGATATCTTTGAACATCCCTGAGAGATGCAGGAGCTGTTTTAAAAGTATTCCTGGCCTCAAGAGAAATTGAGAATTAACAGACCACAACTCTCACATCTGAGTTGTCTTAGCATCACTGCATGAGAGAGCACGCTGAGTGTGTTAGCCAGAATCCTAAAACGGTCCCCCAAATTCTTCGCCTCTGGTGCATACAAAGCATCTCCCAGTTATTCAATGAAACACTAATCTAAATGTTACTATAAAAGGGTTTTGCAGATGTAATTAAGGTCTCAAATCAGTTGATTAAGATAGGGAGATTGTCTAGGTGGCCTTGACCTAATCCCATGAGCCCTTTAAATCAGGGTCTAGAGTTCAAAGGTAGGGATGTCAGAGACTTGATGCACAACAAAGAGTTGACACAGCCTTGCTGACTTGCAGGTAGAGGGGGCCATGTGACAAGGAATGCAGGCAGCTCTAGGAGCTGAGAGTGGACCTCAGCTGACAGCTGGAAAGGAAATGAGGACCTCAGTCCTACAACCTCAAGAAACAGAATTCTGCCAACAACCTGATGAGCAGAGCCTCCAAACAACAGCCCACTGATTTCAGCTTGTGAGACAAAGCCAAGGACCCAGTCATGCTTTGCTGGACTTCTGAGCCACAGGATAAATGCATGTTGCTTTAAGCCACTAAGTTTGTGGTAATATATTACTCAGCAATGGAAAACTCATATAATGAATACAGTGTGATTATTGTGAGTAAAGGAAGTTTTGAGCTATATAGAAAAGGAAAACTTTCCCTATCTTACCTCACCCCCAAACCATTTCCCAAATGCATAATTCACTCCAGAACATTCTGCAGGGTGTAAATGATGATGAGAAATCCTTTACAGAGGTTCAGTACTAAGTTGGGACAGAAGTAATGGTTATAATACTAATATAGGTAACATTTAGAGGGTTTGTCATGTATTAGCACTATGCTAAACACTTTATCTGCCTTCTCTCATCTAATTCCTACAATAAGGATTTCAAGGCAGGAATTACTATTATTTGCATTTTGCAGATGAGAAAGCCAAGCCTTAGAAAATTATAGAAACTCATAAATCTTCATATATCAACCACACCTCAGGTCTGATTCTAAGCCCATTTGTTTGGTAGTAAGTCATAGAGGGTGTGAAAATTCATAAATAGAAACCTCATTTAAAGTGGAGTCAGGAAGCTAGGAGAGAGAGCTCTCACACATATCACTCAACCGACCCTACTGACCCCAACAGGAAGAGATTTACCTTGCATCTTTGATAGAACATGGTACTACATTATTACCTCAGCAGGCGGAAGAAAAGATTCCTCCTTGCCAGGTACAGCTCAGCCAATGGGGGACTACCAAACTCAATGAAAACTCACTGTACTTCAAACTTTCAGTTTGCTCCAATGGACTCTTTGTTTACAACAATCCTTCCCAAGTCCATAAAAATAAAAATAAAAAGTAATAAAAATTTAAAAATCTCCTTTGTTCTCCAGACTTGCACATGGCTCACCATTAGACTGCATGTCCTGAATTGCAATTCTTGTTGTTCCCAATTAAACTCATTTTGCTGGTGAAATATCTGGCTATCTATTTGTTAAAGATCAACAATGGTGTTCAAACAGCTTACTGTTCTTTTTCTGTTCCATATACTCAGATCTGTTGGTAAACATGGGAAACTGAAACCGATACATAAAGGAGAGGGCAACAATTTAAAAACTCAAAATAAGGTCGATCTGAAGTGAAATTTGGCAACAATTTTGTAGAAAATTTTTAAAATTCATTTTCTTTAGAAGGATGGATAATGCACTTGTCTAAGTTAAGTAACTGTCTAGGCTGGGTTCACTAAGATTTTTAAACTATTTTTTATTTGTGAGATTTAAAAAAATCAGGGAACTTTATTTGCTGAGAGTTAAGAGCCACTCACTTAAGCAGAAATTATAGACTCTATTGAGAGGGATATAATAATCTGATTCTTTTTATTACATTAGGGTAGTGTAGACATTTTGAAAGCCAAGAAGTAAATTCTTCAGGACAAAGTAGCGCATACTCTTATAAGAGCCATTAGGAATTATTGCCAAAAATTGATTGATCAATGATTAAAAGGATTATGTATCTCAGAAAAATCAAGTACTACGCATAAGTGTCTTCCAAGTGCCACGCTGCTCAATAGAAATAGAATGTAGGATATATACTGATGGTAGATTTTCTAGTAGCCACGTTTAGCAAAACAACAAGACGTGAAATTAATTTTAGTGCTATGTTTTATTTAACCTAATACATCCAAAGTACTATCATTCAACATGTAGTTAATAAAAAAATATTTTAATGAGATATTTTGCATTCTTTTCATACTAAGTGTTCAAAATCCAGTGTATATTTTACACTTACACAGTGTTTCCATTCAAACTAGTCACACTTCAAGCGCTCGATAGCCACACGTGGCTGCTGGTTCTCGTGGTGTTGGACAGCACAGCTGTAGAGCAGCTTTCTCCTTGGGGGTGATATCCTACTCTCAGTAGCAAAAGTTAGTTGAAATTCATTCCAGGGGATGGGCATCTTTCTCGCTTTATGTTTAAAGCACAGATATACATACTGTGCACAAAAAGATATACAGTTTATCTGTGGTATTGAAGTTTCATGGACCAGGTGTGTATCAGGCAGTGCTCTCCAGAGAAACAGAACCAATAATATGATAACTGAGGGCGAATATGTCCCCATTCTGAAAGGATAAAATGTCCTAAAAGGGCAACTGAAGCTTTGCAGCAAAGCACACAGGCCGCAGAGCTGTGCTGTCCAACAGAGTAGCCACTATCCATAGGCGGCAATTTAAATGTAAATTCATTTAAATAAAATAAAATTAATCATAAAAGTGGCACTAACCACATTTCAAAGGTTCAATGGCTATGTGTGTGTCTAGTAGCCACCACATGAAACAATGCAAGGTAGAGAATATCATTGTAGAATGTTCTGTTGGACAATGCTGGGCTAGCTTGTGATGAGTCAAGATTTGAATCCCATTCCTGCCACTTGCTCTTTGTGTAATCTTCGGCAAGTCTCTGAATCTTTTTTCCATCTCTCTGTCCTCAGCTGTAACATGAGATAATGATAAAGCACCTATTTCAGAACGTTTTGCGAGAAGCAAATGAGTTACTGTGTGTAAAAAGCCTAGCACAGTGCCTGGGATATAATGAAATATTTCTTAAATGGTAGTTGCTATTTCAGTTATTGTATCTTTTCATTGATGTGTTTGTTCTTTATTTGTGGTTTTTGGAATCAGTGAATATTTGTAGTATTACTTGACTTGAAACACAGAAATAAAATGCCCACTCAAATAGCTTAATTTTTGCCGCTCAAGTCATCTTGAAGTAATCTCAATCATTATTTGAGATTTGCTCCTGGTAACTCCATTATCATAGTATTTAAAATATGATTTTCATTCTGGACTGTTTCTGTGAAAGAAGACTCACTCTCATCAAGATTTTAATTAATGCTTCAAATACTGATATACCATAATTTCGTCAGTTATCATTTAGCTGTAATAACGTGAAGAAAACAAATTGCATTAATTGGCAGTGTTTCATCACCCACGCAGCGGTGGCACTGCAATTGACAAGGCCTTGGCAAATGGTACGGGGGTGGTAGGTTGGATCCCTTTCTTTTAGAATTGCCCATTTAAGTTATTTTATATAATTGAATTCCAATCTGTGGCTCTTGTCTTGTTCTTTCCCCTTAGTATCTTTTCCAATGGATACAAACCTTGCTATTTCTTGTTAGAAACCACAAGTAACACACTCTCTCAGTAGATGTATATTGCTCATAAAGTGTCACAGCAGTGGATATACAAATTTAGTTCCTGCATTTGGATATTTGGTGAAAATAAGAATGTCTGTTGATCAGGGCATTGTTGATTTGATAAGCTAAGTTCATGTATAGTCTAATTATTTAAAATGCTACCCAGGGATACTTTACCAGAAGAATGGGTGAAGCTTTAGAATGGACAAAGATCTAGCAATAAAGAAAGCTGCCCAAGTTTCAAATTCTATGCGGTACAAAAATAGTGTTTATTTGTTTAAAATAAATGTCTGATACTGTGCAGTTATAAGAATTCTACAAATGAAATGTAGCAAAATTCAATTTCTTTTTAAGCAGTAGTTGCAGATCAGAATACATTTTGAGTGAGTAACAACAGAGGGGTGGGGGTGCGGTGATGGGCGATGAGTCTTCCACCTGCTTGTTTCAGGCCTGGAGAGTACTTACTGGGGAAGGCAAGAGCTGCTAGTCTAATTAGACCTTGGATTTAGGTAAACGTTTTCACATATGGTATCCTACATGCTTGTATAGTTTGATGGATTTTAATGATTTCTAAACTTTTTTTTCCAGATGTATCTTATGTGGAACATCAATATATATTTAAAGGAGATAGAAGTGGAACTGTTCTGGTTAGAAGTGAGAAGTAACCCTTTTATTCCCCATCCAACCACCACCTTCCTGTCAAATTGCTTAATGCCCTAAAGCTCTCTCATATTAAAATTTTGGAGCTTAAGATGATTCTGAGTCCTACCACTAAATATTCTTGTGTGACATTTCTGAGAAAAAATGAAAATGTAGGACCCAGTGCTTCACAAAATATTGTACTGAAATAGAATTAGGGAGAACTTAGAGTAGAAGGAACTATTCAATTTATGTTACTTTGTGGAGGACACTCTCTTACCACCTATGGGTCATCTTTAGAGAATAAAAGGAAGCAACAAAGGTGGAACCAAGAGATGTGAGCCCAAGTCCTGACCCCCACTCATTAGTAGGGTGTTCTTTGGCACGTTATTTGACCTCTAAGCTCTGTATTCTTTGATTTCTTCATCTGTACAATGAAAAGATAGGAATAGATATATTCTTGTAACCAGGTATTAAGTTTTACAATGCTGCAGTCCTAAATCTAGACACATACAGGGAATCCAACTTGGGTGGGTGGGCAGTACAAATAAATGGAATATTGGTAATTTCATACGGTTCAACTCAATAGTACCTAAAGGAATCCAGATAGTCACATACTAAACACACACACACACACACACACACACACACACACACACACTACATTACCTCAATATAAGAAAAAGTATTTTGAATCATCGATGTATCAATAACTTTTTCAGGGAATAAAAAGTAAGTTCTGGGAAACAGGAGCATAACTTGTCCAAGATGTGACATTCCCGTCGTTTTCTCTGTGGTACATGGCGCACCAAGGAATGGTAATAAGAGCCTGTGTTAATTCTGTCTGCAAACACCATCTGGTTCTAAGCACTTATCTAGGCCATGGATGTCAAAGCCTAGATGTGGTCACCATGATATTCAAAGGTCAAAGAGGGGTCTAATTACATGCCCCAGTACTTAAAGGGCAGATTCACCAGAGCATAAATGCAATCACTCAGGCCAAACAAGATCCATTTATAATTTTAATTATCAGTGAATCAGACAACTCTATCAAATACCAATTATTTGGCTGTTGCTGAAAATAACTGTCTTGTCTTGTTAGTCTCTAGAATAACCCCTTGAGGGCTGTTGAAATGTTCCCTTTAATGTAAATATTTGTTAAAATCCATCAAGCAGAATTAGGCTTGTGTAATGATGTTCAGTATTTGTGGTTTATTTTATTTATTGTTAAGAAACTTCCAGTGTAGGGAGAATGTCATGGAAAGGCTGTTAACATTGTGCATGATTGCCATCCAGAAAGGTGTATTAGGATACAATGCAGGTTCCACTCCAAAAGCTCACATTTTGTTTTCATTTAAAGAAATAGTTCACCTCACAATTCAGCTAAACTTTATTTGGGGTCTTATTTATAATTAGCTCAGTACAAACATTTTTTGTGTGTCTGTGCACCTGGGACACACAATAGAAAATATAGGGAGCCTCTTCTCAAGAGTTCACAGCCTACATTATGTCCATGTTCAGAGAAATGAATACATGCTAACCAAAAGTTTAGCTTTGAGCTACAAATGATTTATTTTTCTTTAATTCCAAGATTATGTTTTGCATAAAGGACCCAAGAACTATTTCACAAACAATTCATGTTAACTTTAAGCAGTGGTTAACTCTGAATAAACATACTATTCGATGCACCATAGGAAATGGTGGATGCAGTAACTGTTGAATATCAGTAGTTTGGGATGGTTCAATCTAGTAACATCTGGGAGAAAAAAACAAACAAACAAACAAAAAACCGATGACACTATCCAGACTGTCCAGGTTTTAAAAATTGACTATCTTGAGAATGAATACCTTTGAATAAACAGTTTTTCATCATTTCCAGTGCTATCTGATGAGATCTGTCCTCCTGCAAGTGGATTTTGAAGACTGGTATGAACCATACTTCCTTTCTGTACTCTGCTGTCATCATTTCTTCCCTTTGCTTTTTACCTACAGCAATTAAGACACAAGTAATGTGTTATCTGCAAGGCTTTGATATTTCCATTTCGTTTGCAACTTCAGAGCTCCTCAGTCATTTTTGACACTCTTATAATTTTTATCTGCAATTATGCTTTCATTATCTTCCTTCCCGATATTTTAGATGTCCAATAAGCCTCTCAATTTCCTTAATTAACAAGTAACCTTCCTTCTTCATGCCGAAGGCTATTTTTATTCCTACAATATTTATTACTAATTGGCACACACACACTTTTATACTTACAATGATTTTTCTAGTCTGCCCTTTATTTACCCTCTGTTTCTTTCTTCTAGAAACATTTCATCCTTCTTGGTAATACTTGAAATCAGTTCTAGGGAAGAGCAATATACTGTCAATTTTCCTTGAACATAGTTTGAGGTTTTACTCTTCATTGACAAATAATACTTTATGTTTCTGGAATGGTTGCTCCCACCCCCACCCTTCACTGGCTTTTTTTCAAAGAAATATCACCATCAGTCACTGTAACCAGACCCTTAAGTTCTTTCTATGTGCTGCTACTTGGTTTTGATGTTCTTTCATTTACCATTTAAATATTTTGCACTTCTCATTCTGGCCTTGGAACAAAGAATGTGTGGCTTTGGACAGACAGCGTCATTGACACTACTTTCCTGTACATTTGGAGTATGTCTCCATCTCAATTACATCTCAATTACAAGTTTATGTTGTCAGTTGCATCTTCCTCTGAGTAGAAACTGGACCTCCTCTTGGTACTTTCTACATCATCAGAAATTATTATGTTGGATATGAATCACCAGAATATGCCATTTTAGAAATAGTAAAACTATCTTTAAAATATCTATGTATTTTCTAAACCAGAAATACACATCACCAGAAACACATATTAACTGCAGATATATCAGACAATACAGATAAGAAAACGAAAATAAACCATCTATAGTCCCCGCACCCAAAGATAATTACTACTCTTGAATATTTTTAATAACCTTTTCTTTAAGTCCCTCTCTCTACTTTTCTACTTCATAATTTATGTTTTTTTTCCTCCTCAAGTAAGGTTTATTATTTTCTCGAGAGGTTTATGATGTGTTTTTTGCTTTTGCTTTCATCTAAGAAGTCTAATTTTTTATTTATCTATTCCTCAAGAATAACTTTCTCCCCGGTTCTCTGAATATATTCACCTTCCATTCAGCGATACGGGTTTTTCTTCTTGGTGTTCCCTTCTCTGTTCTGTACTACGTGCAACACGAATGTACTTGGGGACCCAGCTTTCTTTCTAGTCTAGATGGAAGTTTTCATTTCACACATCGCAGTGAGAGGCCATTATGTCAGAGATTAAAAACCATCTCCTGTGCTTGGGACAGAAATGAAGGATATCTGATGATTACGATGAGGTATTTGCTCTGCAAGTCAAGTGCTTGCCCTCAAAGCTGTGTGATTGGAAAATCTAGCAGGCACGAGTCCAATGAAAAACACTTGAACTAAAAGTGTATTATCCTAAAGTGCACATTTTTATTTAATTCAGGCTAAAGCAGAATGAATCATAATAGGTCAATAATAATGACTTATGGCTTCCTTCATATGGCACATTTACAATAAATGGTAATTTACCATTAAAGAGAGGCATATTCCCTTTTTTGTGTGCACAAGAAAAATTAGCATTAAGTCATACTGAGAAAGAACAGGTTTTCCGTTCCTACATTTAGGATTCGTATTCAGGCTCACAATATCATACGCAAGCCACTTTCTCTGAGCTTCCCCCCTCCTCATTCCCATTTAGAAAATACAGGAAAGATTAAAATGTAACCATTTATGACATCATTCCAACTGTATGCTGATGGACTGCAGACCCATTCAGTGGAGCCATTTGGAAAATATTTCATGCTCCAGTCATTAGACTTGCTAAATGAGTTCAGACTTGGAATTATGTGGGTTGAGAAAGAGAAAGGTAATAGCTGTAGGTGACCGTATATAAATAAATGTAATGTGTGCAAATCATTCATCTCCTATCACCTTGACGTTTTAGTATATTTTGTGCTTTCCTTTCTCTCTCTCTCCTTCCTTCCTTCCCTTCTTTCCTCCCTCCCTCCTTTCCTCCCTCCTTCCCTCTTTTCCTTCCTTCCTTCTTTCCTTCCTTCCTTTTTTCCTTCCTTCCTTCCTTCCTTCCTCCCTCTCTTTCTCTCTTTCTTCATAAAACACTCTGATGCTTTACTTTGAGGTATAGATAGATTGATTCTGTTTATTGGCAATCTTATAGGCCATTATTGTGTTTACCAATAAATTAGGATCTGGACTGTGGACTCTAATTTGGAAAAGTGAAAAATGGAAAGTGATTGACGCTTGTTTGTTTGATATCTAACCCCACCTTTCTGCTCTAGCAAAACAAAAAGTATCAGTGTACAGTAGACAACAAAAATACAATTCTAAAAGTTCAATCTCTCTATTTACCTTTTAAATATTGGGCTAAAACCCTCCGCCATCTCAGATGCCAGATTAAATTACAGGGAACGTCCTAACACTTTAAAACCTGCATATTCTATTTCTGTGACCTATACATTGGCTCACAATAACTTGATTAGAGAAAAGTCTCGAGTAATTGGATGTAGTCAGGCTCAGAAGATTCGCCCAATAATCAATGAAATCTCGTGCTTCTGGCTCTGCTGGTTCCACACTGCTTTTCTATCTATCCAAATGGCCTTTTCAAAGCTGAAGCTTTAGAGAACGAATATCAAATCCTCAAAACTGAGCTAATTTCATAAGCTTTTTGAAAGTAGATTGGATTTAACAGGGCTGTGCTTTTGGAAATGAATGGTTGATATAAATCAGAGATAGTGGAAAGGTAACGTTTATCTGATTTGATTTAGCAGCAATCTGGTCCAGATGGCAACGCGGAATTTAAAGATATTGAAATATACGGTTGCAGCTGGAGACTGTATAAACCTAAATATAAATAATTCAGATGTGTTTATGCATTTAACAATGTCAGTTTTAAATATAGATAAGAGCCAAGACTTCAGGCTAGCATTTGAAAACTGGAAGATGGCTAAATGCAGGTGCTCTTATGTATGTGACCATATTTCAATGCCTAATTTAGCTCCCATCTGAAAGTGCAGGTAGAATGCATCAGATATACCTGTCTGGCCTAAGAGAGAGAAGCACAAATTAGTATAAAGTTAAATCTGGTACATCAGAAGCAAGAGGTCTGACGAAAAACAAAAGCAAGTAAGATGAATACCTGATTGAACATGACTCAGAAATAAACAACCCTTCTGCCCATTCCAGGATCAGAGACCTATCTTTTTGATAAGGAAAAAAAGAAATATGGCAGTATGTCAGCTGGAGCCAACAAAGGATTGACACTCTCCTGAAAGCAGATTGGGAAAAAAACCCCATGGTGCCAGAATGTTGAGAAGCATTTCCAGTGTGTGTCACACTGCTCATCTACCTGTCACAAAGGACCCGAATTTGAAAACCTGAATTCAAATTCTGCGTGTTACTCAAGAGCTCTCTGGCCATGGGTCAAGTAAATAAAGTAGATAATAATCCACATCTCCTAGGGAACTACGAGGTCTTACTGCATCCAAGAATAGGAAACCCTGACCCCACAATACTTGTTAGTTTCTTTTCCTGTGTTCTGGTCATTCCTTTTCTCTTCTCTCTTTTTCATTTTCTTTCTTTCGATATCTTATTCCTGGACCTGAGGGTCATGGTTGGACTAAGACTTTGTATGAATGTAGGTTTTCCTGAGAGATGGCCAATTTCACCGGTTGTGCTAACACCAAATGCTCTCTACTCTCAAATCAATCCTGCATAACTACATTTCTTCAAGGACAACTCTTTATGTGGTACTTTGGACTCTGCCTCCTCCCCCCTCTCCCTTAACTAGGGCCTCCTGAAAGGGTCCTCAAAATGATGGATTGATACTTGGTAAGATCATAAACTAAAGTTGGGGACAGAAAAAAGCGATGATACAGAAGGTATGTTAACTGAAAAATTAACAAGATTTTTATAAGATGTCTATGGAAAGGTAAGGGTAATGATTAGGCCTCACGATTGGGTCTGATTCAAATCATACCTAGAATCAAAGGCCTTACTTGAATATAAAGAATCTTCTTAGGAGACTAAGTGACTTGTCAAAGTTCACAGAGCTAATTATAGTTTGGCTTAGAGAAAAGGTTCCCTGGTTCCCAATATAGAGCCTGCTCATTCCATCTCCACAGAAAAATTGGGTGAAGGAGCTCACTAAAGTCATGGGAAAAAAGATTGATCTAGATTTTCATAATTAAAAACGAGTCTATGGGAGGACTCTGGAACCTTGGCATTCTTTCTAAAATAGATCAATGTCATCATTTTTCTTGGAGTCTATTTTAGGAGGAGAAGCAGGAAAGAAAACTTTTTATGGAGGGAAGAGGTGGCAGGGAGGCTTGGACAAGAGGTGTTTTCATCGTGACACACTTAACATGGTTTCAGCTGCTTGAAAGCATTATAAAGTTATTTCTTTATAGGTGGTTTGATTTGGTGGTTTGATTTGGTTAGAAATATTCTTGTAATGTCAACCACCTTCTCACTTGTCCCCCACCAGATGGTTCACAACTGTGTCTTATTCCTGAAGCAGAGCCCAATCCCACCAGCCAAGAGAAGGAAAGGATGCTCCTTTTCGTACCACATACCACAAGGCAGTGGCAACGAGTCATACCTTTACATCAGAGACGTCTCACAATGCATTCCAAAGGCTCACAGCATCTGCTCTGTACTTCTCTTATGGTCCATTGAGCTGCACTCTGTGGTAACTATCCATTTACCTATATGCTAGACTTTCCTACTCTACTTTAATTGGGAAGGGGAAGACTCTTATCTATCCATCTTTGTACGCCCAGCCCCTAATACAGAATCTGAAGAGGAGAGTCACACTGTACATGTTAGCTGAGCGATACTATGATAAACCATTAACGTCTGCCTAACAATTTAGTCATTCATTTATTCACTTGCTCATTCATTCATTCAAATATGCATCCCCAGACTGTTCTAGTGCTGGGATTACTACAGGGATTATGACATATCCTCACCCTTCAGGAGCTATTATAATCTTGTCTTTGAGCCACTCAGTTTAAAAGGCAATTCCAGTAGAGTGTAGACAGTATTATAATAATGAAAATGCAGGAGGCTTTATGTGGAAGGACTCAGAGAGGGCACCCAGTTCAGTCTTAGGGACAGGGAAATCTTTCTTCTCGGAGGAAGTAATAACTAAGCTGAGATTCAAAAGATGGAAGGAAAGAAGGAACAGAGGAAGAAGGAACACAAAAATGTATGGAGGTGATAACATGGTAGAATGAACAGGTGATAACATGGTAGAAAAGGGTTACAGGTATAGATGGGGAGGCAAGAGCACGTTCAGGAACTGCAGAGTCTCCATTTTCACAGGGACTTTCATTCCCATTAACTTATTTGATCCCCCACAGTTACGCTCTGGGACCAAGAGTTTCTGGGGGGCAGGAGTGGGTTAATTGTTGTATCTACTTTATAGACGAGTAAAGGGAGACCCGGAGTCAGAGTTTAAATGGCTAGTGCAGATCACACTTGCCAGGGTCTTCTGGCTCCAATTTCAGTGCTCACTCTTCTCTATCACAGTGAAAACCATTTTGGCCTTACTTGATTCCTGAGGTCTATTCCTAAGTGATAAAAGCCAGGGCTGCAGGCCGGCCCCCGGGCCAAAAGGGCGTGCTGTCCCCATGCTTGGGATAGCATTGACCTTGCTCAGCCCAGTGGCCTCTGGCCTCCGCCTAAGTGCACAGATGCCCAGAGGCTTAAACTTCAAAGACATGCCAACTCGCAAGGCTCCAGCTCTCTGTGGCTTCTCCTGGAATCCACGCTCCCTGTGCCAGAAACTCCAACTGCCATGAGAGGAACAACTTGCCCCCGAGCCTGAGCATTTTTCTAATGTACCTTTGGAGATGGCCGTTGGGAAACCAAGAGTGACAGGGCAGGTCATCTGGACTGAGCTGACCCCTCAGCCCACCACCGAACAGACACCAGCCTGAACCAAAGTTATAGCTCTTCTGGGGTGGGGTTGATCGCCAGGGTAAATTGCAGTCCTTCTCCCTCTTTTATCTCCTGCCTCCAACCAGCCCCTACCCACCCCCGTTTCTTCAATTCCTGTACAATCTAAAACCTGCTGTTCATAGCTGTTGCGTGTTGAAAGCATGCCAGACTCCAAGATAACATTGCCAGAGCACTTACTGTGTGGCAGGCACTGCATTAGTTGCTATATGTGGATTCCCTTGTTTAATTGTTTACAACAACCAGCAAAATAGGTACCATCGCTATTTTCATTTTACAGATGAGGAAACTAAGTCAGAGAAAGTTTAGGGAAGCTTCCCAAAATTGAACAGCTTAACACAGGGAACAGTCACGTTATGAACCCAAGCAGCCTGACTCCAGAGGACACACTTGACTGCTGTATGTACCGTAGGTCATGTCATGGACTGAGAAATTGAAAGAAGAGGAGATGGAGCCTGCAGATGGATTTTATATCCCTGGTGTAGGCTGATGTTGTCCCCTCTGCTATGCTGCCTTGCTCTCTTTACCATCTTTCCCATTCTCTCCTTTCTGTTCATAAAACGAAATTCAACTCATTTATATAACAAGTAAGTATAATCTCCCTTTGGCTTCTCCCAAATCAGGCTGAATTCGTTACTCCTTAATTGGTATCCTCACAGGTACACAGTGATGTTATTGTGGGCCTGACCTCTTATACTCCCAAGATGCAGTGCTTAATGTGAGGGAGGGACTTATTCATTTTGCAGTCCTCTTACACGCCACAAAGTCTGACGTATGCCAAGAACCTCACAAATGTTGAGAAAACAGGGACCATGCAAAGGCTGCCATTGAAAGAGAATTGACGTTTATTCCTCAACTTAAGCGGTGAGAAAAACAACAGATGGAAGCTGCCCCAAGCAATGGAAGTAAAATGCAAAGGTAGAGGGAGCCCACAGGAGGTACTGAGTGCCTCGTCATATGCAGTTTCAAGTAGGTTTGGGCAATCACATAGAGGAGGGATTAGGCAGGGGATCCCAGGCTCAGCTGGGGAGGCAGATAAGGTCCGAATGGAGACCCTGAGTTCCACATACGCCTTGCCTGGACCAGCACAATAACCTCGGGGATGGTTTGTTTTATGTGTCAACATGACTGGACTAATGGATGCTCAGAGATCTGGTAAAATGTTATTTCTGGGTGTGTCTGTGAGGGTGTTTCTTGAAGAGATTATCATTTGAATCTGTAGACTGCAAAAGGAGAGGGCCTTCACGACTGTGGGTGGGTATCATCCAATCAGTTGAGGCCCAGCACAGAACAGAAAAGCCGAGAAAGGGTGAATTCACTTTCTTGGCTTGAGCTAGGACACCCATCTTCTGCCCTCAGACATTGGTGCTCTTGGTTCTCAAGTCTTTGGATTTGAACTAAATCACACTGCCAACTTCCCTGGTTTAATGTCTTGCAGATGGCAGAATATGTAACTTCTCAACCTCCATATGATCCAATTCCTATAATAAATCATATATATGTATATATATATATATACACACACACACACATATACACATATATATGTATATAATATATAAATTGTATATACAGAGGGTGCCAAAAAAAGGTATACACATTTTAAGAAAACTATTAAAATTGTAATACTCAATATATAGCTATAATAAAACATGAATACAAGTCACATTTGACTTTTGCAATTACAAAAGGTGCTCAAAGTGGCTACCATCAGCATAATTTTAATACAGTTTTTTCCTTTCTTAAAATATGTATACATTTTTTGCACCTTCTCTATGTATACGTGTGTGTGTGTATGTGTGTGTGTGTGTGTGTGTATTATGTACATACATGATTAGTTCTGTTTCTCTGGAGAACTCTAATACAGCCTCCTAACTGATCTCACTCTCAAATCCATCTGTACACTAATGTCAGTCTCTCTGTCTCTCTCTCTCTCTCTCTCTCTCTCTCACTCACACACACACACACACACACACACACACACACAGACTTCATTTTCCTGCACAAAACCCCCCAAAGCTCCCCACTGTGCATAGCAGTTGTTCCTAAAATTCTGTTCTAGTGACTCTTGGACTCTACAGCCAAAACTACTGGTTCCAAGTGGAGTAGAGGGATGCAGGTAGACAGACTCACCTAAAAAGATACTGTAAACTCTCCCCTGTCAGACAGCAAAAGTAGCCTCACTTCTTACCTTTCTTTGCCCCCAAATGCCCCTTGGGTTCATATCTCTGTTTGGGGATATGTTAGAGGTGGTGGGCAACCTCTGAATCATTTTCCCACTGTGTTGACATCTTCTCTTTTTTAGAGGATCAACTCATTTATGTCTTCTCTGTGAAGTCTCCTCCTAGCACTCCAGGGACATAGGCACTTATCAGAGCGTACCGCACTGACTTTGATATCTGTCCCACTGAACTGTGAGTTCTTCATATCCCTAGTGCCTCTCACACCTGCTCACACCCAGTGGGTGCTTAGTAAATGTTTACCAAAATAAAGTAATTGACGATACCTGAAGAAGAGTGATGATTACAAAAGGTTGTAAGAAAATCCCAGGTTAAGTCTTCAGAATTAAAAATAACATAACGTCAAAGTACACGCCCATCGCCTACAGCCCAACTCAATGTTTTGCTCTAAAGGTTGATGGGCTCGGAGGAACAGTTTGGGAGGGGGCTGTTTTCCAGAGCCTACAGTGCTGCCCTATTCCTGCATGCTGTCAATTACTCTAAATCATACTTAAAGGGAGTGAGAAAAAGATAAATAGCCCAGTGAGTAAAGGGAGGAGACCAGAAAAATGATAAAAGATTCCAACCTGAGTCTTCTCCAATTTAATGAGACCCTACCTGGGGTCCAAGTGTTGTAACGCCTCAGAGTAAAAGGCATGGCACCAGTTCTCACTAAGTGGAAATAACCACAGGGCAAAGAAGAAAATTATGTCAGTTGTGCCAACTTTTCCAAGAGAAAACTGGGCCCCCTGAGCCGTCCTTACTCTTGTGGAATATGTACTTGTCTTAAGCAAGTGTATAGATTAGATTAGGAAAGCTGTGGGATTACCCAGCAAAGCTTAATTTCACTTCAGCTCAGGAAGAACAATTCCATTGTGAAAATTCAACAGGCAGCAAAGGAAGTGTGACAATGTGAATGTTTACAGGAACCCAGGAGAAAGTTTCAGCTGTATCATCTGGAAACTGCTCTTTTATATCTGAATTCCTAGCAGCTAAATTTTTTATGCTATAGCAGCAAGGTTTCTAAGAGTCATTAATACCTGCAACTTTAATTTACAAAGGCTAAATCTGAAGCAACTTAAAAGATCTCACTTTCTCCTGCAGTGGTCCGCAGAAAAGAACAATGAAGCGAGTTTTGATTCCTTAAAAGCTGTCATCTCCAGACTCCAGAATAGCACCACACGACCCTCGCCTCCTAGTATTCACACTTTTGAGTGGTCTTCTATTATTACTATTTGTAAAGAGTATTCTACGTATCCATTATATCAGTACAATTTATCATAAACTAATATATGAGGTGTGACAAGTAAGTTTGCAAACTTGTTGCAACGATGTTGCTAACCTTTTTTGATATCAGAGGGATTTTTTTCATTATGAATTTGCACCAGCTGGACAAACAGTTAACCAAGTTTACTACTTGGAAGTGCTGAAAAGCCTGCATGAAAAAGTTAGATGACCTTAACTTTTCATCAACAATTCAAGGCTCTTGCATCACAACAATGCACCAGCTCACACGGCACTGTCTGTGAGGGAGTTTTTAGCCAGTAAACAAATAACTGTATTGGAACACCCTCCCTACTCACCTGATCTGGCCTCCAGTGACTTCTTTCTTTACCCAAAGAGAAAGGAAATCTTGAAAGGAAGAAGTGTTGATGACACTCAGGATATCAAGGGAAATATGATGACAGCTCTGATGGCCATCCCAGAAAAAGAGTTCCAATATTGCTTTGAAGGGTGGGCTAGGTGCTGGTGTTGGTGCATAGCTTCCCCAGGGGAGAACTTCGAAGCGGACTGTAGTGATATTCAGCAAGGAGGTGTGTAGCACTTTTTCTAGGATGAGTTCGCAAACTTAATTGGCAGACCTTGTCTGTACATTATGCATAAATTTCCTGCCCCTCCTCCCCTAGAGTCCTATTTATTAAACATTTACCAGGGTACTGCTGAATAAAAGAGTGAATGTGCAGCCTTATATCAGGCTAATCATTTGAGGCTATTATGTAGACAGTGGGAGTCATCAGGGGTTTTGGAGGAGGGGCATGGCATGATTAGATTTGCATTACGGAAAGTTCATCTGGCAGAGATATGGAGGCTAGATTGGGAGTGGGGGAAAACAGGGGGGTAGAAATCACTGAGAAAGTCTATTCATATTCAAATGCAATTAATAATATCCTTCAGCTAAATGCTAGACATTATGCTAAGACATGTCTCATGCTATTTCTTTTACTCCTTATAGCAACTCTAATGAGATAGATCTCGTCACAAGAAAGGCAATGATACTGGACAGAAAGAGGCGGACTTAGGCAGGGACGAGAATGAACAGGCTTTGCTGGCTGTTGCACAAGGGTGGACTTATTGGGTTGTCCCTATCGTGATGAACACCACCACTGGTATCCTCTGGAGAATTTCCTCTCCCGTTGTACGAAGGTCAGACAATTAAGTTCGCGAACTTTCCACTGTGTAAGCGCTCCGTAGAAAGTTTGCAAAGTTAATTGTCTGACTGGCTTTCCACCCAGGGAGTAACCACATCACTCAAGTTGGACCCAACAGCTTTTCTTTCCTTCTGTAAAAATTCAAGGGTGGGAAAAGAGGTGTGGATTATTTATTCTAGAAGTAATGCTTAGCAGAGATGGCGAAGTATTAGGTTGGTGCAAACGTAATTGCGGTTTTTGCCATTATTTGTAACCTTTTAAAGCGCAATTACGTTTGCACCAATCCAATAGTTAGTTCTGCCCGCATCTAGACCATACTGGTCTTTGTCGTATTTCTAAACCTAGTTCGCAGGCTCCCCCAAAAATGTTCTCTTTGCTTAAGTTTTCCAGAATTGCCCTCTACTGTTTGCAACCAAAAAATCTCTCACCAACACAGGGACTGAGTAGCAGAGAAGCTACAGAATTGGGTGACATGTAGGGAAAAGCCTTTATGTTTAAGAAAACAGGAAGCAGTTCTGGTTTTGATATGCCACAGACACAAGTGATTCTAGTTTGTTCTAGGGGTCTCTTTTTGTCTGGAGAACGCTCTCCATGTTACCGCGTGTGTACGGTGGGTTTCCTGAGCTCACATAAGAGGGAACCTCAGCTCCGTTGTTTGCATCACTTTCCCCACCAGCAGCACTGAGGTGCATATTAATGATGCCGTGGCAGACACTTGCCCATGAGGCTCAGGAGCATGAAAGCCATACCTGTGTGTGTATGATCTGTGCTATCAAAGGCCACACGAACATCAGTGAGAAGGAATATTGACACAGCGACAGAATCCACCCCTTATCAAACAGGTCTTAACAAATCCTCATTAGAGAAGGCTCTGTGCTGTGGCATGATTGAAATGCTTCGGTCTGCAGGGACCCCGAAGCAAAGGTCAAAGTGGCCTTGCAATCAGGTCTCCTAGCTTGTCTTTCTGCGGCGCGGATAAAGGGAGGCCTTAAAATCAGCCAGGACCAGACCTTGGGCTAGCGGGAGTGCTTAATCAGCTGCCCTAGATCCCAGGCAGGAAAATTCTGCCGGCTGCCAAGGAGGTATTAATGACAGAGACCATAAAAGGCAGTGACCTCCTACCTCTCAATTTCTCTGTCAAACCCCTAGTTGGCAACAGATCAAGGAGACAGGTTACCACACTGGTCACTTCTGGCTATGTCTATAACAAAGATCAAAGTGACAGACCTATAAGTACAGGAGAAGCCCACTTGCCAATTTTCATCTTAGCAGCCTACGGCTTGGCACCTGGGCGTGGGGTGTAGTGGAGTGGTACTCAGTAAGTATTTGTGGGTAAAGGGTGAGCAGCGGAAGAAGGAGGGATTTGCTGCCACCCAGACTTAGGGCGAAAGTCGTGTCTTTCTCATCACTGCAGCTCCTGAGCCTTTGGTCCAGAAGGAAGAATTTCCTTTCCTTCCACTCCAGCCTCCCTATTCCCAACATTCTGAATAAGGTGTAGGTCCTTATGCAGGCAGGTGGAGGTCAGAGACTCTCCTGATCACGCTTCCCATTATTTATCCTGGGAATACAACTTGAAAGACAAGCGGTGCTGGAGCTCCAGCCTGGAACCCCTGCTTTAGATATTCAAGCTTTGCCTGTAACAGTAACTTCCTCAGGCATCAGTCTCTTCATCTGTGAAAAGAAAGGATGAGCCAAATTATTCTAAGGGTTCTGTTCAACAATAATCTCCCACATGATGGACTGAACAGAATCATGTCTGTCATTGCCACCCTATATGATGGAATGTGTCTTACCTAAAAACACAGATTCCCTAAAGCACATAGAACGCCTTTCTCTCATGACATCCATCTTTTGTGTCAATACGATTATAACCTTCCTCTGACATTATCAAAGTCCAGAAAGCAAAAGCTCAATGCCGGAGATAACAAAGCAAAAGCAACCCCCACACGACACCTGAGTCATGGTCACGCACTAACAGCCACCCCAGACACCATGGCCAGGGGAACGGGATCTCTCAGTTAAGCCATTTCCTGGAGGGAAAGCCCACATTTCTTAACAGATCTAACTATTCAAAGCTGCCCTCTCTGCCCTTTCAAATTTAATTTGTTTCAAATCTTGTAGGAGTCACAGAATTATTTCAGGATTGGAGTCAAGTGAAAACAGGTGTGCTGCTCTTTTATCCTCCTCCCTCCCCTTCAAAGGGGCCTGATGAAGCGCCAGATTAATCAGACTGGCCAATGGGAACACAGGAGACCCTTGCTCTCTCGGGCACCCGTCACCAGAGTGCTGACCCTGATTCCTAGAGGTCCCAGAATAGGTCCCCTGTCCCCATGGACCATCTCATGCCCCATCCGAGTGCCCATGCAGTGACAGGACGTGGCTATGGCACCGTTCACCCTGTGCCAATTGCTCTCGCACAGGTCAGTCTGGCCTTGAAAACCAAGGCCTGGTGATCCCGCCTTCCAAAATAAACCAGAATTCTGTTCTTGGCTATCTCAGCATTTGCTTTGGCAGTTCAATTTAGGCTGACCTTCCTGATGTGTCAATATTTAGGGGCCTAAGCATGCAAAACATTTGCAAAGTGTAAAATGAAAGAGAAAAAAGTCTTACTCAAGTAGGAAAATTGGAGTTCAGCAAAAAGTCAAATCAAAGGAAATATGAATCTAATTGTGCAGTCCTGGGAAGGGAAGCTCTTAGCACTTGGGGACACTGCGAATAGAGGTTTTTGCCCCAGTGCCTGTTGTGGAGGGTTTCAGGGCTCACACCTGGGATGTTTCTGCTTATCAACCTGTGCAGACTTCTTGGATTCCCTATTTCTTCTCGTGGCTTTAAATACTATCTTGGTGCTCACAATCGCGAACGTTAAATCTCCAACTTATACCTCTCTTGAACCTAAGATGATATCAATAATTGACTTGATATGCCTTCTTATCATCTAAAATATTCAAATCCACTTTAAAACTTGGCCTTCCCTCTGCCTTACCTAGTGCAGAATCACCACCCTTTCTTTTGCTCATGCCAAAAACCGTGTAATCATTCTTGCCTCCTCTCTTTCCGTATCCAATTAGTCGGCACATCTCATCTCTTCTATCTTCAAAATATTTCCCAAGTCCAGCCTTTTTTCCCGCTTACCATTTATTTCGCTACCACCCTGGTACAAGCCACCACAATTTTCTGCCTAAAAATTGTCGTCGGCTCCTAGCTGATCACCCTACTCCCTCTCCAGCCCCTCCCTCTGCACCCTGGCTGCACAGAGAAATGAAAATAATTCTTCAAAGATGTAAATCAGGTTACATCGCCATCGGCTCAACACCATCCAATGGCTTCCATAGGTTTAAAGACCCTCCAATCTCTGTTCCCTGTCCCATTTCCCACCACTTAAGCTGTGATCTCATCACCTACCTCTCTCCCTCTTGTTTCCTCCGTTCCAGCTACATTGGCCTCCTTAATTGTTCTCAAATCTCCCAGCATTCTCGCACCTCGGGACATTTGCTTTTGCTGTTCCCTCCGTGTGGAATACTCTTCTCCCAGTTGTCTCTGTCTAGTTTGCTCCCTCAACTTCTTTAGTTCTTTCTCAAGTGTCACCTTAACAGAGGTGCCTTCTCCAACCACTGTACATAAACCTGTAATGGTCCCACGTTCCACCCCCTTGCCTCATAAACCTTGGTATATTGCGTATCCTGCTTTGTATTTTTATGTAGCAATTATCTCTTCTTGGCTTATTATAGACACATTTATTTGTTTATTTTCTGTTCTTCTAACTGGAGAATAAACTCCAGGATGATAAAACTTCATTTTCTTCACTACTGTATCAACAGAACCTAAACCAATGTCTCCTATGTGGTAGACATGAACACATAATTTTTTAGATAATTAATATCCAGCACCCTTCAAGTCTTCGAGCACCTTCACCTTTCCTTTGCATGATTATGCCAGTTTTAAGAGTAGAACATGAGACTCCGTCCTGACCAATTATAGCCTTTCCTGTTGCACCCCAATGCCACATGCAAAGGGATTAGATCAGGGATGATCATGTGACAACCACAGCCAATGAGATGCAATGAAATCTCTGACTTCTGGGAGAAGAATATGGCTTGTTCTATTGAACATTAAGCTAACAAGATAAAGAATGGACTGAACCTGTTGCAGCCATTTGGTCCCTGTGAGGAGAGTCTGTGAAGCCCTTGAGATGCATTGGTGGACAGCAGTCACCCATGTTGAGGACAATGATTCTGTTGACCACCATCTACTCATCCCACATAGAATGCCCTGAATTTCAGGGATAAAATACAGAGTCGGGTGGAGGATAAGGCCTTCTTCTTTGCCCCTGTCCCCCTGCTGAGCTGTCCCATTTCCATCATCTAGAACGATGATGGTGCTCTAATGGAGAACAGGGATGGCAAATACATTGCGTGCTATATCCAACTCCAATTGCCATGTAGTGGTTACCTGGAGCATAATGTGGAGAAATACACAGACGCTCTGAACAGCTCAGTGGGAACAGTTGTCATTATGGACTAGTGATGTCACTTATGAGCACAAGCATAGGGAGTGGTACATGTGAGTAGAATTTCTCTGTTTACAAATTAAACATAAAAATCACAGAAAGCGTAGATATGCTCTTGTGGGTAAAGCATGAAACCTGAGCTAATTTCAGGAACAGCATCGTTATTAAATATGTACATGATGAAGGAACACAGTGGGGAAAAAAGTGTGACTGATTAGATTGAAGGGAAATTCAGGGATGGCTTCTGGCAGGTGAAACATGAATGGAAGCCCAGAAGTACAGATGGCTCAGAGACTGGTTTATCTGGAGCAGAAAGGCCACGTCAAGGAGAAATTTAGATAAGGCTGGGAGATGTTCCACCAGGGACAGCATAATTGACGAGGCTTTGAATGCTGGACTGTAAAGGGCAGCTTGTATGCAGGCAGCCGTAGGAGGCTCAGTAGGGTCCTGAGCAGGTGAGGGCTGTAATAAGATCGATGTTTGAGGCAGATTATTCTGTCAGTTGAATCCAGGATGAATGGAAGCTGTGGGAATAGGTGGTGGGGAGGCTGGTTAGCATCCCGCGGCAATGAGTCAAGGCAGTGCACTCTGGAAAATGTCTTAAGCAGACCTGTCATGAGCAGGACCACAGCCTTCTTAGCTGTGTCCAAACCTGTGTCGCAGACATATTTAGAGAAGTTTCAGAACCTCCGTAGAGCTCTCAGAGTGAATGACCTGAGCAATTGTGGAGGGTCCTTCAATTCTGTTTACTTGACAGTGGCCAGGGCAAGGAGGGCGGCAGTTCCGAAGCAGCTGTTAAAGATTCTGGTGTGGAAGGAATGTTGTGTGTTTCATTATTGAGGCACCACAGAGTCGGCTCAACAGGGTATCCTGAAGTGTCCACTGAATCATGTACCTGGATGGTTTGTTCATTACTCAGTTTAACACACATAAATGTAGGATATACACTTAGCTCCACATACATGAAATGCCAGCAGAGTCCAGGCTGGTAAAATAACAAAGCAAAGTGTCGCAGAGACTGGAGAACTGGGAGGGCACGTGCCAGAAAAACAGCCATTGCTTAGCTCTCACTGGCAGTTTCCATTCCCAAGAGTGAGCTCACTGCTTCAGATTTTTAACGAGAAATCCTGTATCTAGAGTTTTATGTAAAATGTCCTAATGTTTCCATGTTCATAGCTAATTTAATTTTTCTAACTAGTTGAATCCTCCACCCAGATTCCTCAACTCAGATGTGGGTTTAGTACCTATTATTGAGTCTCACTCTTGATTCAAGGAAAGCAGAAGAAGAGCCTGGGCCAAAATCGTGGCCTGCCCCCTTTTCCCTCTGTTACCCCTTTTTCCCTCTGTTACCACAAGCAAGGGACCCAACAGGACCTGTCGTGTGGGAGACCCTGCTCGCTGCACCATTTGTCGTGCAAGGCGACCTGCGGGGTCTCTGCTCCCGCTCCCCATATAAGAACGCAGGACATGGTGAGGCCAAAAAGGAACACCCACGGAGCCATAGATAGGGGAGTCATACCATTATAGTCTCACTGGAGGCTGGATCCACATGACTTGCAACCTGCTGTCTGCTTCTCTGCCTGCCAACCAACCAACGCAGCCTCGGTAGTTATATCAGTAGCTAATTGGCTAACTGGTTACAGCTGATGGTCAGTTAGCCACAGCTGACGGCCATCTATTACACAAGCCAGCACCTTTCCACGTGAGGCCGAGAACCTAGAAACTGCTCTCTGGGACTCTGGCCCCACAGGACCCACCTTCCATTTTATTGTCTGTGGAACAGAGATAATAAGGACAATAACTAGCATTAATTAAGCACTCACTTGTACTCACTAAGTCCAAGGCACTGTTTAATGGCTGTATCCTAGGGGGTACTTGTTATTATTTTCCCCATTTTTTTCAGATGAGGAGACTGACACAGAATGTTTAAGTAATATTTCACTAGACCGTCATAGTAATAGATGTGCAGCAGTTATGATGTTTGCAAAGCACATCATAGACATTAGTTATTTTTTCCAGTTTTACTGAGATATCGCTACCTAACAGCATTTCATTTTAGCTATTCAGCATGATGATTTGATTGATATATATAAATATTATGAAATGATTATCACAATAAGTTCAGTTCATATCCATCACCTCACATAGCTATAATTTTTTTCTTAGAGTGAGAACTTTTAAGATCCACTATCTTAGCAACTTTCAAACACACAATCTAGAGTTATAGTCACCGTGCTGTACATTGCATCCCCAGGACTTACAACTGGAAGTGTCTGTACCTTTTGACCACCTTCACCATTATTACTTTTATTAGTAGTATAACGGAGAGAAAAAGTGGCCTTTAAAAATCAAAACTGCAGGCAGCTGCTTCTGCCCCTAAGGGAATGGCAAGCTCCCTTTCTTAAAAGACTTTATTTAGGAAAATGTCTGGCAAGTCCTGTTAGTGGCTAAAGGCTGCCGCTTCTGGGCAGTGGCTTGAAAGATGCATCTGAGCAAAGGGCGATGTTAAACTGTTCTGCCAAATAGTGGGAGGGTTAGGAGAATCCAGGGAGCCTGAGAGGGAATGAGGAGTCAGGAAGAAGGAAGAAGAGGAGGGAGTGAGGAGAGCACAGCAGCCTGGCCAGAGACTGGAGGACCACGGAGACCGACAGTGAGCTTCCTCTCAGAGGCAGCTCATGGAGGAATTGTAATCACTGTAACATCAGACTGCAAACACCTCTATGACTTCTGAGACTTGAAACACCTGTGTTTGCAAAGGCAGCTTCCGGGAAGGAGAGGAAAACGGGTTGCGTCCCTTTACATAGGTGAGGAGCAGGGAGAGAAACAACTAACACCTGCAGCACTTTTCCTCAGGGTCAGTCCTCTTCCAAGGGCTTTCTGCTCATTTAATGCTGACAACAACCTCTGAGAGGGATTCCATTAGCCCATTTTTACAGATGGGGAAACTAAAGCAGAGCAGGTAAGTGGATTGCCCAGTTACCCAGATACACTTGACCCTGGATTCTGTGCTCTTAACTTCTACGTTATCCTGAAAGAAGAGCCCAACTGCGATGCACGCCTGTAAAAATGAGGATTTGAAGGAAGGAGGTAGAAAGAGTGACTGAGAGAAATGGGAGGCCCCTGAGAATACCCCGGGACATTAGGATAACTTGTTATAGGTTTTCCATGGTGGGGGCTTGAACCAATTCCAATCAGAACATTAAACAAGGTGACCCAACTTAGGCTGATCTTTGTGTGACACGGTTTTTTTCTTTCAAGATTCAAACAGGGTATGCAAGCAACCAAAGCCCATCGTCCTAAGTCAGATGTTCACATTGGCCTTGACGCCTGACCTTGTGCTGGGGTGATGGGTATATCCAGGGTATCCCAGTAGGGTTAGCTGCTTCCCCAAGTGTGGGGATAACACCACAGACACCTCCCAAGTATCAGAGTAAACTTAACTTAGAGGAGTTTCTGAATGAGGTGGGGAAGAGATCATTTTGTTATGCAGTGGCCTATCAATTGTTTTCAAAGACACAACTAATACTCAGATCTAAAAAGAGAATTCATTAGGGAGAGGGAGGCTTTGATTTGATCTGATCCTGGGGAAAAGAGAGACAAACTATTACCTTGTTTTGAACTTTGTTAATTTGTGCAACACACGCTACTTATGTTCTTAAGGAGACAAAGATCCACATGATGGACACACTTTTCCTTATTGATTTGCTAAGCATAGGGCACTGCAATTACTTTTCAGAAATGATTTAACTTAACAACAATGGAAAAATCTTTGAATGAAAATGCTATTCATCAAAGGTAAAAAAGTTAAGACTTATCACAGAGGAAAACGAGATAGGCATGATCAAAATGCAATGCATTTAACCCTTAAAGAAATCAGGCAGTCTCAGGACGCATCGTCTTCTCTCTCTTTTCCTATTTTGCTTGTAATCCACAAAGCAAGGGTCAAAAGCTTACACAGAGGGTGCCAAAAAAAAATGTATATACATTTCAAGAGAGGAAAAAAACTGTATTAAAATTGTAGTACTCAATATATACCGAGGACAAAAGATGAATACAAGTCATGTGTATACATTTTTTTTGGCACCTCTGTTATTTTACTCATGACCCATCAGCAAATTTGCCTGTATAGAAACAGCCTCCTTCTTTCTCTAGTGCCTCTGCTTTTGTTTCCCGGATGTGACAGTGGACACTAGGAGAGGAAAAAGGCTTACCCAGCAACTATGAGTTCCTTGAATATCCCCATGCAGTGCATCAGCGTTCATTTCTTTTTATCAGGAGTACATTGCTCTTTGCACTTAGCGTCCGCTGTATCTTCTGTCTTGGAAATTCTACACGTGAAGCAACTATAAGTAGAGATTGAGCTGAGGGATTGGTGTATGGGAGTTTTTACAGAGAATCCCATCATGTGACTTCAAAAAATGGTGAGCTTCTTTTAAGTGGAATTTTGTTAGACTGATTGTGGTGAGCTAAACCTGAGGCAGAAGGGAAAAAAAAAAAAAAGACTCAGTGAGAAAAAGGCACTTAGGGAAGCTCAGAATTAAACAAAGAAGTCTTTTTGAGTATTAAGAAACAAAAACAATGGATCTAGAGCCACGGAATGGTGCCCAGTGGCCCCAAATGCTCATTTGCTTTTAAGGTTGTTTGGGCTTTAATTAGTGAAGCCTTGCCCAGAGGGATTAAAAATCTTGAACTCTGAGAAAGAACAATTTGCAAGGCCAAATGGGAAGAGGCTGAGTGGATGCAGATGGCAATGCTGAAATGTCTCGGCTTCTTTAGCCGAGGATTAGAACTCTAAACTCTGAGGCGGGGCTGGTAGTTTTATTCAAAAGAAAGATTCAGGCCACTTTATTCTGCTTTAGACATGAGATAAAACTTATCATGAAGAAACTTATAGAAATGAGGTTCTTTTTGTCATTTTAATCCTTCTGTGTTTATCAAGAATCAATAGCTCACATTTGCTCCACTCCAAAGCATACTGCAGTTCTTACAGTTTCTCCAAAGCGCAAGCTATTTTACGCGTCTGAAACTTTTCTACTTCGACTTTGTCAACTCCTGTGCCTTTTTCCAAACCGTGTCCCCCCATATCCTCCTTTCTCTCAATCTTCTCTGAATTTTGTGTCATCCACTTAGATCCCCTCTGCAGTTGCACTTAACATATTGTGTTGCAATTACTTGATCACATATAGAATATGTGCAAAAGAATTCACATAGTATATATGTACACTTTAAATAATGACAATAATTTTAAAAACACCTAGGTACCAACAAAACAGTGTAAGAAAGTGAATAGTGCCAATAACTTAAAACTTCTTTTATGACTTACTCGTTCCTCTACCGATTTACCCTTTAGAGGCAATTGCTGAAGAAATATTCTATTTATTGTAATTTTGCTTTTCTTTCTAATTTTACCACATATGTTTGTAGCCCTAAACAACACATTATTAAGTGTTTCCTGTTTGGAATCTAATATAAAAAGAATTATATATGTTTTTAGGATTCATCATTATTGATGAATGAATCTTACATTCTTAATGGGGTAAAAACCGGTTCTGGGAGCTCAGAAAACGCTTACTCTTTTAATGTATAAATCAAAGATATATATACAGAATATAAATAAATAGGTTATCTGTGGTATTAAAATTTCATGGGGGGTTATTAGGAAAAATGTCTAAAAGCACTTCTTAAAGGTAGGATAATAAAAAAAAAAATTGAAAAACACTCTCTGGGTCATATATTTTCATTGCTGTATAGTATCTCATTAGATAATTAGACCACAATTTATGTTTTCTAATGCTGATGGGTTGATTCCAATTTTTTTAATTACTGAAACAGTGCTGTGCCTACAAATTAGATAACTCAGTGAAATGGACCGATTCCCTAAAAGATGTAATCTGCTAAAACTCATACAAGAACAAACAATCTGAATAGGCCTATATCTATTAAACACATTTAATCACTTATTAATTACCTTTCAAAACAGAAAGCACCAGGCAAGATGGGTGCACTGATGAATTATACCAAACATTTAAGGAAGAAATTATACCAATTCTCTATAATCTCTTCATGAAGACAGAAGCAAAGGGAATACTTCCCAACTTATTCTATGAGGTCAGCATGACCCTAATAACAAAACCAGACAAAGACATTAGAAGAAAAGAAAAACCACAGAACAATATCTCTCATAAAAATAGATGCAAAAATCCTCAACAAAATATTAGCAAATCAAATTCAACAATGTGTAAAAAGAATTATACACCACAGCCAAGTAGGATTTATCCCAGGTATGCAAGACTGGTTCCACATTCGATAGTCAACTAACGTAATTCATCACATAAGCAGACTAAAGAGGAAAAATCACATGACCATATGAATAGATGAAAAAAAGCATTTGACAAAACACAACATCCATTCATGATTAAAAAGAAAACTCTCAGCAAACTAGAAATAGAAGAAGATTGCTTCTATTTGATAAAGAACATCTACAAAAAAACCTAGAGTTAACATTATACTTAACGATGAGAAACTTGAAGATTTCCCATGAAGATAGAACAGAGCAAGGATGTCTCTTCTTACCACTGCTTTTCAACTTTGTACTGAAGAACTAATAAGACAAGAAAAGGAAAAAAGCAATACAGACAGGGAAGATAGAAATAAAACATGTCACAGATGACATAATTGTTTATATGGAAAATTCGAGAGAATTGCCAAAAAAACTTCTGGAACTAATAAGCAATTACAGTAAGGTTGCAGGATACAAGTTAATATACAAAAGTCAATCATTTTCCTATAAGCCAACGATGAACAAGTGGAATTTGAAATTAAAAACATATTGCCATTTACATTAACAACCAAAAACATGAAACACCTAGGTATATGTCTAAGTATGTATATAATCTATATGAGGTAAACTATAAAACTCTGATGAGAGAAATCAAAGGAGAGCTAAATATATTTATTTATTATCAAGAGATATTCTATGTTCATGGATATAGGAAGACTTAATATTTTCAAGATATTAGTTCTTCCTAATTTGATGTATAGATTCAATGCAATCCCAATCAAAATTCCAGCAAGTTATTTTGTGGGTATGAACAAATGGATTGTGAAGTTTATATAGAGAGTCAAAAGATCCAAAATAGCCAACTCAATATTGAAGTAGAAGAACAAAGTAGAAGACTAATACTATCCAACTGATACTCTCCAACTGATACTATCCATCTTTAAGATGTGCTATAAAGCTACAGTAATCAAGACAGTGTGCTATTGGCAAAAAAATAGACAAATAGATCAATGCAAAAAGAAAATCTAGATGCAGACCTTGCATGTTTCACAAAGGTTAACTCAAAATGAATCACAGAACTAAATGTAAAACATAAAATTATAAATCTCCTAGAAGATAATATAGAGAAAATCTAGATGACCTTGGGTATAGCAATGACTTTTTAGATACAACACCAAAGGCATAATCTGTGAAAGTAATAATTAATATGTTGGTCTTCATTAAAATTACAGACTTCTGGTCTGTGAAAGACAATGTCAAGAGAATGAGAAGACAACACATAGACTGGGGAAAAAATATTTACAAAACACACATAGATAAAGGACTGTTATCCAAAATATACAAACAACTCTTAAAACTCAACAAGAAGAAAACCAACAACCTGATTAAAAAATGGGCCAAATGGACCTTAACAGACATCTCACCAAATAATATATACAGATAGCAAATATGCGTATGAAAAGATGCTCTACATCATATGTCAACATGCACATTAAGACAACAATAAGATACCAGTACATCCCTATTAGAACAGCCAAAATCCAGAACACTGACACCACCAAATGCGAGGGAGGATATGGAGAGACTCTCGTTCATTGCTGATGGGAATGCAAAATGGTACAGCTACTTTGAAAGACAGTTGGCAGTTTATTTTAAAAAAAAATTAAACATACTCTTACAATACAATCTAGCAATTCCACGTCTTAGTAGTTAACCAAATAAGTTGAAAACTATGTTACCCACAAATGTTTATAGCACATACCTACCCACAAATGTTTATAGCAACTTTATTCATAATTACCAAAACTTGGAAGCAACCAAGATGTCCTTCAGTAGGTGAATGCATAAATAAACTGTGGTACATCTAGATAATGAAATATTATTCCACACTAAAAAGAAAGTAGGTATTAAGCTATGAAAAAACATGGAGAAGCTTAAATGCACATTACTAAGTGAAATAATTCAATCTAAAAAAGCTATACTCTATGATTCCAACTATATGTCATTCTGAAAAAGGCAAAGCTATGGAGACAGTACAAAGATCAGTAGAAGAAGTGGATGAGTAGGCAGAGCACAGAGGATTTTTAAGGCAGTGAAACTATTCTATATGATGCAGCAATGTTATGTACATGTCATTATACATTTGCCAAAATCCATAGAATATACAACACCAAGAGTGAGCCCTACTGTAAACTGTGAACATTAGGTGATACTAATGTGTCAATAGATTGAAACAAAAGTACTCCTGGTGAGGGATGTTGATAATGGGGGAGGTTGTGTGTGTTTGTGTGGATGCTGGGAGTGTATAGGAACTCTGTACTTTCTGCTCAATTTTGTTGTGAACCTCAAACTGCTCTAAAAAGTAAAGTCTATTGAAAAGAATAACAACAACCAACAGTGTTTCAGCAGAAAGTCTTGGGCATGTCTACTGGTGGGTATCTGCATCAGTTAATCTAGGATATGCCTGGAAAAAGAATTGATTGGTTGTATGCCACACGTGTGTCCAAATGTATTAAGGAATGCTAAGTAATTCACCAAATTGTGGTCCTAATGTACACTCCCATTAACAGTGCATGAGTCTTCATTGTTCCACATCCTCACCAACATTTGGAATTGTCATATGTTAAAAGTGTGCCATTCTTCTGGGTGTCAAATGGAAATGTATTGTGGATTTAATTTGCAGTTAGCTGATTATTAATAAACGGGAGCATCTTCTCGTATGCTTATGCCAATGCTAGTTTCATTATCTGTAAAATGTTTATTTATTTATTTTGCCCATTTGGGGTTGTTTGGTAGGAGTTCTTTAAATTCTGAACACAGATCTTTTTTTGCTACTATATGCTGCAGGTATTATTTCCAGCCTGTGCCGCTTGTTTTTCACTCTATGGTATTTTGGATGAACAGAATTTCTTAATTTTAACATAGTCAAATTTATCAATCTTTACTTTTATCTCTATTATCTGCTCCCATTTTTAACATTTTCTTTCCTTTATTTTCTTTGGGTTTATTCTGTTTTTCTAATTTAAAGGTCTTCATTTTCAGCCTTCCTACTTTTTTTATGTTTACATTTACAAGGTATTAAGTTTCCCTATAAGAACTATTTTACTTTTTCATTAGTTTTCAGTTATACGTATTTTAAAATTTTCATTGTGATTTCTTCTTTTACCCATGTGTCCTCTTCCCCTCCATCTATGAGGTTATTTTAATCATCTTTATGTTGTTGATTTCTAACATATTGTGTTATGGTTTGGAATGTGGTCTGTATGAAACTTTGAAACTTGTGAAGCTCTCCTTTATGGTCTAAAATAGAATCTGGGTTCCACGTGTGCTTGGGGAAAAATGTGTGTTCTCCAGCTATTGGTATGGTGTTTCATAATGTCTGTTAGATCAAGTTTCTTAATTATATTGTACAAATATTTTATATTTTATTCCTTGACAGCATGAGCTATCAATTACAGAGAGAAATGTGCTAAATATCTCCTAGTCTGATGGTGAGTTTTCCATTTTTCTTTGTAGTTTTGTTGATGTTTGCTGCATATATTTTGATAGATTATTAGGTACATGCAGTTTAGAATTATGTTATATCCTCTATCACACTGTTGCATTTTGCCTTAAAGCCTATTCTCTCTAATGTTAATTAAATTACACCATCTTTCTTTTTGCCAGTATTTGCCTGGAGTATCAGTCAGGGTCCAATTAAGAAAACAGAAACCTTCTATATCTAAACAGAGGGAATTTAATTCAGGAAATGCATTCCACACCTAATAGGAGACCCGAGAAACCCAACAGGAATGGGAAGACAACTTGGAGATAAGCAACAACGAGAAGCTGCTGTATCACAGGGGCTGGAGAAACAAACGGGAGACGCAATGGTATCAGAACCCGGAGTCATGGCCATCCAGCAGACGAGGAAGCCCAGTGACCAAGAAGGGGCTGTAGCAATGGAGGAAACATCCCACAGTGGCAGAGACTCTGCTTGAAGGAGAGCGTAGGGAACCAACCATTGGCTACTGCCTTTTACTATCCGTCCAAACTCAGTCGCCCATTGACCTGACACAGATGGAAACCAACAGGCCTGGGGAAGGCAGGACCACTGAGGAGCAGCACCACTTTGAGCTGACCAGTGGGTGCCCCTTCACACTGGCTTCAGTGTCCTTTGGATGTGTCCCCAGCATTTTTGGAGCATTGACTTACCTTATACCATAAGAAGATGTTCTGGGCTCATCTTGTTCTTTCACTGCAGCCCTCCGCAGAGATCTTCCTCACCCTGCTCTGGCTTGGACACCTTATGACAGCTCCTCATGCCAAGAGAACCCTCCTTGTCCGCTTGGACACGGATACCTCCTGCTTCCCCAGAGCAGGAGAATGAGGACACGAGTCTGAGGGGAAACTACCCAGGACATTTTCCAACTTTCGGTATCCTGATGTCTTAGGTCTGGCTCCTGTGAGCTGCATGTAGATGAATTCTGTTCTTGTGTCCAATCTGATCATTTTATCTTTTAACTAGATACTTATTTTTCATTGATTTTGATCATTAATATATTTAGATTAATTTCTACCTACTTACTTAATACTTTCTATTGGCCTCAGCTCTCTATGTTTCTTACTTGTTTTGTTCCTTTCTTGCCTTCTCTTAGATTTAGTTTTTCTTTTTCCTTTTCCTTATTCCATTTTTTTCCCCTTTCTGCTAGTTTGGATGTTAGACATTCTACATCTATCCTTTTAGGAATTACCCTCAATTTTGTTTTTCAATTTTTATTGGGGAACAGTGTGTTTTTCCAGGACCCATCAGCTCCAAGTCAAGTCATTGTTTTTCAATCTAGTTGTGGAGGGTGCAGTTCACTGGCCCATGTGGGAATCGAACGGGCTACCTTGGTGTTAAGAGCACTGCGTTCTAACCACCGGCCACCCAACCCACAAATTTTTAACGTGCATTTTCACTTTACCATGCTTTAAAACTAAAGTTCTTTCTTTTTCTATTTCTTTATAATTTTTCCTTCTCTTCCTTCCCTGCTTCCTCCATTTTCTTTCCTTTTCTTCATTTTCCCTCCCTTCTCTTTCCCAAAACAATTTGGTCCTAAATCCAGGTGGGCTTGACAAGACAGATGTCTCCACCAGGGTGAAGGTGGTAAAGAAGGTATGTTCGTGGGGAGAGCAAGGGGAACCCCCATGTGTCACAGTGTATTGAAACCAATTGTCAGGGGAAGGGTGTCCATGTAGGAGGGTTGCCTGGAACAAGGTGTTGGAGCCTGATCAGAATGAGTAGAGAAACCTCATGGGAGGGAAATTTGGTGAGGGGTATTGGAGCTCGAGTAGGTGGGCTGGGTGTACCCTCCAGAAGGAGATGTAAGACCTAAGAAGGGCATGGAGGTATCCATGCAGGAGGTGTGGAGGTGTGGGGGATAAAGACAGGCTTGTGGTCCAGGCCGTTGAAGTCCTGGGGTTGGTGAAGAGACTATTCATGTGGGAGGGCAGTCTGTGGGGGTGTCCAAGCCAAGTGGTTAAGGAGGGTTTCTGGTCAAAATGGTGACCCTGCACAAGATGTCCAAGCCAAAGCAGGGTGAGGAAGATCTCCATGTGGGGGCTGCAAAGAAAGAACAAGATGAGCCTGGAACACGTTTTTGTGCCACGATGTTGGTAAGCGCTCAAAGAATTCTGGGGACACCTCAAAACAACAAAGTAGCTGGTTTGAAGAGGCTGTCATTGATAAAATTGAGGACAATTTGAGCATCAAAATCAATAATGAAAATAATGGATTATAACCCACTTAATAAAATAAGAAGGCATGAGTCCATATGGCATAACTAAATAAATGAATGAATTGGAAATTCAATGAGGAATGGGCTATTTACCTAGTTTTATTATACCGTCCACCAAATACTTACTACCAAGGGGGAAAAAAAGTGTATTTTTGCCTCAGTGAATGGAGAAGCTTGACAGATACATTTTAATCAAGTGATCACACTTAGCATATCCACAAAAGGACAGCAACAAAACAGGATGCAATAAGAGTACAGCATCATTTCTTTGCTATTTCTGCCAAAGATACATTAACTTAAATCTAATCACGAGGAAACATCAGACGAATTCAAACGAGGAACATTCTACAAAATAACTGGCCTGTAATTTTCAAGTATCAAGGTCATGAAAGTCAGGGGGAAAAATTTATTGAATTAGGCTAGAGACATAACAACTAAATGGAAAACACAATTCTGAACCGAATCCTTTTGCTATAAAGGATATTATTAGGACAATTGGCCTAATTTGATTTGAATAGGTTTGAGGATTAGATGTAGCAACGTATTGATGTCAATTTACTGATTCTGATGGTTAACGGTGGCTACATAGGAATATGTTTTTGTTATAGAAATCATACACTTAAATATTTAGGGGTAATGGGGTGTTTGGTCTGTTACTTATTCTCAAATGGTTCAGGGGGAAAAGTTTTTTATAGTACTTTTATAACTGTTCTGTAAGTTTGAAAATAAAATTTATTTAAAGATAATCAATATTTTTCCTCTTTTTACAATCATTTTAAGAGAGTTTAGATCTTCCATTCATCTACCTCTTGATTAAAATACTATTATGCAGGGTTTTCTTTATATCTTTATTTTTTATCCCAACAGATTCAATATTATTATTACTTTATACATCAAGTTTTCTTTAGATTTTCTCATATGTTTATATTTTCTTTGCTAACAATTATTCCTTACATCATGAACCTTCCTTCTCAGATTATATTTGTTCTCCCAGAAGAAAATTCTTCACAAGTTCTTTCAGTGAGAGGGCATCAAGTGGTAGCACACAATTTTTTGTTGTTGTTGTGTATCTGAAAATGTTTGTCTATAACCCCCATTCTTGAAAGATGGCTTTGCAGATTATAGAATTCTAGGATGACAATGATTTTCTTTCAGTATTTTGAAGATATTGTTTCTCTGTCTTCCAGTTTCTATTGTTGTTTTTTCAAGAAGTGTGTGATTCTAATTGTTGCACCTTTGTAGTTAATCTGTTTTTTCTTTCTGGATAGTTTTAAGGTTTTCACTTTGTCTTTGGTATTCTACAGTTTCACTACAAAGTCCTTTTCCAAATCTGATGATTGGAATCTTTCATAAATTTCAGGAATCGGTAAGTTATTATCCTACTTACTATTGATTCTCCCCAATTCTATTAGCAATTTTTGACTCCGATAGACAATTATTGGACCCTCACAATCTATAGCTTATGTCTCTTAAACATCTTTTACAGTTTTCATCTTTTGTATTTCTCAAAATTTTAATACTCTTTTATTTTTAAATGTATTAAACAATGTAATTTTATCTTCTATATCAGATAACTCCAACATATGTAGTCTTTGCAGGTCAGATTCTATAGTTCATTGTTTCAACTGACTTTTTTTCTTGTTTAAAGATTTTATTGGGGAAGAGGAATAGGACTTTATTGGGGAACAGTGTGTACTTCCAGGACTTTTTTTTTTCCAAGTCAAGTTGTTGTCCTTTCAATGTTAGTTGTGGAGGGTACAATTCAGCTTCAAGTTATTGTCCTTTCAGTCTTAGTTGTGGAGGGTGCGGCTCAGCTCCAGGTCCAGTTACCGTTGCTAGTTGCAGTGGGCACCACCATCCCTTGCGGGAGTCGAAACCGGCAACCTTGTGGTTGAGATGACACGCTCCAACCAACTGAGCCATCCGGCACTGCCCACCATCCCTTGCAGGACTTGAGGAATCCAACTGGCAACCTTGTGGTTGAGAGCCCACTGGCCCATGTGGGAATCGAACCGGCAGCCTTCAGAGTTAGGAGCACGGAGCTCTAACCGCCTGAGCCACCGGGCCGGCCCGCAACTGACTTTTAATTGTGGTGGCTTATTCACTCATATGTTCGGCCACTTTTGATTGTTGACTCATGTTCCTTAGAATGATTATCCATTCTTTTGAATTCTTCAACGTCTAGTCTTCCAAATAGTATTTCCATTGTTTCTGCCGGATATCTGAGGGTACTGCTATCTGAGATACTTTAAACTACATTTTTACCTTGTGTTTCTCAGACCTAAATTGGGTAGAGTGTGGGCTTATGGTTATAGATCCTTAGCAGAGACATTTTTCCCATTTCTACCCAGAGACAAAACCCAGAAACGCACTACTCCTAAAACCCTCCTTGCGGCATAGGCTTTTATTTTCTAGTTCACATCCTGAGGGTATTATCCTATAGGGCCTCTATTTGTTTTATGTAAGAAGTCCTTCAATCTCATCCCCTCCCATCTTCCTCCCATTTTCCAGACCAGGAAATCTCCCAAGCAGCATGTCAGTGTAATAGGAAAAAGGACCGTGGAAATTACCAAGACTGAAGGTTTTTTGTTTGTTTGTTTGTTTGTTTGTTTTACCACTTTAAAGTGATAGGCTCTGGAAATCTGACTTAATTTGATTTAAAGAAAACAAAATACTGCCCTAGGCACTAATCAAGAAAAATATGACGAGTTTTTCCCCCGCTTGCAGTATGAGATCGTTTCTTTTCTGTTGATCGTGTATAGCAATGTGAATCAAAGAACCTAAAGAAAACAATAACAGCAAAATAACAAACTAGGGAAGGAAACAGGCATCTAGTGTAAAAGGCAGGTCGTGACAAGGTGATTTCCTCACAAACCATCAGTAGCTACTATAATCCCTTCTATAATTTCTCCCAAATTCCAAGTGCACTGATAGTTTATTTGCACAAAGATGACTTAAACAAAAGCTGTTGCTTACTAGATTGCAAGCAGTCCGTCATATAGCCTTTCATTGAGAGGAGACAATATAACAAAGAGATAAAGCACACTTACTATGAGTCAGGCCTCCTGGCTTCAAATTCAAGCTCAGTTACTTCCTAGAAATAGGACCTTAGATGAACCTTCTCTAAACTCAGTTTTTAATCTATATAACCTATATATTTTAATATATATAATCTATGTAAAATGGAAAAAACAAAAGCTTGTTATGAGGAGTTTCTAAGCTAATTTGGGTACAGTGGTGATTATAGAAAAAATTATGGAGGTTCAGAAAATCTTTCAAAGAAGTCATTGTAGAGAAGTGGCTCTGGAAAGATGGTGAATATTTGGATAGTCAGAAAGGAACCTAAGAATCTTCTCACACACATGCATTCGGCTTCCTGTTCCAGAAGGGTTAGCAGAGCTCCTAAAGCCACTTTGGATTTTAACTTCCTTCCGGATTCACAGACGTAACACCAAATAGTTCTTACATCCTCAGACTCTGGATTCATTGCCTGGGATCAAATCATAGAATTATAGGTCTACCTGGATTATTATATATATATATTACGTGTGTGTATGTGTGTGTGTGTGTGTGTGTGTGTGTGTATGACTAAACCTCAGATTTTTTTTATCTGAAAAGTCAGGGTTGTTGAGTGGATTAAATGGAACAACATATGTAAATGTACAATACATAGTCACTAAAAAATATGCATTAGTTTTTAACTCTTATTCTTATTAACATTGAACTTTCTCCCTAATGTTTCCTTCTCAAGCCCTGACTCTCTGGAGTACTGAGAAATACTTGTTTGATCTGCCTTCCTCATCTACCCTTTGCCCTAGGTGGAAGAACACACTCCCTGATTAAAGGGGTACATCCTGCAAAAACAGACTGCGAAAGCAAGTCCACAATAGACGGAGAGACAATGCATTCTTGTTCAGAGCAGCCACCAACAGTGATGACAACAGCCATCAATGGGCTGGGGTCAAAGGTCAGCAGTCCCTCTGTCATTTCATTCTTCTTCCGGCTCCCAATGGAGTTCATAGGAACTCAATCTCAAGTCTAAAATCCAACCAAAGCCCATCCACGCAGGCCCACACCAAGGACACCTAATGACCAAATTCCTAAGGCAAAACAACGTCTTCACTCGGTTTTCTGAAAGTAACTTTACCATCCCTTTGGTGGTTGTTGAAACATGGTGCAGCCACCAGCCAAGGGGGAGACATTGGATGAAATTGGTGATTCAGGCCCTGGGAGTGGGAATTACAGACCATCAGGAGAGCTAGACCGGAACCCCTGGACACCCTGAGGAAACACCAGAGAGAGCCAGCAATGCATCTCCAGGTGGGCATCTCAGGAAGCTTAAAATGCTGAGCCAAATTAAAAATGGGAAATGTGAGCAACAGAGGTTGTTTTTGACAAAGTTTCTTTCTTGTTTCTGCCTCGTGGAAAACAGGAACATCAGCTCCCTTGGAAACCATTAGTGTAGTGGATGCCCTTCCTACGCTCCTCAAGGCACGTGCGTGACATTTGTCCTGGATGCAGCTGGAATCCATCCTTTATGGTACAGTTTATCCCTTGATGCCATTGTCTGCTGGGAGATTGCCCAGATACTGAAAGTGGGCAAGTAATACTTTTCAATTACTGTACATACATTCCGACGTGCTGTGTGGCCTTCACCAATTTGCTGCACAATCTGTCTTGATAGTACTCACAAAGCAGGCTTCTTGAGAGTGTGGACAAAGTAATTTCTCTCTTTGTTGCCTAGGAATCCTTTTGTAGACTCAACCCAGTACACGAGCTACGTAGATCAGCATGTGGGAAAGAGAAGCCTGAATGGTGTCCACTAAAAGAGGGTGGGAATGAAATGGAGAAATGAGGACGGCGCTTGGCAGAGAAAGTCTGCTCAACAAAAGGAAGGAAACCCAGCAATCACATCAGTATGAATGACTCTGCTAGGTACACCTGGCGCCCTCTTTTCCCTTAATGTGGTTGGTTAAATCATCTTGGAGAATAATCACATGTGAAAGCTAACTATTGCCAAGCCTTGTGCTCAACACTTAAATATACGACCTCACTGAATCCCACAATAATCATACACGGTGGCTATAACTGTCTCTATTTTGCAGACGAGAAAATGGACACCCAGGTTTAAGGAACTTTGGTAAAACTTGGAGATCAAATGCAGGCCTGGGCGAGTCTAAATCCCACGCTTTCAATCGCCTCGCTATTAATCTGGATAAACGGAGATTGGTTTGGCATGAAACACAAAATGGGAACTCTTCTCTCAGCTGCAGCTTGGAGTGGTTCCTTCACAGCTGAGGCTGCCCCAGAAAGCCTCAGAAGAACCAAGGCAGGAGGTTTGGTCACTTTTTATAGCCCTTTGGATACATAATGATATATAATTTTCTTATTAAATGTCTATAACCCTATATTGCTTCAAGACAAAGTCCTGTCTCCCTGCTCTGCCCCATCCCATGCATCATCATCATCAGCGGAGTCTGGTCTAGTCACTTCTCTGCTCGGAAACCCCGCCATGTCCTTGGTTGTCCCTAAAGCCACAGCTACTCTTCGGTGTCCAGAGCTGGCCATCCCCTGCCTTTCCAGGCTGACTTCCTATTGCTCTGTGGATCTCTACGTCAGCCAGGACTTCAGACCAGAGCAGCTCTGCTCTAAATATTTTGTGGGTCTGCAGAGAATCTCACTTCCAGAAGGATTCTGTGGTTTTATAAAGTTTGAAAAGTACTTCTCTAACCTCATCACACCCCAATTCATTTGCCAGTCTCCCTCCCCTATATCTCTGCTCCAGCTCTTCTCCTGAACTGCTCTTCCTGCCCACACCACATTTTGGTATCTTACAAGTCCTTCAAAGGCCTGGTAGAAATGCCACTGCCTGCATGTCACCTTCCTCGGTGTCCCCAGCCAGAAATCCTGTCCCTGTCCCTTAGGTACTCCCATAGCCCTTTGCTTACACTGTTCTTGGAGAACTTGCCACACCAAACCTTGTGGTGCAGTTATTTCTGCCCATCTCATCTCGTCTTTCCCATCTGACCCAATCCTAGGGTTGAGCCAGCAGAAACCATGCCCATATATCCATTACAGCTGTGTGTTACCTCAGCATCTAATATTATGTTCTGACCATGCCGGGCATTTAATAAATATGTGCTGATTTGAACTTAACTGATATTGATAATTGGGCATCACTTTAAGCGATGGCTTTGGTAAACTGATCGGGGAACACATCCTCAGTTCTTGGAAGCTGGTCGGGTTTAATTTTGTTACCCTCAAAAAGATATATAGAAGTCCTAACCCCCCGTACCTCAGAACGGGACCTTATTTGAAGATAGGGTCTTTATAATCAAGTTAAAACTGAGGTCATTAGGATGGGGGCTAATCCAATGACTGCTGTCCTTAGAGAAAGGGAAAATTTGGAACCAGAGATGAAACGCATAGAAGGAAAAGGATGTGCAGCCACAGAGAGAAGATGGCTATTCATAAGCCAAGGAGGGAAATCTGGAACGCATCCTTCCTTCCCAGCCCTCGGAAAAAACCAACCCTGCCAACACCTTGATTTTGGACTTGTAGTATCTAGAACTGTGAGACAGTAAATTTCTGTTGGTTAAACTGCCCAGTGTGTGGTGCTTTGTTAGGGCAGCCTTAGCGAACCAACACAGTAGCCAAGTGTTACAGGGACCAACAAAAACATCCTGTGTCTGCCTTTCCAGGCCTTTTTGCTCCCAGTGCTAAGGCAGTAAGAGCTGCTTTCATTTTCTTCCTTCAAAGGATCTTTATCCAGGCAGGAGGGTGCCTGATTTTTTTGTTTTGTTTTGTTTTGTTTTGTTTTTACAGATGCCCTTTGGGACATTTCTATCTTCAACAGAAGGTCTATTGAGGGGGGCAGGCATGGTTCTATTGCTGGGATATAGCCTGAGATCTCTCATAGCTTTAGTTTTGTCTCCCTCCAAGTTTCCAAATGCCTGAGGCATCAGAAGAGCAGCTTTCATTTTTCTTTGTATCTTCGCCAGCATCTCTCTACCTATATGGGCATGCAGTGTGAGTAGGGAAATAGCAGCGATTCTCTACTTCCTCTAAATGTTACTGTGGTGTGGCCATCCTTTCTAACCCTCATCACTTTCAAACTCTTCTTACAGTTATGTGTGTGCACGTTTCTTCTTTCCCTCCAGATTTAAACTTTCTGAGGTTGAATCCGTGGATAAACACCACCTAGGACTCGGTAGTAAATGCCTGTTGAGTAGACAGATGAATGAATAGATAAATGGAGGCAGGGGGAGCAGTGGCTAGACACATAATCTTGAAAATAATAGAGAAGAAAACCTAGTCCAAAAAGGAAAAGGGAAGTGGATCATCATTCTTTGGCTCCTGATTTAAAGACATGAAGCTGAGGTCCGCCTGGGGCTCATTTATAATTATTTACAGCCACAATGTCCGAATCTAATGGACAGAGCCCAAAGATGTATGAGGAAACCTATGGAATATTCATGTCGGCTGTCACTGATACAGAGGGCTTCTAAAACAACAGCCACTCAGATTAATAATAATAATAACAATAATAGCTAATGTTTATTGATTTCTTGCTATGGGCCAGCCACTATCCTAAGACTTTATACACATCATTTCATTTAATCCTCGCAACAACCCTGTAAGATAGATGATGTTTTTAAAATATAGCTTCATGAGCTATTAAGTAATACACTCAAGGTCTCAAGACAGGAAGTGGTGGAGCTGGGATTACAATCCAGTTGGTACAACGCCAGAGCCTAAACTCACGACCTCTGCTACAAAGTCTCATTTATAAAATTTCCTTGCCAGAAGCAGCCAAAAGCTCCAGTGCTGCTTGCAAGGTTGTCTTTTGTGACAAAAATTATGAAAAACTTTTGTTATACAATGCATACTGTTTCCTGTATGTCCATCTGCATCTAATTAAAGAAAGATGAGAAGATATTTTGATGGGGACACCTTGGTGAGGGGTAGAATACCAAATGTTTCATAATAAAGTTTGGTTCTTGCTATCTCCTGGTGGTCAATAATGTTAATTTAATTTAATGCATTCTATTATGCTTGAACAGCCAAGAGTTATTGCTTGATAGCAGTCTTTGGACGCTGTTTGCTCCTAGTGGTGATTTAAAGCAAAAGGCCAGAATAATCATCATAATTAAGATTGGAATCTGTGGGAGTACCGGGAGAAGAGGAGTAACTTCGAATTTCATGTTACAGAGTGGCCCTTGCAAACATTTCAAGGCTTTTCAGTGTAGAAGTCAACACATTCTTTTCTTCCCCAGAAATTAATTTGTTTATTCAGCAAATATTTTTTTGAGCGCCAGGCACTGTTATGTACCCCTTGGGGATACAGTGGTGAAAAAGAAACAGGTTCTCTGTCCTCACTGAGCTTACAGTCTAGAAGGGTAGGGAGTATTAAACAACAGGTAGGCACAGTCCTGTGTGACAGGGGTGATGACGGCAGAAATACAGGATGTTCTAAGAGCACGTGGGGGGAGGGGCCAGGAGGTCAAGGAAGACTTTATAGATTCTAGGATCTTTGTGTAAAATTTTTGAAGAACTGAAATTTTTTTAGATGACAATGAAATAGTACTTCATAAAGCATATGACTAGTAAGTTAAAAATACTTTTATTGTTTGAAATGATGATAGGCGGTTTTTAAAATGTCCTCTTGGCCAAATGGCTAGTTATCCACATAGGATGAAGGCACAGCTGAGGGTTCACATTATGTCAGTGCTACCACCTGGGGAAGGATTGTGCTGGCAGCATTCTCTTCCTCCTCCGAAGGGATGTTTCTTAACCCTGGAAATGCTGAATGCTGGAGGAGGGCCTTATTGCATTTATAAATCTGGCCCCGCAGTCTGTTAATTGTTTATTTAGATATGTTTTTATCACACCTCATTGCAATCGGAGCAACCTGATTAAGAGTGTCTCTGTACCAACTTTTCTATCCTTGCAAGGATTTCAGAACAGTCCAGGATTCTATTAGAACATCTCTTGTCTCATACAGTAGCTCCTTCACCACTGAATCTTCCAGTTCACAAATGCTAAGAGTTTCAATAATATTACAACGATCGAGTTCAATGCAATTTAAAACCTATTTTTAAAACAGTAGAGTGGATTCAGCGCCAATGCTTAGATCCAGCTTTCTGTGTGTTGAGATGCCACCTAGTGGACTAAATTGCATACACAAAGTACAACTATTCTTTTATGAGTAATAATCTAGCATTTTCTTCCTAAAATTTGAAGCCCCAGTGACAAATCTTAGCTGGTGAAATTTCTAAATTTATAAAACTAATTCGGTGTATTAAGCACAGGTTCAGCTTGAAAGAGGAGAGTATCGGACAATATCTGCATCAAAGGAATTGGTTGAGTTGGTGGTAGTAGTAGAAAGAGACGCAGATGCAAAATAAAAGTAGACTTTTATCTGAGGTGATTAAGATTTGGAGCAAATACAAAAACTAAACTTTAGAATTCAAAGTAGATCGTTTTGAAGACACATTATGTTTTACAACCTCTTACAGGATTAGGCATCTTTAATGCACCTCTGTGATCATTTGGTGAGGGCTAATAGTCAAAGAACATTTCCTGACTATCTACTAAAGCTAGGGACTGAGGCAGAATAATGAGCAAAACTGAAGGGGAAGCTGAGAGAGCAAAGAGGTACCACTGCAGAACATTCCGGATTTTGCCATTGAATTTTACAGTCAGTGTTATGTCAGTACTTCAGCCATCTGTGCTTTGGTGCATTCCTGACAGAATTGATTGTTCGGAATCAACTGAAGACTGAAGAGACCTCTGCTGAGATGATTTGAGCTCACTGACTTTCCAGAATTCCAGGACTCTCAGGGAATTTGTTCTATTTATGTCAATAAACTTGAAGCATTATGATCTTCCCTTTGACTGAAGATCAGATGAATTTTACCATCTTGCTGTCATGGCGCTTTGGGAGAATCTCTTTGTACTCACCTGGGGTTGGCTGAGAGTTGCTCACCCCTCATGGAGTGCTTGAATCATTTCCATAGGGCCTGGACCTCAAGAAGTTAAAAGGACTCGGGACAATGGAGAGGACCAATGTCCACTAAATTGAAAATTCAGTGCACATCTTAATTCAGGTAACTCCCCAAGATTACATGAGTTGAACTGAACTTCTTGCTGTTCTGTCACCTTGGTTGAAACAACATTGCCCTTAATTCTTCTTTGGCTACCTTGATCTGCTCTGTGGAAAACAACATCAAAACTCCTGAGAAATCAAATCTGATGCTTTCAGTAACAGAGAATTAACAAAAGTGTAGGCCAGACACTTCCTACTTCCCCATAACCTCCTCCTACTTTTGATATAGTGTTAGTTTTGGGGTCCAGCAGTATGATCTCTATTAAAAGAAAAAAAAAAAAACTGGTTCCTGCAAGTGAAATGTACCAGTAATGCAAGCCCTATTGCTGCTCGCCATCGCATAGGTTGTTAGAGGCTGGTGAAATCTTAGTGAGAACAAGTCAGAAGGAATGGCAAAAAAGCCAGTAGAGTTGTAGAGTTTTAACTGCATTAAGAGAAGTACAGTGAAGTGGATAGAGTCTGAGCCCTGGCATCAGGGACACTTGGTTTGAATCCTACTACTGCCACTTACTAGTGGTGGGAAGTTGAGGTGAGTGACAACCTCTCAGAACCTCAAATTCTTCATCTGTAAAAGGGGATAATAACAGAATCTTTGAAAGAGCTGTTGCAAGGATTACGTATCATAAGTAAAGTGCTTATCACAGTGCCTGTCATATGGCAAGTTTTAAATGTAGCTCAGTTAGCTATTATTATTACGGCTTTTATGATCATTAATATTTAGCATCACAGTGAGCTTTATTTGAATGATGCTTGCAAAAGATGGAGGGAGGCGATCATTCCTGCTTCCTTCCTTTCCTGCCTTTCTCCTGGGTGCTGTGGGATTTAGCGATGGCCACCACTAGTCCCTAAAGCACATTTGTGCAAATTAGAAAATGGTATCTTCTCTAGACTGGTGCAACAGCACAGGTGTAGGGGTCAGCAAGACGGTAGGTAGTGTCTTCATGAAAATTACAAGAAGGAGGCTCTTCCTCTGGGCAGAGGTGTGGTGAAAGGAGTGAAGACAGAATTTCAGCCCCCACGTACCTTCTTAGCAAGGCACTCCTGTGCAGTGAATAACTTGGAGAACGTATGTGGCATCTGAGCTTTAAGTCTCTGGCCTTTTCAGTGTGTGTGTGTGTGTGTATTGGTTTCCCTTTTCAGAGCATTACCACCTGCTCAGCAATCGACCTGGCAAGAATTGGAGAAGGAGAGGTTGGAGATGAAAACCTGAGCACTGTTTTCTCTTGCAGATTCACTCAAGACAAACTGGCGATCATCTTTATGTCTTCTTCAGCCCTTAGAACCTGGGAATGTGACTTGAGCAATACAGTCATTATATCCAAAGCACATGGCTTAAAACAAAGTCAACATTCTGTGGGATGCATTCCATAGAAGGTGGGATCAGTAATGATAGACATTTATGGGATTTGGCCACCAGCAAACATTTTCCTTCTTTATACCCCAATTTCCCCTCAGGGCCATGCATGAGGTAGGAGTGTAATTTCTGGGACTGACTGATCTACAGATTCTTGTACTTCCTGTTCCCTCACCCCACCCCCATACAGCCAGGGATTAGGCATGTCACCTGAGCTTGGCCAAACAGGGGTGATTTCCTCTCCTGAGACTGGCTACTTTGAACTAATAACCCAGGTCTAAAGAGAATGATGGAAAGTCATTTACTTGCTGGCTGTCCTGGGTACCAGAGGGTTGCTGCGTCCTTTCCTTTGCTTCCTGCCTCCTGCTTCTTAGGCTTCCTATCTATTTCCAAGGCTTGTCCTCTTGCATCTCTTCAATTCTGTGAGCCTCCAGTTATCCTTCCAGCAATCTCTGGGTTGCTTATGTAGTCAGTAGTAAATTTCTGTTCCTTGCAACCAAGAACGCTAACTGAAATACCAACATCAAAGTTGAAAATAGCAGGCGTCTATTCATAATATAAAAAGGGCTCCTGAGTCAACGTCTCCACTGCTAGAATGTAACTTTCCGTGCTGGGATTATGTGTCACCTGCTGGTCCAACCTCCATTTCTAGAATAATAATTATTATTTTGTTAGCTTTATATTTATTGAGAATTATTTGAGTATTAGGCTAAATAAGCTTTATACACATCAGCCCATTTAATTCTTGTAACAATGCTTCTAAAATAAATACTAATATTATATTCATTTTAAAGATCAGGAAACTGTGGCTTAGAATAACTCGCCCAAGATCGTTAGGAAGTAGCAGAGTCGATATTTAAACCCAAGTCTGGGTCACTTCAAGATTTGTACTTGTAATCATTCTACTGTTTTGCCTCTTATTTTGCCTTACTGACATACACATAGTAAACACTTGTTCAATGTTAATTCAAATAATGAAATAATCAGAATAAATCAAGTAATAGAAGCATATAAAAACACATATATTTACAAATTATGAACTAGGTTTAGGAAAAGACTTAAATTCAGCTTGTTTACAGAGTAGCCATGTTTCAGCTTTTGATATTTCTGTGTTACCATCAGGACTCCACATTTCCCTCTGTTCTCGGTGCATGGCGGCCGCCATGATATCTCAGCTGGGTCTTTCCTGCTTGTTAAATGTCTACTGGACTGAACACTCTCCAAGCTCCCAGCAAGTTCATTAGTTACCTGAAAATACCTACCTCATCTGTCATCAACACTCAAATGACCGGGGGGATTTTTCATTTCCACTCCATTTTCCAAACTCTTTCTAGCATTTACCTCCCACATCTGGAATCAATCCTGACCAGAAGCAAAATGCTGAAGGGTTGGGCTCCTCCCAGGGAAGACTTTCTCCCAAGGAGTGACAAGAATATGTCATGTATGAATTAGCCATTCTCTTCTAGAGGAAACTGCCACGGCAGAGGCAGCCTCCATGCATTCTAATTTGCTCATATACCCCCTCTGTTGTTACTTGTTTAAGCAAAATATTTAGTTTAACATTTTTAGCCATTACAGTCTAAAAAACACACATTTTTTTAAAATTAGATTTGAGTTATAAATTATGAGAATCCTTTAGCAATACGTATGCTCATTATCCTTTTGTCTGTCTCTGTAGAAAAGATTTCAGATAGTCTTAGAAGACATCTCTGACTTTCAAGTCTCCTGCCATGGCCCGTACTACTATTTCTGTGTGATACCCACTCTAAAGAGAAAAGACAGTATCAGTTTGCCAATTACAATAAAGTCAATTACAAGGCTTTGATTTTAAACTACTTTTTCCCCCTTTTCTAAGCAGTTTGGAGGCCAAATTCATAGACTTCTAGAATTGCTTTCAGGGGACAATTTTCAGATTCTTGTGAAGGAAAGATAGTTAATGCAAATTTTTTTTTCTTTTCTTTTTTTTTTTTTCTTTGTTGGGGAGGGGGATTGGACAGGAAAAGGTGACCTCAGGATACTAAACCCCAGACACCTTTCTTTGGGAATATCTTCATGAAAAAAAGAAAAACACAAAAAACAAACGGTGATGAAAGCTGCTTTCTGACAGCCTCTAGGAAAATATGTGTATGCACATGGAAACCGTCAATCTCTTGATTAAATAAACTGCATTATTTTAGTAATACAGCACATCCTGTCCATAATTTCAAATCATCAAAAAGATTTTTTTTGTAGTTCTGGAGGAAACAACAATAAGAAAATCCAAGATGTACAATATATCTCAAGATACCTCAGCACCTGCAAGGAGATTATCTATGCTGATAAAGTGAAATATTACTACGGATAATAGAAAGTTACAAAACACAAGAGAGAAAGAAAACAAGGCAATCAGGGAGATAGAAAGGCAGTGTTTTACAAAAGAGTCCATGATTTAAGAGACTAAATCCAGGCATTTTGTTTTGCTGCCTTTAAGGTCAATAACTGAACAATAGAGTTTTTTAAACAGACTCAGTTGTCAACAATTTTGAAGTGTCTACTCTGTGCCAGTCGTTGTGCTAAATGCCTTATTCATCGTGTGGCATCCACTGTACCACCGCGTGCGGACACTGGGTACTGTGGGGACCGCATATGAATGACCAGACCTGGTCCTGGCCTTTTCTTACACAACTGGGCAATGCAACGGTGAAACCCCTGAGAAAGCAAATCCAACCTCTGGATTGAGGGAACAAAAACAATGTGAACAGTGAGCTCTTTGAAAAGAAAACTGCTTCCCTATGGCAGAAAATAAGGGGGAAGGGGGCCCATGCAGGGAGCCCTGCAAGCAGGGAAGGTAGGCCCTGGGGAGTGTGATATTACACAGGAACATAATGGGGTTGACTGCATACTTGTCTAATTACTGAAGCTATTAAAATCTCTATAATTTAGATTCAGGCAAAAAAAAAAAAAAAAGGCTTATATGCACACACATGCTCCTGATTGGATTTTATGAATCCACTCCTTTCGATTCTAGAAGGACACCACCCTGCTGTGTACATGTGGCTGCTAAACCTGACTGACCTTCTCCCCTGGCCCTGCCCCTGCCCCAGACTGGTGTAGTCTGTTACTGTAATAAGCAGTTAGGTTCGATCAGGCGATGGGTGATGGGATCATCTGTGTTGAAGCCGAATTATAATGCCTCAGTCAACGAATTTAATCTAAACCAAATGCTTTGGGATTCTGAAAGCTCTGGGAACAGAGAAACTATAAGTTTTATATTTGCCCAAGTTCAAACAGAGAGCAGACAGAGAGATTCCAGAAGCTCAGAAAGTGGTAGCAAAAAAAAAAAAAAAAAAAAAGTCGTTTCTCCCGAGTTCAATCAAAGGAACAAGTAGGGTATACTTTGTACTCATCTCTCTTTTATTCTTTTTCTCTTCTGTGCACTTTCTTTTCTCTTGACACAAAAAAGGGTTATCGGCTTAATGCCAAACTTAACTTGATCAAACAAGTACTTAGCACATAGTGGGTCCTCAATAAACGAACTTCTCGAATGAACACGGACAACGGTTAATGTAGGAGTTTAGCGCCTGCGCTTTCAGGGTCAGGCTTCACTCTGCCCCTCAGCTGTGAGACCTCAAGCAGGTTCCTTAACATCAGGGCCTCGGTTTCCTGATCTGCAAGATGGAACTAATAATGCTTGTAAGGACTACCTTAAACAGGTTAATGAATGTAAAGAGCTATCAGAATGCCTGACGCATAGTGGGCAGCTTCCTAGCTAACATTCATTGCCTCTAGCACTCATGCTTCTACCTACTGTGCACCACTTCGTCTTCTGACAGCCCTGGTGGTGACGGTGGGTTTGGTGGCAGTGATAATAACGATTACGTTCTTCTGAGGCCCCAAGAGAGATACATATAAACTCAATTAACGTTTCTGAAGTCACGTCCAAATTTGTTATGCTTTGTCTTTGTCAGGAGCCAGCATATCTAAAACTTGAGAGTCTTCTGATGAATCAGATAATAGTTGCCAGTCTACATTCAAGACACAGATAAGATAGGAAAATCTCCCAACGTTGGTGACACAATTTGATGAGTCTATAGAAGACATAATTTCTTATTTACTAACTCCAAGTCTACTACTCTCTTCCCCAAACTCTATGAAGGAATGCTTCCAAAGTATCAAATTATAGTTGTTACTCTCTGCAAATGATTTTTTATATCACCATTCACTTACTCACTAAAAAAAAATATCTTTCAATAACTATGTGAATTTGAATATCAATTTGTCCAGTCACTTTCTATCCATTTACTCAACATTCTTTCCTTCATAGCATTTATCCCTAGTTGTTTTCCTACCTATTTATTTGTTTCCCCTCTGTACTGACTGTGTGCCCTCACAAGATAAAGTGTAAAAGATAAGTGTAACCAAAAGTATAGCAGTGGAGATAGCGGGGGGTTCCAACCCAAGATACTCTGTTGTTCAAAGAATAGGTATTACTGATTTGCAGGTAGGCTCCAGACATCTTCAGCCACTCTTCCGCTGAGTTTCATCCCAAGGCCAGTGCAGTCCATGAGAATTAAGATTTTTGTCTCGTTCAGCATTATAGCCCAGCTCTGAGCAGTGCCAGCATATCAAAGGAGCTCCGTAAATATATGTTACATGGATAAATGATGCCAATTTCCTATGCGCTTGGGGTATTTTTTTCTTCTCAAATACTTGAGTACATCACAATCCTAAAAATGTATGTTATCAGCACCCATGTAAAATAATTTTTGCTAACTTTCAACTACAGCATTTGCCTCCCCCACCCCTCTTGCAGATCGGAAGCATCCTTCTCCCCACTTACATAAATGTCATGTAAAACCTCTCCTACTGGCCACAAGGCAGCTATGAGATGTCTTAGGTTGGATGCGTGAATGAAAGAAAGCGCATCATTTTGATGTATTAAGGCCTGGCGTGTAGTGGTCCCTGTAATTATAATATAGCATTAAAATTCTCTAAAATAAAATATTTATTTTGAATTCTAAGTCTTCTTTTATATCTGCATGGGATCCTACAACTACTTTTGAAGACTATTCTGTTCTTCATTAAAAAAGGACAAATGATTTTTCATGCTTTATCCATCTGATGCAAAAAACAACTTTTGGGGGTAGGAGGAGATATTATTATTCTCATTTCCCAGAGGAGAAAATAGATATGTCCCAGGGGTTGTAAGAAGCACAGTCAGGGTTGAAACGAGCTCCTCATTTGACATTTCACAAAGATTTAATGAGCACCTACTCTGTTCCAGGCACTGTGCTGAGCTCTGGGAACAAAGCAGAAAACAGAGCAGCCTTGGAGGGTGTCTTCGGCTCCTAACTCAACATCCTTTTCTAATCTGAGAACTCTAGCTAAGGACAGTGACATTAAATCATACTCCAATGTATTTTTCATATAAAAATGTAATAGTTTCAAGGAGGTTTCTAAGCAATACCTTACACAGAGTTAAAAGGCATTTTAACATCATTTCTGACTGAGAGTATGGTAAGCTTTGACTAAATTAACTGAAGTATAGTTGTAACATGACAGAATAAAATAACTTAGAAAGTTATCTGAACGTGTGGAAACATCACCATGTTATATAAAAAATAAGTGTAACTAAAAGTATAGCAGTGGAGATAGCGGGGGGTTCCAACCCAAGATACTCTGTTGTTCAAAGAATAGGTATTACTGATTTGCAGGTAGGCTCCAGACATCTTCAGCCACTCTTCTGCTGAGTTTCATCCCAACTGCCGTGGCTGTCAGTGTCCCCTGTTATTCTCCCGACAGACAAAAGGGAAACAGCATGTATTCCCTTCTGCATATAAAAGCAGCAAGTAAAAGGGCTTTATGATGGTAAGAAATGCCAACTTAATTAGCTTTTTTGTTCCAGGTAATAAGTTGTTTTCTCCAAGGAATGCCCAAAATTAACAACAATGTTTGAAGAAGTTTATATTTCCTTTTCTTTTCCCACTTAAGATTCATAGATGAAAAATTACACGCAAAGATAGTAAGAAATTATCATGGTTTATTGTTTTTGAATGTAACAAGATAACATGTTACAATAGTGAGAGTTAGAAACTGTTTCATCTGACTTGTATTTTGAAATCTTCCATTGAGAGGGAAGGATCCTATGTTCCCCCAACCCTAAAGGTTATGGAAATCAGAAATATCTTCTTATATCAGGAGTTCTTCACTTGGACGTTCACAGATGTTTTTCAGGTAGGCCTGTGAATCCCATGGAAAAGTATTAAAAAACATGTTTTGTCTGTGCATTTTGTAAGTTTATGGCTTTTCAAAAGAATCTCAAAGGAGTCTGTGAACCAAAACAGTTTGAGAACTCCTTTACTATAGTCTGTTGAGGTTCTGAATGTAGTGAATTCATTTATAAGAAATGTCACATAATTTTTTGGATGTTTCTTTAAACTTGGCATTTGAAACCAAGATGTATAGTCATCAAAGACATATTTTACAAATATGCCTAGTTTACACCATGACATTTTTTTCATGTGCACAATTTGGAGAAGTGTTTCTTGCCCCTGAAAAGCAGAAAGGATTATCCAACTATAAGTCCATTTCATTTGACTCTGAGGATTTCATTCCCTGCACAGCTGACTGAAATGAAATTCTATAAAGCAGATCCTCTATTCCCGTTGTACAGTTGTAATGTCAGTTTGTGGTCCAGCACAAGAGTGGAAGATGGCTGAACCTCACCTTCCCACCACGCTGCTCTGGCAGTGGGAATTTGGGGCATTATCTTTGAGTCCTTGTGGACACAGCTCTGTCTCAAGTAAATGAAAAACAAGGGTCTGTGCCCTCTAGGTACTTACCACCTACTGGGGAGACAAAACATGTGCTCAAAATATATGCAAGTTTTTTTCCCCCAACAGGCCACGATGTACACTGGAGAAACTATAAGTGTACACAGGATTACTCTAGAATATACAATCCCCATGGCTAACATTGTCCTTGATTATGATATGTCTTATTAGAAATGTATAGATCATTTATAGTTGATTTATCAGTGGTGGTAATTCTTCAAAATCTGCCTGTGAAAAATCCAGTTGTTTTGAAGAATAAATTTTAGGACCTAATTTTTAAATAAACTACACAGATTTATTTTGCAAAAGTAGATTTTCCTAAATTCAGAGTGATCAGCAATCTAAATAACTGGCCTTTCAATCACACGCTTCTGTTTTCAAGTAGGCGAAGAAAGTTTTCTTTCCTATAAGATAGAGAAAAACATGTATATTTTTCATATACACATGCTTATTTATATACACACATACATATATATGAAGTTTAGCAGAAGTTGCTATTTTACAAATATTTATTAGAATAGGTGCATTAAAACTTGATAAGGTTTGTAAAATTTATAGAGGCATCCCTTTCAAGGCCTGATGTGAGTTATGAAATCTAATTTTGTTTTCATAGCTCTGTGATAAAATTTTATCAATGTTATAAAAAGGGTCTTGACTAAGACTGACCGGAAATCTGAACTATCTGGCCAGGCAATAAAAACACATTCCTTAGCTGCAAAGTGTCAGACAAGCAAGGTTTACCTGAAATTGATCGATAAGTCTTCCTTTTACAGTTGAGTGCATTCACTTTACCTCATAGGATAATAGTTTTTTTTTAATGGTTTTTCCATTAATATCAGACTTCAGTGTTAGTAAGAAACAAGAGAGACATAAAAGGGAGAGAGACAGGCCATCAAGAAAGAATGCTGTGATCTTTAATGGTGAGCACTTGTGCTCAGATGAAGTGCTTGCGTGGCTGGGACTTTTTTTTTTGCCGACTGTTAAGGGTTGACTTGTGTGCCCCTCGCCCCAAGTTCACATGTCAAAGCCTTAACCCCCAGCATCTCAGAATGCGATCTTATTTGGAAATAAGATCATTGCAGATGTAGTTAGTTAAGACAAGGTCACTCTGGGGTACAGTGGGCCCCTAATTCAATATGACTGGTGTCTTTATGAAAATGGAAAATTTGGACACAGACAGGGACACAGGGAGGATGCCATGGGAAGATGGAGGCAGAGATCGGGTGATGATTCTACAAGTCGAAGAACACCAAAGGTTGTCTGCAGACCACCAAAACTAGGGCAGGGGCATGGAGCACATGCTTCCCTCACAGTCCAGAGGGAACCAACCCTGCCAACACCCAGTCTCCAGAACTCTGAGACAATGCATTTCTGTTGTTTAAGCCCCCATTTTGTAGTACTTTCTTATGGCAGCCCTAGCAACTAATACACGAATGAATTCAGCCATTAGGATAAGAAGTGAGACCCCCGATGGCTTGCTATGTCCTGGTGAGCTACTGAGGGCCTCTGCCACACACTGGGCTGTGCTCCTCCCACCTTGGGTTGAGCATCTAGGGTAACTCACTTGGCCTAACTTAGCCATCATCAGGGAAATCTTCCAGACAGGTAGCACCTAACCCATAAAGTGATTCCTTGATGAAGGCATCCAGTGAACTCAGTTTTAGAATTACCAACAACCATGCCTGAAACTTCTATGGCATCGAAAACTTATAAAGCGGCTCTAGGGTGGTAGAATGGAAACAGCACAGGCTTTGAGAAGAAGCAGATCTGAGTTCGAATACCAGCTCTGCCACTTATTGGCTAGCGGCTTCGGGCAAGATCTATCACCACTCAGAAGTTCAGCTTCCTCATTTGTAAAATGGGAAAGGACAAAAAATATCTCCTTCTGAAGGTGGTCATGAGTATGGAATGAAACAGACAACAGTGTCAGAGGTCCGGCTGGCCTGGCACGTGGAGACATTCAAAGCAGCATTGGTTCCCCTACCCCCTTCCATGTTTCGTATTTGATCCTCATGCCAAAGCACTTGCTCAATAGTGCAGGAGGCAAGACTCAAGTCAGGCCTTGAACACCAAGTCCCTGAGAGGAACCACCTCCAGTCCTTGGCTACCACTAAGCTGGGCCGTGGCCTCCCTCTGCTGCTCTGATGAAACCTGGATTGGGTTTCTGAGGGCCAAAGTGATCTGGATGCCGGTCATAGTGACCACCTGTTCGAAAGGTCGTACCAAACAGAGAGCTAGGCTTCCCAAGGTCACCTGGAATTCTGGCTGTCCCTCTTGTTCCCCAATGGTCTCTCACTACTGAGTCAGAATGAGACTTTTAAAGTTGGGTGGGACTTTAGAGATGGAAGAGCCTACTTTCCTCATTTTATAGAAGAGGAAACAGGAGCTCAGAAGGATTGGCCTCCAACCAGTTAGCATCGAGTTGAATGGTCTCATGAACCGTAGTCTAATGTTTCATCCTATTAGGTCCCCAACAGTCACGGTGTCAGGTTAGGAATGGAAGAAACTGAATAGATCCAAGGTATCCTTGGATTGTATCGTACAATATTTTATGCATTGTAAAATAGTCTCAGAATAAAACTTTGTCATTGAAAAGAAATGTGGTGTAGTGCAGGGGATCCTGCCTACTACGCCATGTGTCGTGCGGGGTGTCAGGCGGGGTCTGTGGGGTCTCTGCTCCCACTCCCCACACAAGAAAGCAGGACATGGTGAGGCCAAAAAGGAACACCCACGGAGCCATAGGTAGGGGAGTCACACCACTATACTCTCACTGGCAGCTGTGTTGGAGACACAGGAACCAGGAGCAACACAATTCTCAACCCTCACTGCACCGCTTGCAGACTCAGCCACCATCTTCTTGCTAGCTCCCCCTTTCTTTGCTAGCCTAGCCACGGCAGTTATATTAGTGCCCAATGGCTCACTGGTTACAGCTGACGGCCAACTAGCCACAGCTGATGGCCATTTGATCGCAGTCGATGGCCATTTACTACCTGAGCCAGCACCTTTCCATGTGAGGCTGAGAGCCTGGAAACTGCTTTTTGGGGCTCTATCCCCACATGTGGCTTTAGTGGTATCAAGGTCCTTCCTAGCTTTATGATACTTAGACCAAGACAACGTGCAGGTGAATTTCAAAATGGTGCTGCAACTGCATTTAACAAAGGGGTGGGTCACTTCAGCGCTCTTCCTCACCTACTTTGTGGAGTGAGTGAAGTTTGCTCATCGCAGCCCCCAGCATGGAGCAGCTCCTTTCCAGAGCCCATGGGAGTTTCAGAGTAGGTGGAGGGGGTAGGGAGCAGTGGCTCTTACTTGGAAATCTCCTAAATTGGCTGACTCCCATTTACATGCTGTTTCTGGCAACAGAGATCAGTCTGGGTCACCTCTATGCCACTGAGTAAATATGCTGAAAATTATTACTATTTCAGACAAATGTTTAACTGTTCTCAGATTATCTATGACACCAAGGGCCAAAGTCACAGCAATCTAACCTGGGAGTGAGTTTATTTTACTTGGTGATTTATGGAATGAGAATTCTGGGCGCTCTGTGGGACTAATTTAATACGAAACATTCAGATGTCTGTCTTATAATGCCATTCATCTTTCCTTAGCCTGCTTGCACCAGGGGGCATGTGGTTCAGAGAGCAGGCTCTCCCTTCTCAGCCACAAATCATCACACTTGTGAAAGGGGGTGATATGTCTTCCCTTCCAAGCCAGGCTGCCTGCAGCAGAGGCAGCGAGCAAAGGGTCCATCTGGGCACTGATGAGAGAAGAGACTTTTCCACTCTATCAGGCCTTGGGAGTGTTTTGAACGTTACAGTTAGCAAAGACGGGATCACAATCAACACTGTTTTGGTTTGCCTTGCGATAAAGGAAATTTAGTCAGTGTATACTGCCTTACCAACAAGTAAAAGACTTGTTTTATGAGAAAGTTATAACAAAGCTTAGGTTGTTATAACAAAGTACCAGAGGCCTAGAAACCACAGAAATTAATTTCTCATAGGTCTGGAGCTTAGATGTTTCTGGTCAGGGTGCCAGCATGGTTGGGTTCCGGTGAGGGCCCTCTGCTGGGTTGTGGACTGTGGACTTCTCATTGTATCCTCGCATGGCAGCGAGGAGAGCAGAGGAAGGAAGCTCTCTTATAAGGGCAAGAATCCCATTCATGAGGGCTCCATCCTTGACCTCATCTAATCCTAATTACCTCCCAAAGACCCCACTTCTGAATGGCATCACATTGGGGCATAGGAGTTTAATATATGAGTGTTGGGGAAACAAAAATATTCAGTCCATAACAATGCATGTGAGAAGAAAGTTCCATCCAAAAAAAAAAAAAAAAATCAGACTCTGATTCAATTTCTATGTTAAAAAGCTGGTACCTTTTTAAACCAGTTACCCTAAATTTTAGATTCATTCAAGAAATATTCACTAATGTATGCTATATGGTAAGAAATATTCAGATACTGGGAATACAGGTTTGAAAGCCTGGCCTTACTTTCAAGGAGTTTATAGACCAGTGGAAGAAAGAATATGTCAACAGTGGTGAAGCAAGGTAAACAAGGGGACACGGGGACAGATGAAGGAAGTTCCCACAGAGCTGGGTGTGGGCAGTGCTCAGGGACAATTTCCCGAGAAAGCTGGAGGAGGAGAATGTGCAAAGGAAGTGGGAGACAACACACGATTTGGGAGAAATTGAGCGAACATTTAAGGTGAGTGGGATGCAGATTTCTGTGAGCAAAGGGGTGTGAAAACTGAGGCTGCAGGGCTTGGGGGGGGCAATATTCCCAAGGGCATTGGGTACCACAGGGAGGAGTCTGTTCTTTATTTTGATGACAATGGAAGGTCCCTGAAAGTTTTTAAGCAAGAGGGTAACACAATGTGATTTTCATTCTAGGCAGATCATTTTGACTACAACTTAGATAAACAATTGGAGTGGAGCAAGGCTGGGGATATACACTGATGAGATACAAAACCATCAGTATTATGAAAAGATGCTCAACTTCACTAGCTATTAGGGAAATGCAAATCACAACCACAAGGAGATAACACCTTACACTTGTTAGAATGGCTATCATCAACAAGACAAGTAATAGCACGTGTTGGAGAGGCTGTGGAGACAAAGGAACCCTCATACACTGCTGGTAGGAATGTAAAATGGTGCAGCCACTGTGGAAAATAGTATGGAATTTCCTCAAAAAATTAAGAATAGAATTCCCATATGACCCACCAATCCCTCTTCTGGGTGTCTACCTCAAAAATCTGAAAACATTTATCCATAAAGATATATGTACCCCTATGTTCATTGCAGCTTTATTCATGGTGGCCAAGACATGGAAACAACCAGAGTGTGCTTCCATACATGAGTGGATAAAGAAGAAGTGGTATATGTACACAATGGAATACAAGTCTGCCATAAGAAAAGATGAAATAGTACCATTTGTGACAACATGGATGTATCTTGATATTATCATGCTAAGCGAAATAAGTCTGACAGAAAAAGTTGAGAACCATATGATTTCACTCTTATATGGGATATAAAACTGAAAGTAACAAATGAACAAGACAAACAAACAAACAAAAACTCATAAACACAGACAACAGTTTAGTGGTTACCAGAGGGAAAAGGGGGAAGAGGGAGGTAGAAGACAGTAAAGGGGGTCAAATATATGGTGATGGAAGGAGAACTGACTCTGGGTAGTGAACACACAATGCAATATACAGATGATGTATTATAGAATTGTATATTTGAAACCTACATAATTTTATTAACCAATGTCACTCCCATAAATTTAAAAAGAATGTGAATGATAAAAAATAAAATAAATACAAAATAAAGATAACCATCAGTATTATCCATGTGAGCAACAATCTGAAATAAAACGGTATAACTAAACAACTTCAAAGCACATTAAGAAAGTTGTTAGCCAGTCTGGCCTCCCTCGGGAGAGGGCGAGATGGTAACAAAAAAAAAAAAAAATTAAACTCCACAATGGAACTCAGCCTATCAAAATGACTGCATTGAACAAGAAGCAAAGAAAGGTCTAATAAAAAGAGTTTGGCATTCCAAATTGATTTGGAAAAATTGCCTGATGCCAGAACGTCTTCAGTTTTGCTGGGATATCTGTGCAAGATCCACTTTCTCGGATAAACTTGCTTGCATTCACAAGTGTAACTTGGGAGTCCAAATGGTATCCATTCGGATATTGTAACCAAAGTCATAGATTTCAACCTCAAGTTTGTGTCGCCTGTATAGCAAAGATCCCCAAGGTTACCCCATCAGGGTCAGTTTTGAAGATGCACCCAAGGGCAAGCGTCTCACGGCTGAAGAGGGACAGTGACAGCCCAGCTGAGTCCACTGCTAATTTCATCCCTCAGTGGTGACGGGAGATAAGGACCATAACAATGGCAGGACTAGGCGTCTATACCAAAAATGGCATGGAGCCCCGAATGGCAGTCACGTCCACAGGGACCTAAGGAAAGATCAACCCACACCACTGCTTACACAGTCAAGCTGTGCTTTGTATCACGTGATCCCTGACATCTTAATCTGAAGAAATGCGTCTAAGGCAGCTACTGGCTGGCCTCCAGCCATTCAATCTTCCATTAGAAGACATAAAAACTGTAAGTCAGATGGTAGTGTGGCCCTGGAGCCACAAGAAATATCAAGAGGAGGCAGAAAACAGAAGCCATGAAGCAGCAGAAACTGTAAGTAGGCAAGCGAGCATCTTAGCATAGAACAGAAGAGCCCGTGGAGAAGCAGAAAATTGGCGGAAGAAGCAAGAAGCAGAGAGAAACGGGGAAGTCAAGAGTGGGAATGGCAGACTTACTGGGTGGCCATTTGGACAGATAGGTCCTTTCATGGCTGCCCACTGCACTTAAAACAGAAAAATTCAAACGCCTTGGCAGGACCTTTACAAGGCCCTTCAGAATCCAGCTCATCTCCTTCCCCTACACTTCACCTCATACCTGTTACTCCAGCATTTGCGGTGTCTGCACCATCCAAGTAGCCACACACCGATTGCATTCACCTTTGTGTGCCCAGCACCCAGAACAGTGAGCACCTGGCTATATTTATATATGAATAGTTCCTAAAAAAAACCTTTTTTATTTGCATTTGCTGTCTTCTAAGGAAAGTGTCTGTCTCTCAACCTATATGGATTTCACTTATGGGGCGAGAGAACTATCTTCAAAATTATCATTTCTAAGAGCACATGTTACTGAACTGAAATAACAGCCTGTGGAATTTCACACTGTTAGATGAGCCCACCAGGGATGCGGGTGGCTCAGGCCTCTACATAAACTAGACTTAGAGCAAACATAGAACAGAGAGGTTCTAGCCTCCCGTCTAACAAGAAGCTCTTTCACTGGAGAAAGGTCACTTCGGCAAATAGGACCCTGGTGCCTGTTCTAAAGCTCTTTCTCTTTACACATATAAAAAATGCATGAGAAAACTCCAGGAAGCTGGCTGTTTCCCCCATCCTCAAAATAACTCTGTTCCATATATATATATATATATATATATATATTTATTTATATATATACTCTAGCCCTGGCATTATTCTTGTGACCTTTAAAATAGGAAGACTTTTATCAGCACTGAAGGCAGCTTAATTAACAGGGGAAACTTCCCCACCTCAAATTCACTTGTTTCACCTCCAATATCTGGGTCCTGGTGACACACTCTGGGTGGTTTGTCCCGACCCAAGAACATTTCCATTATTTCTCCAGGAAATGGTGATGAGTAAACGTGAGGGCATTTAGACTCAAACCCTCACACACACAGCAACTGATTCTTTGTCTTCATAACCACTGAGCACAAAGGCAAGAGGAAGTGTTCCAGTCCACAAGCGTTCTGTAAACTGAGAGCTTCGGCCACGCCCAGCTGTCAGTCACAAACTCCTGAGCCAGTTTCTCAGTGCTCTCAGCTAGCACTCTCCATACCAGGGGCATCTTAAATGCTCAGCCCCTGCCCCCACCTCAAGTGTTCAGAGCAAGGAGTTCTCAGTCGGGCCTGGGACTCTGCATTCCATCAAACTCCACAGGTGCTGCCTGGGAACATTCAACTCTGAGAAGTGTGTTAAGAAAGCACCCTTACTGATCCACAAATGGCTCCCGGGATGGTTGTTTTTAACATAAAAGATGGGATCTAAAGGCCCTTAGAAGAGAAATTGCAAGGAAGGCTGAGACGAGAGGGCCCGAATGCAAGGTGTGAAAGAAAGGAAGGAAGAGGGGAAAGGGGCAAAAATGAAAAAAGAGATAGAATCAAATCTTATACTAGGGGGGCAGTAACCCTAGCAGTTCTGAGAGTTCTTTCCTGTCCTCCTTTCCTCTCCAGCACAGTCTGCAGGGTTCCTTGCGGAGAGGGCGCCTGTGGGCAATCTCCTTTAAAACAGCTGCTGGCGGTGGTACCTAGAGACTGACTGCCCGGCTGTCTCGGTTGTTCTGACACAGTTGACCCTCAGCATCCTCACCCAGGCTAAAACCTCACTATTGATTCCCACGTTTGAAACTTCTAGGACTGATAAGCCAGGACCTAATGGATCCGGCGGTTGACTGAACCGTATATCTATCCCTAAACCGGCACAGGGATACAGCCGACAATGAGTGATAGCACATCCAATTCGGAATCACCGTTTTACTTGTCATATAAATATAATTTCCTGTCTCCTTTCTTCCTCCCTCCCCCAACCCAGTTGCACCCTGGGCATAAGCACGTCCTCTCTCCTCATATTTCTATTCGCACATATGGTACAGGGTGACAGCCTATTGATAGTAGTTTCATATTACAGACTCGGAGAATTAGAAAATACTATAGCCGGCAGCAGACACCCACTGAACACCCCCAGTCACCCAGTGGGTCCATTTACTTTCATCAGCACACGCCTAAGTGGTCTTTGTTGATCTTGCTCTGCAGTTGCTTCTGGCCCAGCAGCCCCAAACCGGGCAGTTATGCAGAATTCTAGTTTATTGTTATTGAGAAGAAAGCTGCTGCTTTCTCTTTCTGCTTACCTACCCTTAGGAGGGGCTGAGATGTGCTCTGCCACTGAAGGGAACTGGAGCCACTGATTTAATAAAAACATCCGAGGAGCATCACCGGGCCCAAATTCCACTTAACTGGACATTTGCATCTGATTTTGTGGCAATTTAGACTAACACAGACCTGTGAGCTTTGATCGCTCTCTTCCAAATAATGCCAGAAAACACTGGCTGCCTCGGTGAACAAATCTCAGTACCACTGAGCACACCTAGGCAATTGTTAAAGCTTAGTCCACAAACGCTGCAAAAGCTACTGGCCACAATCTCTAAATGATTCTGTCGTGAAAGAGAACAGATTTATGTTTACCTTTCATTGCCGTTGTTTGTTTGTTTGTTGCTTTGTCTTCTTGACTCACACAAAAAAATATTTAGTTATTATGAATAATCCAGGAAAAAAAATGGAAATTCATGGTTATCGCTCTACGAAACTACCTCTGTCTTCTGAATCATTACTAATATGTCCTGTTTTATAAAGCTGATATAAGCACACAGATAAAATGCTCCTTATTTATAAATGCCGTTGGCTAATCTCACAATGTCTGTCAAACTTTCAGGCACAGTGTTTTTAGTTAGCTTGTTCAGAAACATGCCACTTCACTCCAACACGTAATCAGGCAACCAAAGCTAGCAGTGGGGCAGAAACATCCAGAAAAGTCCTCCTTCTGAGGACAATCAGAAATGTTGGTGCGCTATTCATTAACATCTGGCTCACCTTACAGGTGTTTGTGAACCAGCAGGAAATAAATTTCTGGAGAAAGCCTTGGACTCGAGGATGGTTGCTATAGTATTTAATAATAAATGGTTTCCAGTTGATAGAAAAATATTGAAATGTGACTTATACATATGAGGTTGATTCAAATTTGATAAACATGTCCCCAAAGGAAATTACTGGGTTTATTAAAAGCCCAGGAGGGCTGAACAGAATTGCAATAGTCTTCTCCTAGAGTCCTTGCTGAAGGTAGAGTAACTGCTCCCCAGTCCACCTTCCAGCCAACCAAACAGGAAGGTGAATAATAAGGAAAGAGAGGGGCTGTTCTCAGTCTAAGCTAAAAGTGGCTATGAATGGCCCAGCTACTCTGGGCTGGCCGTCATCAACAGAGTAAGTGTCGCTGCCTTGCTGGTAAAATGTGATGTGTTGATGACTGTTATATTACCTGTAAAACCCCATTTACTAGTAATAGAAAAGTTCAGTTAAGAGTTTTGCCTCATGTCTCCTGGTGCTTGAGATAGCATTGTGTGATATTACCAATTTTCGCTTCAGGCATATTCACATGCAACCGTGAAGACTTCACAGGAATTTGCACATTTGATCCAGAGTGAAATTATGCCATTTTCATAGCAAATCAACTTCTCCTTGGCAGCAAAATGATAGGCACTTTTGCACCCAGAGAAATGTCTTTGTTTTCAAGGAATTTTGAAGCCCCAAATTAAAAAGCACTGTGTGTATGGGATGGTGATCCAGTCATTCTAAGGAGAGGTCCGGCAGGTTAAGAACATTGTTGGCCCATTTTCTGACCGGAAGTACATTCCTTAACTCTTCTTTCTTGTTAAAATAAAATAAAATAAATAAAATAAAATAAAAACAAAAAGCAAAATGGGGGTCCCCTGCGATCTTTTTCTCCTACAGGTCACAAAGCTGTTCTGGAATGCCTTTGCATCTCTAACGTCGCACAACACGGAGGGAAATTGTCTGCAAAAGGGCAAATTGCTGTGGATGTAACTTGTGAAATTTCACTTCCACGTGCACTGCTTTTAGCAGCGTTGGAGGCAGTAGGAATTTATTCATGCAGCCCTACTGATTTGCAGACTGAGAGTAAATACAGGGCCTTTTGCAGCAATTACCAAGAGCCCCCTTCAATAGAAATGATCTACTGCTTTCCAGCATCACATTAAAGTGGGGGGTTGAGGAGTGAGCCCAGCTGAGCCATTCTGTACACACCTAGCCAGGCTGCAATTTATATTCAGACAGAGCTGTGAAGGGCTTTCAGGAGAGGAGAGAGAAAAAGAACATTTCTCTGGAAATTTTCCACTAGGACCAGAAACCAAACTCTGATTTGTCACTGCTATTAAAAACAAACAAAAAAATGATTCTTTCTTCATAGCAGGAAGAAATTGACAGGTAAGGTCCTTTCTTCCTGTAGGATTGATACCTGAGATTGTTAAAAATATCCCTTGATCCCTTTATAAAACAACACACACACACAAAAATCATTACATGGCTTTTCCTTCCAATAGTGCATAGATCCTCTTCCAGAGTTTCTGTATTGAGGACACAGTCTATGACTTTTGGTTACTGCGTTGATGCCAGGAATTACCCAGCTTCACCCTTGTGAAAAACCTCTAGCTGTGCCCCACCAAGCCCTGCACTGTCACTACAGGCCAAACTGAGGGGGAATTGGAGGAGGGAAGATATATTCACGTGGCATTTGGTGGCCATCGGCCATTTCATTTTCATTCATAAATGGAGGATTTTAACATGGATGTTTGAAAAATATGGTGGCTGAGTCTGAGTCAAATTTAATGTGACGTGGTCAAAAAGACTATTTTATTTTAATATATATATATAAAACATATATATATTATATATATATATATATATATACACACACACATATATGTATATATATTACTTTACGCCACTAAATTATTTTTCAGTAATAACTAGTAGTTTTCTTTTTTCCCTTGGAAGAAAATACACCTAACATAGTTATTTACCGGCATTGCTTTGTCTAGTTTTGTTGCCTTTCCAAGAGTAGATTTGAGACATCAAATGCCACTCTCCATAAAATGTGAAGTGTAAAAACTTTTTAAAGAGACTACAGAAAACTAAAAAGGATGGCTAATAATCACATCATAGCAAGTGTATGAGTATATACACATGGGCTATACCTGCAAAATACAGCACAAAAAGTGTGATGGCACTGCTAGGAACAGTGAGGACGTACCAGACACTGCAGCTTCTCAGATGGAGACACCACAATGTCTGTGGCTTCAGGGCCCTGCTGCCTTCGGATTCGGGCATAATTTGCTCTGACCTCCATCAGTTGCTTTAATTCTGTTTAAAAAAGAAGAAGAAAAGAAAAGAAAATTATTTTGAGAGATAAACAATGTAAACAATTAAAAGTCCAAGGTAATGAAACATTTGAAATTCCCTCAGAAATCCTCGACTCCCACGCTGGACTCTCTCATTTACACACTTGACTTGCTTATCACACCAGATATGTATTAACATTCTTTGGATTTTTACAGAATGGCAGTTGCTAGAGAGAGCTTCTTTCCAGGCTTTTTATAAAGCCTGAATTGAAAGCTAACCTCCAATGGTCTGAAAATTGAACCCACTGAAAAGATGGTAAACACAGCAGTGAGAACAGTGTTCAGATCTCATGACAAAAGGCATAAAGCACTCTTTTAATTTTGTTGGGGTTTGTGTGAAAGAAACCATTCTAACAGTGTCTAATTTGTTTTGCCAAAACAAATTCATTTTTCAAAATCCCAATGTGATTCTTTGATGACTAACTTCCACATGCTAAATATTTTTACATTGCAGTACATAAAATACACGTAACATAGTTATTTATAGTGTTATTATATAGTTATTATATAGTTTTTTGTTTTTATGTAGTGTTTAGTTTTGAAACTCTCAGGCTGTCTTATTTTCTACTACATAGTTAAGACAGAAATTAACAGAAAAATTATGAGAGAAACGATTAATTAAATGTGTCTTAATAAATACATTTATTTCTCTCTTTTTTCTCTTTTTTAAAAACATTCTGAATATTTAGATTTCTACTAAATAATTATTTCTAACTTAACTATTTCAGGAAAAAAAACCAACAGTAAAATGGCACTCATATAGTAAAATATGTCTCTAAAGAACAACTAAATTAAAAGTCCGCTATCAATCAGATTTTCTAGAACATATGTCACTTCCTGGAAAGAATTCAGACAATTTTGGAAAACCACTGACACTTTCAGAATATGAAGGTAATATAGGGACCTGCTTTCATAGGGGAAAAAAAAAAAAATCAACTTTCACATCATAGCAATTCATGTGGTTACAGAAATGAAGATGCAAAAATGTACGTTTGTCTACACAGTCTTGTCACAGGTCCACAGAGGTAACATGGAGGAAAAGGGTGGGGAGAATAATATTTGCATTTCTCGTTTTCGCTCTTCCCTTCACAGTTTTTCCTGGTAACAAGCTTGCTTCTGGGAAAGCAGCCTGCATTTCTCACTTCTCACTGTATTTTGGGTATCCTTTTGGCTAAGGTGCCCAAACAATTAGCTTCATTGAACAGAAAGGCCCAATGAACACAGTGAGGCCCACAGGGTGGGGTGCAGACAACAGAAGGCCATCCCAAGAGTATGAAAGATTAAGCAGAAGTAATGAAGGCACTTGGAAAGGACCTCCTCCTTCACCACTGGTTGGCTTACTATTCAATTGTACTGTAATATTTCAAGTGGGTTCATGTACTTAATCAGACTGAAAACTCTTTCAGGGAAGGAACCCTGACAGATTTCTTCTATGAGCTATGCACTTCGGGAAAACAGAAAGCTGTCAACTAATACTTGCTGATGATAAGAACCCCACCTTCGGTGTGTTCTAAGTAATCACATAGTAAGAGCTGGGGGTCGCGTAATGCTGAGTGATTAGGACAACAGAACACAAAGAATACAAAGATTGGAGGCTCTTCCTTAACATAGGAAGGTGCTGGAGGAATAGTTGTAGCTTCCCTCAGAACAGTGCTGGGCATCCCACTAAATGCCTGTTTTTCTGCTTTTTCATCTTTATTCCCAGTCTTTTGTCCCTTCTGGGCTAAATGTGAAGATATGATTACAACTGTTTTAAAAGCATTTGGTTTACATACCTTATATATAAGGTAGTAATAATAATTTACGGAAACATTTTAAAAGAGTAATCTAGCTTTATTATTTTAGGAATCCTAGGTAACTCATTACCCAACCTATTTAATTTCCCCTAAAGTGATACCAATGTTCTTCAGAATTTTCGAAAAATTATGTCTTTGCTAATACATGCTTACCTACAGAAAAGGGCTTTAGATTCTTCAGGATAAATAGGATACCGGACAAGAGTTGGTTTAAAAACAAATATATGTTCTTTTCCACTGCTATGATTAATCAAGGAAAATTATCAAGGAACAGACAAGATGATAAAACGAGCATATATTTACTTATTACTCAAGAAAGGAAATCTGCAAACTGAATAGTTGCTATTAATAAAACATTAAGTTTTAAATAACTTGAAAAGTAGGAAGTCAGTGGAGCCTCACTTTCCTCCGGGTTCACGTTAAGGAAATACCTTCAGATTAGGCCCTTTAGAATTTCTGCAAATAGGCCCCTTGGATAAGGCTCAAAACTAACATAACATTCACTGAATTTTTTAGAGCAAACAGTGTCAACAGTGAAGGGCCAGCATATAAGTATATAAATTTAACTTTAGTAATATGGGGTAGAAAAGTATAGAGGAGGGCAGTTACTGAAAATCATAATGGGATATAAAATTGAGTAAGCAAGCTCTTTGCAAAAAAAACTGAATGCTTTATTTCTTCTGTCACCCATACCTTTTTGGGTTATAAAGCCGTGTCCCGTGGACACACAGATGACCATGTCTCGCTCTATGTCATCCCATGACTGGATCGGCTCTCCATTTGGGGTGTACAGTGTTCTGGCTGGGTGGACCATTTTGAGACGAGAGGAGCAGTCATCTAGCAGCTGAAACACAAAGGGATGGACATATTGGAAGATGGATTGATGCAATATAATTGAGTACTAAAGAATCAACTCTTTTAAGAGAACTATTATCTTGATTTGAATATTCATTTTACTTGTGATTGTTAGAAAGAGGTATAGAAGGAAATGGGAAGGAGGAAACAGGAAATTTCCCTCAGTGCTGGAACAATGAGGAGTGTCAGTGCTGTTCAGTAGACGTTTTCTTTCAGTTCTCCAGTTTTCCATGTGGAAAAAAGACTTCTTGCTATTTAAGAAATGCATAAATAGGAACAACTCCGGCTTGAGAATCCCGACTTGTTAGAATAGCCTATTTTTTTTTCCCCCAACAAGCAAGGAACTAGAAGAACAAAAGCACTGGCCTAGAGGTGAGGAGACCTGGGCTCTGGCCTCTGTTTGACCTCAGACAACTCAGGCAACTTCCCTGCGAAAGAGTCTCTATATAATCTATATAAAATAAAAGTTTTGGTCTAAGACCTCTCTGATTCCGTAATTCTATGATTAAGAACTCCTTGTTTTTTTTTTCAACTGGGTAAATTTAAAATCTATCTGGAGGGGACTTATTCAATTTCTCTCAATTTTCCTTGAAATATTCATAATAAAAACACATGTGCAGACGCAAAGTGTCAACAGTACTAGAACGATTGCTCAACATGCTGCCAGACCCCTAAGGGCAGTTCCATTAAAGTGTGACTAAGACTTTAAGACTAAATAATGAAAGCAAGCAGGAAGAAAGTAAGAGGTTTCTACACACCTACCTATATGACTTTCACCTATCATACACCTGTTCCTTCAAAATACAGGAGACAGGTCCACATCAGCTCCAAATCACCATTAATACTTCTTTTTTAGATCTGTTTAGGGGCTACAAATCACAACAATGCAGACTGACAGGGGACAATACTGAGCACAGGTCATCTTGCATCTGGTAAATGAATCAGTAACATGAAGCAAGACAAGAGTGATGAGACAATGCAATGCTCAGAGTGCAGTTTCACCTGCTATTTTGAGCAAAGGAATGAATTGAATAATAACTAAAATTATCCAATACCACATTCCCCTCTGTAGAGTGGGATAATCAGAAAAGAGCAGCAGGAGAATGATGTTAAATGCAGCCCTACCTCTCCTGCTAAATGTCAGCCAGTCAGCAGCAATTTGACTAAATACTGTGCGTATGAACCAGCCCTCCCACTTAAGATTGAGGGGAGAATCCTTATGGCTCCCAAGGGAAAATATAGGGGAACCAAAGAGAAATAATCTGTCCTGTCTACTGTCAAGAAATTACACCCTGTACAAAGAGGTATAAGTAGAGAAATGAAAAACAGCAACAATATGAGCCTTATGAAAATATTCTACAACAATAGAAAGAGGTACATTATACTCAATGTGAAGTTTAGAAAAAGATTTACAGCAGAGTACATTTTAGAAAGTATCTGTGCTGTGTTCCCCCAAAAGTAAATGAAATATGACTTTCATAAACACACACACACACACAGAAATTAGATGACAACAGCTTAAAGAAAGGGAGCATGGCAGAGATGATGATGATGATGATGATGATGGTGACGAAGATGATGATGGTGACGATGATGATGATGGTGATGATGGTGACGAAGATGATGATGGTGACGATGATGATGATGGTGATGATGGTGACAATGATGATGATGGTGACGAAAATGATGATGATGATGGTGATGATGATGGTGACAAAGATGATGATGATGAGGATGATGGTGACGATGATGATGATAGTGATGATGATGATGATGATGATGATGATGATGGTGGTGATGATGATGACGGTGGTGACAAAGATGATGATGATGATGATGACGACAATGATGGTGGTGATGATGATGATGATGATGATGGTGATGACAACAGTAACAAATATAGCAGCTAAAATTTATGGTCTATATACATTTTATGGGCCACATCTCTATGGGCTAGGAACTTTTCTAAAAGTTTCCACGGATAATTTAATTTCATTCTGTGGAAATAACTATTATCCTTCTTTTGTCGATGAGAAAAATGGAGAACAGAGTGTTTAAATATCATAACCAAGGTCACACAGCTAATAAGAGAAGAAACAGGGTTTCAAATTGGTACGAATAGAGAGCTGAATGAGAAGAGGAGAGAAGGTAAGGAAATAAAAGACTCTAATAGTATAATTAAAATCTATCATAGAAGCAGAGCAAAGCAGACTCAAATCAGTATTCGGGAGGACTAAGTTGAGAACAATCTCATAGGGTATAGCGAAAAAATAAGACATAAGATTTATCAGAGAAAGGCAAACGTCTAGGAAGAATGTCAAGACATCCAATATTAAACCTATACATTATTCGTGTTACTGGAGAAGAATCCAAAATAAATTAAACTTAATTATAAGAAATATATATAGAGAGAAGAAAAATTTCCTGTCCCAAATTATGGCCCATATCTTCAGATCAACTAGGTTCATATAATAAGTCAAAGTTAACAAAAAAAAAAAAGACTAACATTTAAATTTAACTTGGTGAAAAATATGAGCTTCAGACATCGGGGAAAATTCAGTTACATTTAGCCCTGTTTTCTGCAACAATGAACACCGAAGAAAGTGGAGTTTAATACAGGAAGATTTTAGGGGGGAAAGTTTTAACATAAGAATTTAGTATCCAGCTAAATTATTATTTTGGTTATAGGAAAAAAATGATATCCTCATATATAAAAAAATTCAGAAACATATTACACACATTCATTTTAGATTATTAAGAAATGAATGAAATTCTTTCACTATGGGAAAACCATAATATAAAATTACTAATATTAAGTAGTAAGACTGCTAGAACATGATTAAAACTGTTACAAAAATAGTCAGAAAAATAAATGAATTAAAAATTTTAAAACAAGTCTTCATGGGGGAAAAAAATAAAGTGAAAATGTAAAAAAATATCAACAAAAAGAACCATGGGCAAGGAAAAGAAAAATCAAATCATTCTAACTTTCTAGTTATTCACGTGGGCAAAAGATACCATTTCTTCTTTTTCCCTTTGTTAACAATATTTATTTTTATCATTATAACCAGTGTAATAAAACATAAAATCAGAAGAAGAGACATAGTTTCCTAAAGAATAAGCAAAATCATCACCATCATGATTAATGAATTTATGATTTCATTATTAGAAAATTTAAGTGACTCAAATGAGAAATTAGTAACAAAAAGAAGAATGCTTAATAAAGTGGCCAAGCATAAAATAAATTATAAAGCATTAATTGTTTTTTTTTTTTTTTTGTTCACCAAAAATAGGCGTTTAGAAAATATAGTGAGGGGAAATCATCCCAATAGCAAAACGAACTAGGAATAACAATTATTTTTAAATGTGAGACTCTTACAAAACTCATAAAATTTTACTGAGGGACAAAAAACAAAGATATATAAAAGAATGAGAAAGAATTCAATCTAGCTATCTAGCTGCAAAGACTGAATATTGTAAAAGGTGTCAATTCTTATGAAATTAATTAATAGCCTAACACAACTCCAGTCAAAACCCCTGTAGGATGATTTTAGAGTGTTGAAATGTAAATCCAAAATCGATCTATAAGAATCAACAGTCAAGAAGAGCATTCAAGTAAAATTTGAAAACAGAGTACAGCAATAGGTAATTGTATCAGACATTAAAATATATTATTAAACTATAATAAATCTGGAAGTATTCGGTACATTATATAGCTTAAAAACAGAAGCTCGCATGTATAAGAATTTAGTATATTATAAAGTTTCTATTCCAACTTAGTGGGGAGAACAAAAAAAATTAGTCAGTAAATAGGGTTGAAATGATTATTTTAAGCCAACTACATAAAGCAGAAAAAGAATAGCTTCATTCAAACATTACACCAGAAAAAACTCATTTCTAAAAAATTTGAAGAGAAATCAGATGAATCCTTACATGACCTCAAAAAACTATTTGAACATTAAAAGCAGTGAACAAACTTATAAAATATATTAATTTCTGTCCATTAAAAAATCCCATAGACAAAATGGAAAATTGGAAATTTTTTACAATAAATGTGATTAAGTTACATATAATAGCTTTATCTGATTAGAAAAAGAAAACTCATCTTAGTGTGAGAAATACTTCTAATAGAAAAATAGCAAAAGATTTAACTGGGAATTCACAGATGACTAATAAATAGTGAAACAAACAAAACAAAGCAAAGCAAAATCACTTTACAAGTAATTAAAGTCATATGAATTAAATTGTGGATAGAACATTTTCTCTTGTCAAACATGAAAATACATGTTTCTAAATGACCGTGCTTAGCACTGTTGATATCCCATGTGTACCACAGGTAGGTGGGAACTCTCATTTGCTACTTGTGGGAGCATAAACTCCTGAAATATTCCTAGAAAACAATTTGGTAATAGCTATCAAAATTGTCAAGCATGTTTATACAATTTGACTTAGCGATCCTTCTAAGAATTTATTTGGGAGAAATAATCAGGGAATTAAATAGATTTACATATAAATGCATTCAATGGAGCATGTTTTATAATGGCAAAAATTTAAAAACAACTTTAAATGGCAAACAACAGAAAACCAGATAAATAAATAACAATCAATCTATTTGACAGAAGATAACGATGCCGTTGAAAATAATGTTTCTTAAAGAATGTTAAATTATATGAGAAAAACGTCACAATAATTTGTTAGGTGAATAATGCAGGTTGCAGAATTGTTTATACCTTGTGATCTACTATGATTACAATGGCAAAAGGAACGTAACTGTACAGAAACCATAGAAATATAACTACTAAAATGATAATAACTGTGGTTATTTGTAGGTGATAGAATTTTCATTTCCTTATTGGTGCCTTTTCTTTTTCTAATTTTAGTACAATTACTATATGCTGTTTTATAATAATATGTAGAATAAATATTATTTGAACAATCAAAAATTTCAATTACAATAGCTTTGTATGGTTTTCTTTTGTAATTTTTATAAATTTTTCCATAATAATAGTCACTGTCTTAGTCTGCTTGGGCTCCCAAAACAAAGAGCATATACTCAGAGCATATACAGCAGAAATTTATTTCTCACAGTTCTGGAGGCAGGGATGTCCAAGACCAATGTGCCGGTTGATTCAGTTTCTGGTGAGAGCTCTATTCCTGGCTTGTAGACGGCCCCCTTCCTGCTGTGTCCTCACAACGTGGGAGAAGAGAGATCTCTGTTTTCCTCTTCTCATAAGGCCACAAATCCAGCAGGTTAGGGCCCCACCTTTATGACCTCATTTAACCTTCATTGCCTCCTAAAAGCCCCATCTTCAGATACAGTCACATTGGGGGTTAGGGCCTCAACATAAGAATTGGAGGCGAGGGCATAGTTCAGTCCATGGTAGTTATTAAGTTTTTTTCTGCTCCAAGGCAACCAAAGAGTATGACGTTTGAGCTTCCATGTGGGCTGGGATTAAAACGTATAGCTAGGTCTCAGGGAGACACTTGTGTAGCTTGAAAAGATCTCACAACTAGATAATTCTTCTAGTTTTTCCTACATTATCACTAAAATGTCACTAGTCTATGGAGATCAGATTTCCCATTTATAATTAGAAAAATGAGTGTTGTTTAATAAAAAGATATGCTAAATGCAAAATATGAATGACATATATCACTGTTTCACTTGGTTCTCACAAAAATCTATTTACATGCGACAAAGTCAATGAGTTTACAAAACTCTTTAAAAAATAAATTTGAAAATAAGGCATTTTCAGTATGATTAGATTCTAAAATATCTAGTCAGCTTATTAACCTTTAACGACATTCTTCATTCTCAGTTTTTCAAATGTACCTAAATTTACTCAAGTGTCTTTTTTTTACAGTGGGTAATATAAATTAAATGTTTGTAATTTTTGTAATAACAAAAGCTCATAATAAAGGAACAAAGTCCTATGCATAATCCTCACCTGCAATCTATTTCGTGACTTTAGTTTTCCTAGACCAGGTCTTCTCAAGGCGGGGCACAAGGGCGTCTTGGAACTATTGCATATGCCCTGTGGGCGTTAGGTACTTTCCTCTACAAATCAAAAGGACCTGTTTCACATTCTCTCAGCTTCCACTCAGACATTCAGAACTGTTCCTAGCTGAGAGAGAATACACTGATTTTGAGATTCTGTAAAATCAGAGAGATGTTGCAGGGATGGGATAAGACAAATGCTTCAGGTCGATAGAAGGAGGGGCCTGTGCAGCCATAAATCAGAGAAAGATGCTGGCCCTGAAAAAAGAGCCACTAATCTAGCGGGGAAGCCACCTTGGTGCACTGATGACAGATGAGCCTACATGAGAGTTGTTCTAGCCATGTTCAAAGAGTAGGTAGGAAGGATGTGGTTAAATCATCTAAAATAGACACAGGAGTAAAAGAAGTTGAGGGAAAGTCTGCATTAGATGGAATTCAAATGCTATCTGGGGGTTTCATTACAGAAAGTAGAATGAAGTGCTTTGAAATAATGTTCTGTTCCTCAGTCTTCTGGTGAAAGTGCCAACCACTGAAGCCTTGAGCTTCTCTGGAGTTGGTGTCATTAGCCAGATTCCCCCAGTGAAATGAACCCTACTCGTCCTGTGGTCTGTTTGTTTCACACACACAGTCCACTTTCCAGAAGCATTCTTTACAGCATGATAGCCTGAAAGCATACATTTCTAACTGATCACAAAGAACCTTACGCAGGTCCCTAGAAATAAAAACAGATAGCATGGAACAGGAAAAGAAAGAGATGAGAAAGAACATCTTTTTTTTTTAATAAAGCAAAGGAAGAAATAATATGCAGAAAATTTTCTAGATATTTCCTAAGTATCTTTCTACATACTGAGGCCACATTAATCTCCCCAAAATATTGCTTTCACGATGCCATTACATTATTCAGAGATAAGTATGGCTCAAGCACTTTAGGAACAGAATTGTGTTAGGAACAGAATTGTGTCCTCCCCAAAACTCGAGGGTTAAAGCTTGAACCCCCAAAGTGATTATATGTGGAAGGGCCTTTAAGGAGGCAATTAAAGTTAAATGGTGTCATAAGGGTGGGGTACTGATCCGATAGGACTGTGTTCTTAGGAGAGGAGGAAGAGACTCTGGAGTCCTTTCTCTCCACACGCGCACAGACAGAAGGCTACGTGAGGACACATAGCCGTGAGAAGGCAGCTGTCTGCAGGCCAAAAAGAGAGGCCTTGCTGGTACCTTGCTGGCACTTCTCAGCCTCCAGAACTGTGAGAAATAAATGTCTGTTTAAGCCACCCAGTCTGTGTTATTTTTGTCACGGCAGCCCAAGTAGACTAATACAGATAGTATGTGGGATCCACCATATGCTTTTAAACAATCTGTCCAGTTGTGTGTATTTCTCCCTATTTATCCGTCCAAACACCAGCTACACTGAATATGATTTGTGAATTCTAACACTCATACCTTTGTGTGTAGTGCCCCTTATCCTTGTTAATGATTTTTCTGCCTAAGAGGTTGAATCTTACCCATTTCTCAAATTCCATATGAGGCCCTGATTGATTCCTCGGTGGAGCCTTTCTCCTTCACCCCAGGTGGGCGTAGTGTTCTGCTCCTCTGAACTACTGAACTCCCTGCCTGCACTACTAATTTGACCATATCGCATGCTGTTAGTACTTCTCTAAGTAGAATGTTAGCTCCCTTAGCAAATGCATTTTCTTTACACAAACAATCTGTGTTCATCACAACAAAATACGGAACACATAAAAAAAAAAAAAAACACCAGAAAGAAATACCACCTTTATTAGGTCACCAATAATAACACCATCTAATGAATATTCCTCCAAATAAAATCTTTCCAGTCTCTTTTTCTGTGCATATATTTATACAGAATAGAACTCCACATGCTTTACATTATGCTTCTTTCCCTTAGTAAAATTTTAAACATTTTTATGGCCATTTTTCTTTCTAAAGTTGATTTTGAGTTATAATATTCCATCCTACGTACAATAATTCATTTAACCAACTCTCTATTGATGAGTGTTTAAATTATTTCTAATCTATCTGTGTTACAAATAGCCCAATGATGAATGTTCTTACTAAACAATCTTGGCATAAGTTCAGGAAAATATCCTTGGGATAAAATTCAGAAATGCGTCTGCTGATGATATGAATAGCCACGTTGTCCTCTCAAAACGTGTAGTTCTAGCAGCATAAGAGTGCCCATTGCTCTACACACCCAAGTAAACCTTGATATATTTTCAAACGCTTTGCCAATTTGAAATATTAATTTAATGAGAGCACAGACCATATGTTATTTTATTCCTCCTGCTGGTACCACTACTATTGATATTAACCTGTCAATTATACTGCACTATAAAGTTTTCGAAATCTTTTCACGTACATAAATTAGAATACCTTACAGCATCTAGTACAGTGCCCTTCATGTACAAAGTTCATCAAAAAATTATATGATCATGGAATAATATTTCTGGAGTGCCTTTTATATGCTTCATGAGAGTCACATAAATCAAAAAGTCAATCCTCCACCGTGTATATGTGATTTTTGAAAAAGATACCATAAGTTTTTGCTATCCTGGCTCTGATAGGCTGTCTTTAATCCTATAGTCCCTGCTCTACCCTTTACTTATTTAGTAATCATTTCATAGTCCCTCGCTAATGTATCATCAGTTCTAGTTGCAATGGTTATGTGCATTTTAAGACTTAGCACTACAATACTGACTGAGATTTTCTTTAATTATTTTTATTTTTCAATTACATTTGACATTCAATATTATTTTATATTAGTTTCAGGTGTTACAGCATAGTGGTTAGACATTTATATAATTTGCGAAGTGATTACCCCCAATTAGTCTAGTACCCACCTGGCATTACACATAGCTATTATAACATTATTGACTATATTCCCTATGCTGTACTTTACATCCCCATGACTATTTTGTAACAACCAATTTGTACTTCTCAATCCCTTCACCTTTTTCACCCAGCCCGCAACCCCCCACCCATCTGGCAATCATCAGTTTGTTCTCTGTATCTATGAGTCTGTTTCTGTTTTGTTTATTAGTTTATTTTATTCTTTAGATTCCACATATAAGTGAGATCATATGGTATTTGTCTTTCCAACTGAGATTTTCAATGAAACCAGCAAGGAACAAACATTTCAGCTTTGTTAGAGAACCTATTCTAGAATGTTCTCTCCTGACAAAGCTTTCACTCTCTTTTTTAAAAATCACTTTCTTCTTTTTTCTATGTGTATGAGGTGCCTTTACTTGTATTCCTAGTTTTGAGTACGTTTTCCACATTTTCAGCTCTTTCTCACATGTAGGAAATTGGTTGTCTGCTTCTACAATGTGATTGCTTTCACAGTTCTTATTCAAAGTCCCTATCAAAGAGGAGTGGTCCCTGTCACATTGAAACTGGACCAGTCTTCGGGAACAGAACTCCTCTGCCGTGCCCCTGCTACTCCAGGTGCCCTCAGCAACCTGCATGACTTCCTCTAGGCCAGTCTATGCATCACCTTGCTTTCCCCTCCATTCCCCTCCAACATCTCACCCTTATGGGGGGACTTTTTCTTGTCCCCCCAACATTTATGAAAACATTTCACAAAATAAAAGTCAAACAGCTCTTTAAGATACACTGCAACAGCTAAGACTTTTAAAAAGTCTACCAAAATCCGTTACTCGCTGGTGCCTAAATATTTTATTTAAAGACTAAGACAAAATGTCACATTTTAGAAATACCCTTGATATTGCAAACAATAAATAAACTGCTACTCATTATTTTCTTCATCAATATTTTAACTTCGGAAGGTGAAAAGTTTGCCAGTTCCAGGACGCTGGGTATGAAGACTATGATAGTCTTTCTCTAATGAATTCCGTTTTCTCTACAGAAAACATCTAGTGAATGATACCTGATGGGGTGGGGTGTGGGGGGAGCCATTCTTTTGTGAACTGGGTCTAAAATGGAACAGGAAAACTATTTTAAATTACTTCCAAGTTTAGATTTTACTTTTTGGCTGCAGTGGGTTTAATTGTCATTGTTCACTGTTGGCCTAGTGTCATATTCTGGTTCACACATACGTCAGACAACACCAGACCCCACATTTTCACACATATAAGCTCATTTAATCATCAATCCTGTGAGGAAAGTAGTATTCCCATTTTACAGCTGGGGATATGAGGGTTAGAGAGGTAAACTAATTTGCCTGACCTAACAGTCTAGAAATGTGTGGGACAGGATTTGAATCCTGGCCTATGAAACCCTCTCCTTGCACAATAGGTTTACCTCTGAAAAAGTTTTGCCCCAGGCATACGTGCCGTCTTCAGGTCTGCCTCCATTTAGATAAATCCAAACTCGTTTTGTGTTAGGTTGCTTATATAGTCTGCTCTGCTTGAGGGCTCCATGTTTTGTTGTCATTGGAGAATTTTTCTTCGACTGCTGTTTTTGGACGTCAGAAAGGTGTGCCTGTGAAGAAAAGGCCAGAGAATGCCATGTTTAGAGAACTGTCTGGTGTGTGTGTGTGTGTGTGTGTGTGTGTGTGTGTGTGTGTGTGTGTGTAATGTGATGAAAGACAGAAATCTTACAATTGTAAGTTATATTGAAAAAAATATTTAGGAAGTGCATTACCCTCACTTGTCACTGACTCTTCTGTCAATTCCCCTTGCTTCAATGAATCACTGAAGGCAACAATAATCACTACAGTGATAATGATAAGGCACTTATGTTGGTAAAGCACTTAACTTTCACTTGTAATTTGAAGTAATGAATAGAGATGTGTGTTTGGACTCCTGCATGGTGTTTCTCCTACTGAGTAATTTCTCGCCATCTAACAAATGAGTTTTTGATTAGAATCACAACATCATTTCCTTTAACCAAGAAACGCTTAAGGGAGTGGGCAGGACTGTTGTTTCGGTCTTTATTCGCTGTCTTTTTAAAATACAGCAGCCACCCTTACACTTTGCCAGATCCCTGCCAGGCAGCTTTTCATCCTACTTCAAGCACGTCCTAGTTCAATGCTTTGCATTCATTCCCTGGTCAGTGATTTATCCTTCTTAACTTGGCAAGAAGTCATATTTCTAGCAACGTCAATTTCTTTTTTATAGTAACCTTGACTTGGGCATACACCTAAGATTTAGATTGAACACATTTCACGATTCGAGAAACCCTATTAAATAAGAACATATCATGTTAATGAAAACTTTACAAAGCAAAAAGTTTTCCCAGGTCTCTATCCCCAATTCTCTCTCAATGGCTGACCTTTCTCTTCTTGCCTTTTTTATGTCTGGCAATCCTGACTGATTAAGCAATTGGACTGAAACAGCTTCCTGAATTCCTCCCTTTTGAATGTCTTCATTGCAATTAGTATTTTGCTCCTTGCTCTTTTTACATATCGAGACATACCCTTAGGAGTGATGAGCAATGAAGCCATAAGGCTCAACTTGACTACACTTATTATAATTACCTTTGTACATATCCACTGGGCCTTTTTCTCTTCTTTGCTAAGGTCATAATTTCTGGTCTCCATTCAAACAAAACAGGCTTTCGTATGAGCTGGCTATCTTTTAGATAGCTACTCTCCAAATGCCAACTCAATGCTTGGCATATACTTATGTGGTCATAATTGACCAGATGCTGAGAACATATTAATAGAGTAATTTAAAAATTCAATTCTGTACTTTTAAAAGCTTCTAATAGACGCAGAGTCTTTAACGTCTGGAGTCCTAAAGAACATACCTCTGCATGTCTTATAAGTTCCATGAGTTTAACTTCCTCTTGAGTCTGCTCAGTCCAGCCTCCTTCCGCCACTACCGGCTGTACAGGGCTTCGGTTGGAAACCATGGCGGCTGGCTGACATGCTGCTACTCGCCGCCCTGGGGAAAGAAGTCTCTGGAAATGTTGTTTCTGATGATGGACTTTGATTTCAAACAAATTGGTCTGATTTTCTTTACTCGGGAGTACAGGCTAAAATACTAAATATATCATAAAAGCAAAGATGCTTAAGGTAATAATAATCTAACAATGCCTCTTCATACAGGAGCTTGAGGTTTTAAATAGCCAGGATGTGCATACTCACTATTCAGATGAGAAGAAAGATAACATGCTGACTTCTATACTGGCCCCAGCCTCTCATCCATGACACGGTTCAGCGGTAATGTAGTCAAATAGAATCCATGACCTAGATAGCCCATCATCAGCCCAGTCATGAAACATATGTTTTGTTCTCTTCAGGAATAATAAGCCTTTCCCCCACAATTAGTTTAGCAGTCTGAGGATTAAGTATTTCTAAAATATTATTAACCCAAGAGACAGGAGGACTTTTTTTTCTATTTAATAATACCCGGCAAGCGCGATTAGTTTCTGACACCTCTGCTATGCCCTTTAAGCTGTTAAGAAGTTGTGGTAAGAGAAAATATTTATTGGCATACTGTATTCCAAAGAATCACAGGCATAATTTAATAAGTGTGGTGATTTGAATTTATGAATTCTTCCAACTAGACCACTTAAAACCATTATTAAAGAGGCTTAAAAGTCATACTTTTACAATTTTTGTGTGTGCTGAAGATATACTCAGCACTGAGTCTCATAATGATCTCTAAACTTCTTAAGTAATAATAATGCTTTCTCTTGTATGTTCATTTCAGAAACCTATGTTGAGCACCAGCTATGGGTTAGGTATTGTGCTGGATGATGCAAATAAAAAGGTTCGAGACTGAGTCCTTGCCTCAAAGGCAAGGCACTTTGATGGGAAGGGAGATGTCAAGGAAATGATTACAACAATAACTGATTGTAACTGTGCTGTTCCTGGAAAGTAGAGGGTCTATAAAAGCATGTAACAGGAGTTACTGGCTTAGTCTGAGGTGTCACAGAAGGCTTCTTTGAGAAAGTAACCCTTAGGAGGATATAATAATAAAAATACTACAATGAAGTTGAGTCCTAATTTTCTTGCCAAGGGACTTTTAATGTGCAGATTTTCAAACTATGGCTACAAACAAAACTGAGAATAATTCAGTATTTGCAGAGGATAAAAGCATTTGGTGCTCTTGTTGCTCAAGTTTGTGGAAATAGATCCAGTAATAAAAATAAGTGGCAGCAATGACTTTTCAGGGAAACTAGGACTCTATGTATCTAATAAGCATGCATATTCAGTTTATGAATGTGGAAAAAACATAATTGAATCAATCAGCCAATGAGTTACAGTGGCAATGCCATTAAGTAACGTACTATGGAGAAGGCCACAGTGGTACCAGAAAAATATATAACAGAAATTTATGCTAAACATAGTTTTTAGCCAACTCTATTCATAAAGTGAAGACAACATTAATTTATGAAACATAAATTCTTATGAATATTTCAATAAACATTTAATTTATAATGCCTTTTGAACACTAAAATTTTGCTCAGTTAATGAGAGTTCAGCAGTAGTCTATCATTTACACTGTTGAGAGCCAGGATTTGAATATAGGAGAAGGCAAAAATCATTATGCATCATTTTTTTGTCAACTTGCTTCTAATGGTCTTAAGAAAATGAATATACTTGCACTATAATTTTCATAAGGAGACATAGTGTCATCACAAAATGTTTTGATTTGGGGAAAGATTTTCATAACAAACTATTATTTATGTAGATGAGAATAACAAATTGAAACAAAGCAAAAATGTATGGAATTAATTATTTTCTTATTACATTTTCTATATATCCTATTTTATTTCACATGGGAACAGGGGAAAGTAATGAAAATAGCTAACTATTGATGGGGAAGGCTAGAGAACACGAGTGCTTTGCTGTCCTTTCAGAGGATAGATTTCAGACTATAAAACCTGGACAGCTCTCCCCATACCTCTCCCTTCTTGGGAGGCCCATCCTGGTTCAGTATCTATACCTGGGAGGGTAAGTCCACCTTACTGGGGTTCCATTTAGCAGATCCATTTAGCTCTCACACTAAATAAAATGCTTTAGCATTGCCTTTATATATATAACAAAGGTGATAATTTGGCCTGATTTGCAATTCCTTTAAAACTTAGTTTTATCGGTTTTTAAGACCCCAAGTGGGAAAATCGGCTGCCTTCTCAGGAACCCCTATTCTAATATTTATTGAGTATTTATTATGTGCTAATAAGCATGGTCTAAATATTTGGTGTTTGTTTTAATAATAAAAGCCCTACAAAGTTATTAGTATTATCAATATTAGCAATGACCATGCTTACAAATGAAATGTAAAATCAGCTCATACTTTGTACACCGTGTATGCTCAATACACATTTGTTGCATTTATCAGTGGCTATAAGAATGGGAAATAATTGATTTAGCCACTCTTCATACCTCCTATATCTCCTCTTTCATCCAATCCTCAAGTAACTCACAATCCAACAGGGACTACAGTTAACTGGACTTACATTTGTTCTTACTTATCCTCCTAATCCCCAAAACTAGAAAAGAACTTCCTCAGAGTAGGTATTTTATAAGTATGTATTGAACTTACATTTAATAATAGGCAACATAACAGTTTGTAAGTAGAAACAAGATTTACCTCAGCACTAAATGCTGAGAGAAACTACATCAGTGAATTGCTCCATAATGGACACCATTATGGACACCAAAAAGACTGTTTTCAAAAGTGGTATTGTAGATGATGCCAACTGAACATTAAATGCCTTCTTAGTACTTAATTATAATAAGAGCTGAAGACAATATAAAATCAGAATTCAGTAAAGGCAGTTCTGCCAGGTGCTATTTTCAATATGTTGCTTTCAATTGATTTAACTTGATACAGGATTAGAACTGAGAAAACTCACTGGAGTGAATGGTTGAAATTCCTTCCATTCATTTTTTTTAATTTCTATTTGTTTTTATTTTTTTTATTTTTTTTATTAGTTTCAGGTGTACAAAACAATGTAATAGTTAGACATTTATCATTTATATCCCTCACAAAGTGATAACCCCCCTCCCCCAATCTATTACCCCTCTGACATTGTGTACAGCTGTTACATTTCCACTATCTCTATTCTTAATGCTGTACTCCACGTCTTGTGACTATATATACATATACATATATATATATATATGTACATACATATGTATGTATATGTGCATATATATATGTGTGTATATATATATGTGTGTATATATATATATATAAAATTATAGTTGACATTCATTATTGTTCAGCTTCAGCTACAGTGCAGTGATCAGGCATCTACACCATCCCTGAAGTGGTTTCCCTAATAAGACAAGTGTCCATCAGATATCCTACAAAATCTTTACAACATTATTGATTATATTCCCCAAGCTGACTTTCGTATCCCCCAGGCAATCTTGTGGTTACCAATTGTGCTTTCTAATCCCCATTCATTCTTTAATTCAATCTTTTGAAAACTATTCAGTGAACAAATAATGAAGATATATAATTTACAACATAACACAGGAGAGACAGTCACATGTTACATGACCAGGTAATTCTCCTAATATGATAAGGACTATCAGAGGGGAAGTTCAGAGTGTGATAAACCACATTATCCCTGACTTGGCATGTTAGGGAAAGCTCTTAGGAAGAAATAACAAGTAAGCTGAAAAGTGTAGAATGAGTAGAGCAATTCAAGAGGACAGGAGAGAAAAAAGTTTGAGGCAGAGGGAACTGAATTGGGCAAAAAGCTCAGAGTTTAAAAAAAAAAAAAAAAAAAAGCGTGTGGTATGTCTACAGGAATGAAAAAATGCCCAAATGGGTGGAGTGGAGCTGGCAAGAAGACAGAGAAGCTGACGGAGACCAGAACAAGAAAGGCCACGTAAGGAGTTTCCACTTTGTCCTAAAGATAATGGGGGTCTTTGAAAGGTTTTATGCCTGGAGTACCAGGGACACCGTAGTATTTCTACATGATTCGTCCAGCTCCAGCATGTCACCACTATGCATAGAATGGCAACTACTGTCAAGACTGGAGGCGGGGTGACCAGTTAGAAAGCTGTTCCTGTAATCCAATAGCTTTAACTTGGATAACATTAGTGGGAATTAAGACTGTTAGAATTCATTTGAGATCAACTTAATAGGTTCAGAGCAACAAGACTCAGTGATATTTGCTTGGAGAAAGTGAGGGAGAGGGAGTTGCCTAGGATGCCTCGCAGGTTTCTGAGATGGAAGACCTAGGTGGATGGTTAGAAGAAACGAAGGAGGCACTGGTGTGGAGGTGATATGATCACTTCAGGTTTGGACCTACCCATGAGACAGTCAAGTAAAAACGTCTAGTAGTGGCGGTAATAGAGGTTAGATTCTTTTCACTGAGACCCAACAATTCTTTTGGTAAGAACTGGATAATGGTCATTTCAACCCAGAGTTCTGTTTAGTTCACTTAGGACTAATTGTATTGTTTACTGAAATAAGATTCACATGCTTTTTTCACCAGACAGTGCACAGATTTAGGAGTTGAAATCCTGCTATGGCAATTACAGAGCCTGAAATGTATTCCTTCCCAGACTAAAGCCGGTAATATACTGTTTCTCGCCAAAGATCCATTTGGTATCTCAAGTGCTGGGAATGGCATAAGGTCAGGAACTTAAGATTCTGTGGAAAAGAAAATGGACGATCAATTGCCAATTGATCACTCTGTCTATGAATAACGTATCTTACGCTGCCTGAAAAACGGGAGCTCTTCTGAGATAGTGACAATGATCTTTGAAGAATTTAGTACTTCCTCCATCAGATTATTTAAAAAACTTCTTCCATAGCAATACCCAAGGAATGACAGCAGGTTTTGTTTAAGGATGAATTCCAAAGCCCATGCCATGTTAGTTCGGGATTTTTTTTTCAAACCAATAGGGTGTCATATGACCCAGAAAACCTCCTAATTTTTTAAATGCATATATAAATCATGTGATATTCATTTCAATATAAAATTTACAAATGTATATTATTAGGTTTTAGATTTGCGCAAGTGACTTTCGTGACTATATGTGTGTGTGTATATGTATATATGTGTGTGTGTGTGTATATGTGTGTGTGTGTGTGTGTGTGTGTGTGTATATATATATATATAACTGAGTCAAACATCTGGTGTCTAATGGTAGAAAAAACCTGACAGCAAATTGAAGTTACATTTAGAATTAAACATGGTGATATGTGATTTACTTCATACTGACCTTTTAACTGTCTCATTTTGTGTTTCATGGTGTCTAAATCAGCCAAAATTTTGTCTTTTTTTAGCCAGTTCTGTTTTTCTAATTTTTCTGCTTTCTGCAAAGCTAGAATAATAAAAAACATGATATTTTATCATGCATTCTTTTATCAACAGTAATTTATCATGCAAGCCAATAATTTACAAAGAACTTTCTGCTCCAAGAAATAGATTCAATTAGAAACACGTAATTAAAAGGTAAGGGTCATTAAAAGAAACCTCATTTGAAAGATGACAGGGCTTAAGGCATTTCTTTATGGAATGCAGGGGGGAAAAAGAACAGTGCTGTTTTATTATATAGATTTACCATATGCAATAGCCATATTTCATTTTCCATTTCCACAAACTATTTGGAGGTGATGAAAGCCTGGCTTGGAACCACTCATTTTTTAAACATCCACCTACTGCCTAAAGGGTGCAATTCTTAAAAATGAAAATGTGCAGACAGGTCGTCTTCAGTGTGAATTAAACTCATTTGTTATTTTCTAATGTACACCATTATTCTCAGTCTTTATAGACCAAGGATCTCTTTATCAAGTAAATTAGACATTTTCCCATGCAGAATTCCAATAAGAAAAAATAGGCAAGTGTGCAAATATAGGAGTGCAGCTATCTTTGTGCACATGTTAAAGGATGGACCTCCTGTTCTTTGCATAAATGTGACTTTATTATGTTGATATTATGCATATTTAATTCATTTTCTTATACATTTATTTGTCTCTCCTTACACTTGCTTAAAAGAAGGCAAGAACAAAAAAACTTACCATTTGGAGATAAAAATGGTTCACCACAAGATACCCAGATGGCAATAGGATTTCTGTGAATGATGGTGAGCAAAGGCTTATCTATACCATCCAAACTATCGGATGTAACAGACTTGGGAAATAATTTGTTTTTCACTTTCACTCTTGGGTTTTCTGGGAAACAAATGACACATTTACCATCACGCAATGAAAAATGAATAAATTTGCTTACTGAATTCATTTGTTTTTCAAAATATTTCATTTTTCATAACTGACTTGATTTGAATAGGCAATACCAACAACTGATGCCAATACATAAATTTGATCATTAACTTCATAGAAACCAAAAAATTTACACTAATCAAATTGTAAATACACATTTTAATTCCTTTCTTCACTTCACCTAGTTCCGAAAGAAATTTTGAAGTGGCTTACCAAAATATATACTATGAAAAGGGATAATATAAAGAAATTAAAAAACCAAGGTAAGTGGAAAAGGAGTATATGAATAGACTAAAGCCAGAGATAAGATGATTCAGTGTCCTCATCTTTTAAATGAATAATAGTATTTACCTCATTCTGATACTGGGAAGATTAAAAGAAAAAAGAAAGTGCTTAGAATAAACAGTGTTTGGTCGATTCAATTGGGCAGGCATCCAAAAAACACTATATAATACTTTTATTATTAAATGGACATGAATACCACACTGTTTTTATTTGCTACAGATAAAGCACAATTTGGGCTGTGAGCATTCTAGTGGCCAAAGCAAAGAGGAAAACACAATTTCAAGATTCACATGGCCAACATAAAGAGATAAGTTCCTCAGAAGATACACCTCTCCTGGTCCTACGATTTGAGATAAACTTATTTCAGGGTCTTTATAAAGGAGGTATTTGTGATACAGCAAACAGTATACTACAATAAAAATTAACGTGGACTGAAAACTTACTATGTGCTGGGCATTTTACCTTGACATCTACATACATTATCTCATGTAATGCTCAAAATGATACTCTGAGGTAGGTCTATGCCTATTATGCAGGAAAGGTTACTGAGATTTAATCACATAGCTAAGTGGCGGCAGAGACTAGAAGGATTAGAATCTAGGCCACCTGCCTCCAGAGCCTGTGCCCTTCGCCACTGCCTCCATAGTAAGCACGATGCTGAGATTCTGACAGATACCTAATTCTCCAATGCAAACTGATGGCGTAACGCCAAATCACTATTCAGTAAAGGGGGTAGCTGCTAATGGACCTGCCTGGTTCCAGGATAACCTTTAGAATATAAAGGAGAAGAAATGGTCGTTTTTGTAGTCCTGAATGAATAACCAGGTTTTAAATAACAATTTGAAGGAAGAATGTTTGAGATTGTAACCTGGAAATCCAGAATGTGGAAATCAAATATTCTGTATGCCAAATAAAGGCAAAATTGTATATTAATACTTTAGTGATCAGCTAAGCATGTTTACATAATTGTTTTTAAAAACTCATTAGAAAACAAAACAACATCACTGTGAAATAATAGAAAATATATAGTATATTGGTTTCTCCCCTTGGTTCCTGGCACAGAGTTCCTAAAATTCTTCTAATTTCCTAATTGATAAGAGCACTAGAAGCATCTTTTGTTCTAATATTGCTCATTGACCCTGGTTCCTGACACAGAGCTCCTGAGTCCTTTGGAATTTCCTCAGTGATAGCAGTATCTTGTTCTGAGATGACGCTTGGTGGGCTCCTGGATGGGCTGGTCACCAGGAAGACCAAGCCATGATTAAAATCCTGAAATTTTCAACCCTACCCCTCAATCTCCAGAGAGAAGAAAGGGGCTGGAAATGGAGTTAACAATCGATCGTGCCTATGTGATGACGTCTGCAAAAGAATCCCAAAAGTACAGGGTTTGGAGAGCTTCTGGGCCAGTGAACACATTGAGGTTCTGGGAGAATGGAGGGCTTGGAGAGAGCATGGAAGCTCCGTTCCCCTTCCCACATACCTTGCCCTGTGCATCTCTTCCATATGAACATTCAGCTCTATTTTTTACCATATTCTTTTATCATAAGATGGTAACCAGTAAGTAAACTGCTTTCCTGAGTTCTGTGAGATTCTCTAGGAAAGTAATCAAACCCACGGAGGGAGTTGTGGGAACTTGCAGTTTATAGCCAATTGGTCAGAAGAAGCACAGGTAACAATGTGCACTTGTGATTGGCATCTGAAATGAGAGGGGGGTGGGGGCAGTCTTGTAGACTGAGCCCTGAAGCTTTGGGATCTGATGCTATCTCCAGGTAGTGTCGGAATTTAGTCAAATTGTAGGTCACTCAGCTGTTGTCACAGAATTGCTTGATGGGGGGGAAAACCCACACATATGGTGTCAGAAGTGTTGTGAGTGTGACAGTAATGTGAGGATACAGGAGAGACACGTAGGCAGAAGAGAGGGCTTTTCCTCCTCAGCCCTACACACAATAATGATAGCTAATGTTTATTGAAAGTTTGGTAAACATCAACCAAGCACTCTTCTAAGTGATATAATATATATAACATATGTATTTATATTTATATACCTATATTCAAATGTTTGTATACTCTTATGAATATATAGTCATATTTATGCAGATTAAATGAGTGTATATTCATGTGAAGAGTCATCTGGACTTCCTAAGAGTCCCATGAAATAAATGACTATTAATGTCTTAATTTCACAAATGAAGAAATTGAGGTAAAGAGAGGTTAAGCAACTTGCCCAAGATCATTCAGCTAGCAAGTGACAGCTAGGATTTGAACCCTGGTATTCTGGCTCCACTCAACTCCTTAACCTCTCAACCATGCCTGCCAATACAACAGTGAAAACCTGAGATGATTCTTCTGAATCACTGCTAGCAAGACTGTCATTTACCAAACTGTTGTTGGTAAATAATAAATGGTGAAACTGTTGTTGCTGACCTCAAATTGTACATAGTCTAATGAAACACACGAAGATGTAAGCAGATAATCACAATATAATGTGATAGGAGCTGCAATAGAGGTGCATTTGCTGGAGCTTCTGGGAGTTTATAGGAGCAATGGAGATGGGTGGGGCAAGCAAGGAGAGCTGGAGGGCAGGAGGTATAGAGAGGACACCTTCTCTTCTAATAGTCGGAAGAGATTTGCTTTGATCCAGCCCCTCCTTTTTAAGTGGTCTCCAGTTGGTTTGGGTTCTGAATTTAAGAACAAAAGCTGCCCAAGTTGTATAAAGTAGCTAAGCTGTTATAGATTATGGCAATTTATTTAATCTTTTGGTGCCGAAATCAATTTTGCATTACTTTTATTTTATCTATTTATTCTGCAAAGTAAAAACAACATGAGAATCTCATGTGAGAGTAGCTTCCTGTGATTTTGTAATTCCAGAAGGAGTTACTGGATGAAAGAATCACATTTAACTATTTTATGACCAAACAAGTGGAATCAGCTAAGTCCTGTAGAATGTAACCAACCTTCTGTACTTTTAATAGTCGCGTCTTTTGTTCCAACAGGGATTGCCTCTTTCTTTTGTTCCTCAGAGTTTCTCTGGATAAAAGATTCATCTAGAGCCCATAAAACCAAGTCATGCAAGGAAACAATTGTGGTTCCGTCTTTGGTATATACTTTGGAGGCTCTTCTGGGAAGACCAAGTCGTTCTGTGCATTTGGTGAGAAGCTAGATAACGCAGAGTATAAGGAACTGAGAGGAAATAGTGATGGAACTGGGGATAATCATGAAGAGCTTGTTATTTTAGAAATCCTCTAATTTGAGAAACTAAAAAGATGAATAACTACCAATTTGATCTTTGATTAGAGACAACTTTGATACTAGATTGTCCTACGTAATTTCACAACATGAGTCCAATCCAGCTGTGAAAAGTCTTAGCTCCAAACATTTAAAACAGCAGCTGATGTATGTTAATACACTTTATCATCAGAGTATTTCCCAAAAAATATTCAACCTAGACACCCACTTTCAATTTTGTTGCTTTATAAGGTATAAAATTGTTATAATACAGTCATATCTCATTTTATTGTACTTCGCTTTATTGCGCTTCACAGATGTTGCTTTTGTTTTGTTTTGTTTTGTTTTGTTACAAATTTAAGGCAAGGCCTCCACGAGCAAAAAGATTACAACTCACTTTAGTGAGATACTCGCTTTATTGTGGTGGTCTGGAACCAAATCCACAGTATCTCCGAGGTATGCCTGTTCTTCATATTGATAAACTGCTTTAAAATAAATGAGTAGTTGACTTTCAAACCAAGGAATGGCCATATTATTACTTCCATTTTGCATACGGGAAAATAAGCTGAAATGTTAACAATTTTGCCCAAGACCATAAAAACCAGATGTGAATCCCAGGGTGAATCTTGATCTTGCTAACTTTTGCACTTTGCTTAGTCCATTGAATAACAGATTCTTAACAACAACAAATGTATTTGTATTCATCCAAAGAAGTGAGGGAATAAGTATGTGTGTATTTCCAACAAAGTCTCAGAATAACTTTGTGTCATATTTAATATTATTTGTAAATTATGTTGTTAAAAGTATTGGCCAGAATGTATAGACAAGATGATCCCTAAATGATAGAAGGACAAAGCTGAGTTCAGGCCTTTGGGGCTCCCTTCCATTCCTGTGAATACTGGGAACAAACTCTAAACCACACTTCCCCTAATGGCAAAAACCCAGCTTCCACAGTTTGAAAACCAAATAAAACACCCTATCAACAAATAAGTGACCATATTTTCCCATGGTAAATGAGTTAGCATCTCCTAGAATATTCGGACAACATACAACTTGAAGCTGGAATTGGAAGGAAGGCAAAAAACACATTCTGTCTGTCACAAAAATGAAGAAAATCTGGTAGCTTTGTTTCCCCTCTGCTTTTATATATCTTTGCTCTGGAGCCAATCTAAAAATCTTATTCTGGTTTGTCATTCCTTAGACCATATCCATAGAAATACAGTCAAAAAGAATATCTTTATGAAAACAGAGGTCTTGATCTTATCAGCTTAAATTGGTGAAACTGGCCAGGGACATTTATCACTCACTCCCACTGCTTTTTTCTTGTCAGAAGAATCACCATTATCATTACCTCTGAGAATGCAAGAACCATTTAAGTGATAGCCACTTACCATGGGGAATGTTTCAGCCACAATTAACTTCCCATTTTGATATCCATCTCCATTTTTGTATGCAATTATTTTCACTGCCTTCTGGTGCGTAGCTGCCATACTACTATGAGATACAACTTGCATGCATGTCTTCAGCCGTAAAGATAATAGGCGTTCTTCATAATAACTTAGAGTTTTCTGAGCCTCATAAGACGATAAATCAGCCTGATTTAACATAAAAATAAAAATCATAGGTCTACTCAAGCTTTTTTTTCAATTTTGGTATTTTGGTCTACTTCAGCCTCTTCATGTAATAAATACATGCATGTATGTGTGTGGCATCTAAATTTTGAAATGCTCACTTCACCTGTTATAGGAAGGACATTGGGTCAGAACTCAGCTCTCTTCCCAGCCTGTCATGGAGCCTCGAGGTGACTCTGGGCGTCTGGCAGTGTTTCTGGCCTTCTCCTGTGACAGGAGATGGTGAAGAATGCCAGGACCAAGGAGAGCCAACGGCTAAGACAAAGGGACACTAGCACTACAGATCATCTCTTACTCTTTAACTTCAGGAGGAAGCCATCCTATGGCGAGAGAAACTGATGAGTGAGGAAGGGAATGAGGGTAGCCTTAACCATAGGGCAACGAGGATGGTGAACACCCACTCTTCACCTTCCTCTTTCCCGTCCTCCTCGTGATGCTGCCCTGAGGGAAAAGCTCTGAGATGCTGGGACATTGGGAATTCTTTCCAGTCGTCTCACCGCCTCTTTTACGCCGCCCCCCTATGACTAAAGCAAAGCCAAATGCCTCAGACTTCCCCAGAGGACTGACGCCCTTTTTCCTTCAGAGTTATTATTTCAGTTGATGTTCACTGTAATTGTTACTATCCCACCCCACCCCGTCCCCTGCAATGTGTATCGGGCTTGGGGGAGAGAGGGGAGGATTGGGGAGTGGGGTGGGCAAGCCCTGACGAGCATGCCAGGCATACTGCAGCATCCTGGAAGGTTGCCCTTCTCTGAGGAATTGCTCCCTAGCATACAGGTGTTTAAGTTCTCCTTAGCTCATCTCATGTCTAAACTTGATGGAAAGGATATTTTAAACGGTACCATTTTAAACTGAGATCACAAGAAAGCAGCAGAGACTTTTTCTTTCCATAAGCTATAAATAATATTAGACATGGATGTGTGAATTCAAGCACCCAAACTGAAGAGTCATTGACAACATCATGTCAAATTCTCCCTGAAGTGTTCCATACTAGAAAAAGGGAGCTTACACCGTGGATATAAGCAAAAAAAAAAAAAAAAAAAAAAAAAAGCTGCTCTACAAAGTAAAGATTTGCAGTTACTTCGTCATCTAAAAGCAGCACAGTGAGCAGTGGAAGGTGTCTGTGGATGATTAAAGCCGCAGAAGTGCCCAATTGACTTCAAAGAGTATATTGAACTATTAATAGACAATGTATTTTAAATTACAATGGGGAAAAGGAAATCAATGCAGGTGGAATGGTAAAGGCGCATCAGAGGAAGATGAATTGGATGAGCGGAGATGAACTTGAGTGCAAGGCAAATAATGAATGCATCAGAGCTTCCCAAGTGATGCCACATAGGTATTAGCAGAGTTCAGATCCTTACACACCTTGGCCACAGTGATGACCTTGAAAGGCCCTCGTGAGAAGGGCTTCTTCGTCTTGGACCCAGAGGCACAGAGGAATGGCAGCCCTGGGAGCAACTGTTTCAGTCCCTTCTCTACTCTCATGGATTGTCCACACGCCAAGCAGAGCATTGTTCTTTTCTTTCCAGTGGGTGAGAGGTAATAGTATCCCTAAATAGAAAGACAAAGATGTGTTCTTATAGGCACATCTAAATTATGATAGCATTTTTATAGAACACTCTACAGTACAAATAAAATGCTTATATAATCCCCGAATGCTAAATTTGAAATCTCAACGTGAATGTTCTATTTTGCTCCCTAATAATTACATTTAAAAAAACCAAACACACATATTTACAAACTCTGTTGACTGAAAAATGCTAGAAACAATGACAATTCAACATCAATGTGTACAACTCTTGTCCAGAATCAGGGTGCTTTGGAGCAATGGCTAGTTCCACACTCAGGGCAAGAAATACATAAAATAAGTAAGGGATGTCATGTGGTGCCCAGAAAGAAAAAAGTCATCCGAGAAATCATGTTAAAAAGACGCAGGAGCCAACATCAAGGGCTCCCACTGGCCCAAAGTGGGATAATTTGAGAGCAAAAAAAAAGAATGCTAACAGAGACATACTCTGAATATGTTTGAATATGTAAAATCCCATGAATTCATAGTGATGCTAAAAATATAAGTAAAATCAACAACAACAACAACAAAAACCCAACAAATAATAAAACCACAATTCATTGGAGTCCATGGGAAGTAAACTAGCACCAAATTATAACTCTGAAACTTGGTCATTAAAAGGTGTGACAGATTATTTGCAAAGATGGCTACAATAAAACTATCCCATCCTTGTTTCCATGCCCTTTTGAAATAGGACGTTGCTGCAGGTCCAGTGAAGAAATAGAGTTTCTTTCTCCTTTTCTGTTTTCCTTGAATCTGGGCAAGGCCATGTGACTTGCTTGGGCCAGTGTAGCATTAGCAAATGTGATGCAAGCACATGCGTACGAAGTGCTTGCACATCAAAGCTTGTATCTTTTGGCTGCAATTGGAACCCTGAGACCACAATCTGAACACACTTGGGCTAGCCTACTGGAGAAGCCTTAGGAGAACCAAAGCCCTAAGCTAACAGCCTGGCAAGCACCAGACATATGAAGGAGGCCATCTTTGACCATCCAATCCCCATGGACCCACCAAAGTACTGAAGGACCACCAGATGACCACACCCACATTAGTGATCTGGGCAAGACCAGCAGAACCACCCAGCTGGGCCCAGCCCGAAACTACTGACCCTCAGAGCAAAAAATGCTTATTGGTTTAAGCCATGTTTTTAGGTAGTTTGCTATTCAACAATAGACAAGTGAGGCAGAACAAATTAAGCATTTATCCTACCATCCCTTACAAACCATATTTTTGGGTAGTCAAGTACCTAACTAAAGAGGTGAATTTCCTTACATTAAAAGTTCATCTAATACATTTAGACAAAATTAATTCTTTTGAAATTCCTAATAAAGTAATTGATTTAGGCAAAGAGCACCAAAGAAGGATCCTAGAGGAAACATCACTGGGAAATTTTTTTAAATGTGAAATTAGGTTGCTATCATGTGAACCCAGCGGTAACTGTTATCACGAAAATGGAAAATCCAGACATTGGATGCCTGCATAAGTAATACATATGAAATATGCAGTAAAACTTATAAAGATTCTTGTCAAAAAAGGTTGAACATAAATCTAATTATAACTGTAGTGCTAAATTTCTTTTACAGGAATAATAGGAGATAGAAAAACAAGTTAAAGGATGCCACAGAGAGCAAACAGGTAAATCCAAATAGAAGCATTCTACAGGATGAAGGACCCACATTCTGCAACCAAATGTCACAGAGAGAACTTATTGGAATCCTGACTCAACCACCAATTGAAAGGAGAATTTTTAAAGAGAACCTGGGACATACGATTAAGAACAAGGTATTCGAAGAATTATCGTTAATTTTGTTAGGTGTGACACTGGCATAATGATTACATAAGAAAATGTTCAAATTTTTTAGAAGTGCATGCTTAAGTTTGAGGTTAAATTGATACCACATCTGGGGGTTTGCTAACATTGGAAAACGTTGAAAATAGTGGAATTTTGATAATAGGTATATGATAATTCATTGCATTAGTCTGTCTACTTTTGAATGTGTATGAAAATTTCCATAATAATATTTTAAAGTACTTTCATATAGACTCTCTAATTTGCTGTGTTCCTCACAAGGCTAAAAGTTAAGTACAGTCAGAGCTAATATCTTCATTCTCGATTCACATATGACAAAACAAAGGATCAGAGAGGGAAGTTTTTATCTAAGGAGACCCGAGTAGTACACAGCAGAGCTGAAATATAAAACTGTGACTTCTGATTCCAAGCTCTTGGCTTTTTTGCTTTTGTCATATAGCATAAGCTACTCCCTTTAAGTACATAGAGCTACCTCAATTCAAAACCAATATTTAGATGATACTTTCGAAAATGTAATTCTTAAATTCCACTATGGATTTCCCCATATGCACATCGAATTTCCATTTCTCTACAAATTTCTGGGATGCAGAAAATTAAATGTCCACTCTCAGATGGAAGTAAATGAAGATTACATACAGAATCATTTATATAGAAAAGTGTGGGCTTCATGATGAATTGGTGCCAATGCATTTATTAGCTGGGATATTTCTGTGAAGTGAGACTTCTTCTCACCAACTATTTTGTTATCCTGACATACTGTTCATAAAGGAAGGAAAAAAATAAATGCTTGATTCTTTGTTTCCCACTTTTCAAAGTAATGAATTGGTTCTACAGCTATAGCATCATTTAATTGTGACCAATTAGTCGTTGTTGCTATTGTTTAATATCAGTATGAACATAAGGATTTAAACATATATCTAATGTATGTCAATACACTGCACTCATTAGTCATACCAAGGCTTAAATTGCTTTGTATTTGGACAGTGGGGTCCTTTTGAAGTTGACTTGATTCCATTTAAGGTAACCTCACTAGTCTGACAGCACATTTGCTAACAGGTCTGAGTTCACTGACAAAGGAGGAAAAGGCACAGGGGATGATAGCACAGTCAAAACCAGAGAGATGCAAAATGGTGTGGTACATTTGGACATCTCTTATTCAGGAGAGCTAGAGAACAATGAGTCAAGAAACAGCAGTGGTTTAGAGACATTTGAGGAGCAGCGTAAAGAGGGTCTTGGAGGGTATTGTGGTGTGCATGATGAGATTTTACTTTTCTGTACGCCAATGGTCATCAACAACAGCGAGGTGGCTTGACCCACCGACCCAGAATACCTCAGGTATTTGTAAAGTTTGGTGCATGTCATCCTTAAAAATGAAAGGACCAAACTTGAGAAATGATTTTCTTTACAAATGCCAGTGCATGTATGCTTAGGCCAAAACTTGGTATAATGTAATATAGTTAAAAGTCACACTCATTTTCATTTTAGTATGCTTTCTGGAGTGGAGTGACGTCTAGTGTGGCAGGGACACTTGTGGGAGTGTAGTATGTGTGATCGGCCTCCTTCACACGTGTTCTATAAACTCATGATGAACAAAAGATGGTGATAGGGAGGCAGCAAAATATTTTAAGCAGAGGGTAATATCAATATTCTTTCATTCTTTCCTAACTAGAATCCCAGTATCTATGTGATTTCATTCACAAATCAGTGCTTAATTCACGTGAACACAGGTTTTCTAGAGAAATCATGTCTTCCTTTGTTAAATTACCCCATTTCCCCGTCTTTTTCTTTTATCCTCCGTAGGAAGGAACCACTTACTGGCTGATCAACCTTTTCTTCTTTAACCACGGAGGATGTACAAATACCAGCATAATTTGCTGCTGTGATTTCCTTATCCAGTGCAGTGCTGTGGAAGGCCATAAAAGCTTTCCCATTTTCAATGTAATTCCACTTTTGATTAGAAGTCCCATTGTTATATGGTTTATATGTCTGAAAAAGAGACAAAATATGGAGTCAAATGAGAGAGTTTATGATTTGGTCCTAGCAGTCACAGTTTTCATTGCATAAATTCAGAAACTACAGATAATTACTCATAATTCTACTATGTAGTGTAACTACTATTGATATTTGATAATTATATACATAATATTTTTATATTTATAAATATGCATTCTTTGGTATACAAAAGTAGAATTATAAAACATACACTTTGGTAACAGCATTGGTTTTCTTCTTTTTTTATTTAACAATATTTCATAACTCTTTTTTGCACATTTTTAAAGGATATATGTTATTTGATCTTAGGGATATTTTATTTTACCAATCCACAATAGTTAAATATGTAGATTCTCAAGTTTTCCTTACTATAAGCAAAAAAGCAGTGAACAATTATAAAGATAAATCTTTGTGTAAATCCGTAACTTCTTTAGAAAAAATACCTCAAGACAAATAAAGTTTCAGCATAGCAAAAATGCTTTCTAGAAAGGTTATTGTAGTTCCCACTTGCACCAATATTATAAGAAATGACCTGTTTTCTTCACATTCTTACCAAAACATCATCAATTTAATAAATGAAAAATAGTACATTGCTAATATTTTAATTTACATTTCACTGATAACCAAGGAGTTGTTTTGTTTTTTTCTTTTTAATAACAGTAGAGTCAGTTTTATTTGTACTCGAAACAGCATATTTATTCTAATTATAAGCCCTGGTTCGAGCATAAGTAAAGAACCAAGTAGTTTCAACTTACGAGCCTCTAAACCGGTAGATTAGTTCCAACCAGCATATCATGACACCTCAAGGAACTTCATAATGAATAACACTTACTGTACCAAGGAGAGATTGATAGTAAAGAGGAAAAGAAATGAGTCCTAAAAACTGATTAATAGGTCAGACAATAGAACATCCCTCAGAGGTATGAAAACAAAGACCATGTTTCAAGGAACGGAGAGGGGGGCCTAGTTACATTAACCTAACACACCTCATTTTTATTAATTTACATGAACTTTAATATTTTCTCACAAACTGATTGCTTCAAGAAATAAAAATGAGACACCAGGAAAGAGAAAACCCTTGAAAGTTAATACAAATTACCTTGGGATCAAACTCATTCCTTATAAAATGGGAACCTGGAGGGAAAACATCCGCATCTATAATTTTATGAAACTGATCCCAGCACTAAATTTGCATCTGCATGAGATTTTATCTCACTGCCAAAGAGGCACCTGACAGGGAAGAATGTGATGTTATCCATTTAAGAATAAATTTTAGTCCCCATTTGTGTCTCCTAAAATACATTTTTCGTCCATATTTATCATCAGGATAGAAGACTTAATTAAGCTTTGGTATTTGTCCAGATTGCTATGTCCCGATTTCGGATTCAGGACCTGCAAAACAAGTTGCCTACTTGCCATTAAAAGCATAGAATAAAAGAAATGTTATTTAGCGACAACATATTCTGTTTAACAAAAAGATGGCAAATACTGCAAAGGATACAGAAAGTAAACACCGAGTTGGGACACTCCTAAACTCTCTGTCCTCCTAACAAGGAGAAACACATAAGCACATATTCGTCTAGAAGTGTCTTTGCTTTTAAGTAAGTGAGGGTGACAGACAAACATGAAAAAAAAAAAAAAAGAACTCCCTAGGTCTTTGTCCAAAACCCAAATAAAGTCAGACTTCTCTGGAGTCTCCCCAAATTGTTCAGCTTCTGTAAATCTTTACAAATGTATGTTAAGTGTATTTCAAATGAGTCCCTTAGAATTAACATGGGCAAGCTCACATCCTCCAGGAAGACCCCTCTGATCAGGTTCTTTCCCTCCAGTTGCCAGGCAAGAGGGGCCTTGCATGTGTTTCTGATCACTGACCTTACAACATGTGCATCGAACAGCCACTTCCCTGCACCCACCATTGAGACCACCAGCTACATGAATGCCAGGGGACACAGTTCATGCTTGCTGTAGGATTTGATTTAAGGAACTAGCATTGCTCCTGACATGCAGTAAGCCCACAATCACCATCTGTTGGATTCAACTAAATTAAGAGCTACATGAACATGCTCAACTTGAAATCTAAGCAGACTATTGTAAATATTTTAGCAACAGCATTCAAGATAGCATTCTGTGGAATCCATTTTCATTCTCCACAACAAGGAGCTTTACTTAAATTTAACTAAATCAAGGGCCACGATTACTCTTCAGCCTATTTATATCTTACCTGAACAATAACTGGATAACCACGGGCTTCATTTCTAGCCTTGGTCATAGACACTGCCAGCACCAGGTCTGGGTTGCTCACCAGGTGAAAGGTCCTTGGGGAAAACAGGATGAGGCACATCACAGGCAGCATGAGTAGCTTAGCGGCCCCTCTGTACCACGTATCTATCTGTGTGTGGCCTCTCAACTTCACACCTGTACTGCGATAACGGATGTGAAGGGATGCGAATCCTTTCAGCATTTCTGCCATTTCTACAGTAAGCACAATGTTAAGCTTTCTCTATAGAGAGTGCTGGAAGAACACTGCAGGAGGCTCTCTGCTCTTTCTGGCTGCGGCATGGGGTCAGGGTGGATGATGGGATATCAGGGATGCTCTGCCCCAACCAGGTACCCAGCATGCATTGTCCCTCGGCACCCTCATTGCCCCGACTTGGCCTGTTGATCATCCGCAGCCCTTCCGACGTGGACACCACATGCTCCAGGCCTTCTGCTGCAACAGCACCCCCATTCCCTTATGCCCATGTGCCAGCAACCAGCTGCACCCCCATATATGTTCCAGAGGGCTGCTTCCTACTTGTGCAGCACCCACAAACCAGGTCTGGCCAGGCAAACCAGCAAACTTCTCTGCCATCCAGCGGGCTCCAACCACACCTTTTCCAGGGAGTTCTGAACTCCAGCCCTGGGGGACGGGGCAGTGGGGGGGTGGATTCCAAGTTGGTCCTTCCTTGCATACCCTCCCTCACCCCTGGAGTACCATATAGAACTTAATTCGTTCCTTAAAAGATCTGATAATTACTCTTTTATCAACATTGAATAATTCTTTATGTTAAACTTCCCCTGTTTAAATCACTGTATGGTTTCTGTCACCAAATTGTACCCAGACTGATATACTCTCCTCACCCATTGAATTTATGAGAGGCAGTGTGGCGGTGATTAAGAACAGGGATTCTGGAGCCAGAATGCCTAAGTTTGAGTCCTGGTCTACCTTTCGGTAGCTCTGCTTTGCTTAACAACTCTGTGCCTCAGTACCCTCATCTGTAGCATGGGATAATGGTGCATACAGGACTATTCATTAAATTAATGCATATAAAATGCATTGAATGTTGTCTAGCCTGTAGCACATAGTATTACCTACTATTAACATTATTAATCATTGTGATTTTTTAATAGCTTCCTGCAAACTTTTTTCTAAAGGGGTTTTCCCAAAAAGTCCAAGATATATGGTGAATCTTTTAAAGTGATTTTTATAATGGAGCTAACATAAAGCCTCCTTGACTGAAAAACAAAATCAAAATTATTAAGCTAAAACCCTCACATTCTTTTCCTTGCATCACTTAACAGCAAAAATAAACCAAACATTCAAGGCTCTTGTTTGTATAGAAAAAGCCAGTTCTTTACATCAGTCAGCCGAGTTACATTACAGACCAACAGTGGCATTCCTGCTGTGGAAAATACAACTCTTCCTGAATAGAAAACCTAATGTTGTGGGATTGGAAGCAAAGGAGGAGGTGGGAGGAGATCTGTTATAACAGTAATACATTTTTCCTTTCAAGACTTAAAAAATTCCAGATTATCTCATTTAAATCTCTGAACAGAATGTATCCTCATTGTAAAGAATTCACAAAGTATTAGGGAATACAGTCAAATTATAACCGAATTTTCAACATTACTCTGAGTGCTACAAGATGATCTCTATTAATCTTACAGTGTATTTCTTCCTTCTATTTTTAGCTAACGAAGTATCATTGTAAATCCAAAATGGGTATTGAATTTTATCAGATTCCTTTTAAGCATTTCTGAAGACTGTGCAATGCACGATACTCTATACTGTTCATCTCTGCAGCCTCAGCATGTTGCATAGTTTTCTTATTGGCACTCAATATTTTTCACATGAATGAATAAGTGTATATTTCTGCAATGACCTACGGAGATGCCAAGATTAGTTACCTAGCTATCTCTACGTTTTTGCTGACTGGAGTGGATGTAGCAACGTTTCCCATGCTTCAGTGCCATGCTCAGACACGACAGTGTTGGGTTTTCTTTTCCTTTTTAAACAGTGCAGTCAATTGGCACTCGCCCATAGCAGGAGCGCCTGCATTCTGCAGGAAGCCTGAGCTTATAGACTTCACATAAAACACCCCCATGTGCCAAACAGCAAAGTGAGAAATGACTCCATGTCCCACCAATACCCAGCACGATATCACTGCCTCCTCTGTTAACATGTGCTATGTGCACAGACAAGCCACTTAATCTCCTTGAGCCTCAGTTTACTTAGCTTTGGAATCGCGTGACTAGGACTAGAAGATTTTTAAGATCTCTTTCAGCTCCACATTTTTCCATGATGCTATATTTCCCCCTCTATAATTGTGAGGGGATTTTTCGTCCCTGAGGATTTTTTCATATATTTTCATATTTCCCTTTAGAGACCAAATGATTAATTCAGATTGTGCCAGAATTGAAAATCGGGGGAAGATGCCAAATTATCTCAAAGGTTGATCGGGGCCATTCTTCTGTAGCGCTAGGAATCAACTGCATGAGTCTTTGGCAATTTCCTACTACCTTTCAGTGCCCCCTCAGTGATTTCTTATATTTCCAGCATAGAAAACATGTTATCCCAGCAAGACCTGGACAAAAGGACTAATGGTAGAAAATTCTCGGTACAGTGATAGCCACTTAATACCTCCCATGATGTCGGCAGTGAGCTACTATGCCTACAAATTCGGAATGGGCAGTTGCTTTTCTCAATGCAAACTGACTGCATGGGCAAAATATGCAGGATCAAAAGACTGGTTCACATAAATGGAATTTTCTACAGGTTTCTGCAACATAGTGCAACCAATGTGCCTGGTCTCATCAGCTTATCACAAAAAACAGGTTTGATATCTGATTACATGAAAGAAAACAATGCAAAATGCCAAGGGAAAATGTGGAAGAAAGCTCAGAATTACTGTCACTATGCAGACACACTTCTGTAACAGGATATATATTCCTCTGAATTGTGCTTGTACCTAATCATCAAGACTTCTGCAAGTGTTTGTGAGAGTCCCTAGATGGTGACACACGTGCTCATGAGCAAATCCTGTCCTACTACCCTTCCCCCTCACCGCTCCACCTCTTCTCTCCAGACTCTAAAGTTTCTGACCAGGGATCAATCAATACCATCATCTCCCACCAGGTGTTCTTCTCTTCGATGGCTTGACATGGGGAGACCTCAAGACAACCAAGATGAAGAGTGTTTTGGAAAGTGGAAGGAGACTGCTCTCCTCTTTTGTATTACACGTGGTTAGATTTTCCAAAGCAGTGCTGGTCGTGATCTGACATTTCCGAGTTTTAACAAACTTCTCTTTCTATTTTTACCTAAAGAGACTTCCCCTCTTCCTGCTTTCTCCACAGCACTCAGTATGAAAAAACAAAACCAGTAACAGACATTCAGCATGACTTTAGAACTTGACTCTCTCTTCCAATGACCAAGTGTTTCTGAGTCAAAGTCAGCATGCTTGGCTTTCTCCTGCCTGAGGGTCACTTCTCTCATTCCCCATGCTTGCTCACGAACATTCATCAGCCATGCTTAAATTCCAACTTAAGCTCAAGCAGGATCTCTACTATAATACAGAAAGTCAAGGCAGTAAGATGTATTGCTAAGTTCCAGAAATGTAGAGATGTGGTAGCACTAGCTCTGTAGGGGCAGGGGTTTTTAAATGTTTTGTTCTTTGCTAAAGCACCAGCACTCAAAACACTGCCCGTAATAACACTTTGCAGCTGAATGAATGAATTCTGGTCCCATAAAGCAAGCCATTCGCAGGGACAAAAGCCTGCTTCCTAGTTCTCCATTGCAAAGACAGCTTAGCTAGGATGAATGGGGCCAAGGAGCACACTCACCACGTCTGTCTACACATTGGCTTTTCAGCCTTCTCTAAAACAAGCTCAGCAAGTATTCCTTCCTGCAGCTTTGTCACCTTAGACAGTGAGCAGAGTAAGGCTAGCTAGCTCCTTCCCAGCCCACGCTGAGCCCTCTGCTGCCACCTGACGAAACTTATGCAATTTCTCTCAAAAGCAGTGACTCCAAAGCCTTTTGTATCACAAACCTTTTGAAAATCCAATGACAAATCACAGCAGTTTCCAGGGGGTGGGGAGGACGGGGAAAGGGGGAGGGGGTGCAGGGTACGTATTGCACCAATACACAAATTTTGTCTAGTATTTCAAGAGACTGAAGAGGCCCCTGGAGACCCACTATATAACACTAATGGTACAAGCTGAAACAAACCAATCTAAAAACCAAGGAGTTGTTTTCTTTCTTATTAAGGAAATGTTCAATCATGCACAAACACAGAGAGAAATGTGTAAGAAACCAACATGGACCCAATAGCTATCCACATTCTGCCGTTCTTGCTTCATCCATTCCCCTTTCAACTTGAATAATTTTTGCTTTTACTAGAATTGTTTAAAGCAAATCTGATACCTCTTAATTGTATCTGTAAATACTACTATATATATACATATATATCAAAGTGATTGCACTTTTATCAAAGTGATTGCACTTATTTTTTTCACATAACCATTAAACCATGATGACACCGAACAAAATTAACAAGACTTCCTTCATACCATGTGGTATTGTCAAATTTCCTCTGATTGACTTGGAGATAATTTTCTGACAGTGGCTGGCTTGAATCTGGATCCAACCAAGGGACGGCCTTGGATTGGTTTGATATATTTGTAAAAGTGAGAATTCATTTTCACTGTGGAAGTGGAAGCCATATCAGTTGGTTATCTCATGGACTAGGGGAGGGAGGGAAGATATGCATGGGGGGAGGGCAGGAGATTGAGTTAATGAAAAAGTACAACAAAATTTTTTTAAATGGGGACTTTTTTGAATTGTTACTTGATCCCTTCAAATCATAAAAATAAAATTAGATGAGGGTCCAGTTTTCTCTTGACTTCAATGGCCAGTTAAAACTATGAACCCAGTAGGTCAGATTTCACATTTCATATCTGAATCAATAGTAGATAAGACGTATGTAGACTACTGACCATTTACATTTGACTTCACTCTCTTTCTCTTCCTTGAGTAGGATAAAATCTTACTGATTATGTCAAGTAGAAAATCTAAAAGTCCTCAGATATATCCCTGCCTGTTCTGTGGGGACCATGCTGGTTCTCTTAGGCTCCTATTTGCCTTTTGAAATATCAACCCCCAACTATAATGGGTTTACCTGCTGCTTTCCTTGTGCGTCCAGCGTTGATGGCTATCATTCGCTTTTTTCTCCACCAAAACTACCTCCGTGCCTGAACGCAAGTCTGGACCTGGCACCCCCAAGACTAGCTGAGGAGCTGCATGGCTTATAATTCGCCCATCTCTGTATTCAAATTGTTGGTGGCAAAGCTTCTGCAATTTACTCTGTTTTGGAGAATGGCTGAGATAAAGAAAATCCCATTAGTGGAGGAAAATGCCCCGTGAACTCGGTTTGCTGGAGATGCAGGTTCTATTGGCGAGCGATAATGGTGAGGCATTATCATCAGGACAGCAGCGATGCTGTTTGCCTTGTACTGCCAAGCTGATGTAAAAAGTAGAATTCTGAGTTTATTTTCTAACAGAAATATTTATCCAATATGAGAAATTCATCAGCAAAGAGAAAAGAAATTCGGTCGAAGAGATCATTTAGTTAAAGAGGAAACAAGTCGGAGAAGGAGGGAGGCTATAGAATCAAAACAGAGAGATATAGAGGTTTAAACCATGATTTAAACCATGATTGTTTTCATCCTCTATCTACACTATCCTTTGCAAACAGAATATCATTCTCCAAGTTTTTCAATCTTCCATAACAACTCATACAATATCATAAAAGAAAATAAGGACATGCAAATGAGTTAATTTAAAGGAATCTCTTACTTATAGATGTTAAGGCATTAAGCAGGCTTATTAAACATATTAAGCATCACAATGTATTGGCAATTAAATTAATTTATAAACATCTATTAAGCCCCTACTATGTGTATGGACGAATGTTAAATGTTGAAGTACCAAAACCGTTTAATTCATATAAACTTCTGTAATGTTTAGCTAATGTCTAAAGATTATGGAACATGCAAAGTACTATAGATTCCTGTCATCTCACTGGACATTGACCAGTAAAAAAATAAAATTAAAAAGGAAGAAATTGCATTTTACTAATTTTTTAAAGACATCAGGGCATCTTACATGTTTATTTATAAGTTCATTCACACATTTATTCAACAAATATTATAAGTTCTGTGCAAAGTTCTCAAGAGGCAAAGTTGGATGAGCTTACTGTTTTCACAGAAAAGATACACCAGTGAATAAGAAATTAAACACAGCTAAAATGAGAAGGAACTTCCCACCAACACTTGCAAATACATCAATCAAAAACACAAGAAAAACCGAAATGTGCATGTTGATGTAAACAGAAGCCAACAGCAATGCAAACCCTCAGGGATATTTCTGTCCTGAAACAAGCGAATCTGAGAACAGGTAGAAATCTCTAACGGGAATCCCTAGCAACTTTTACCTGTATTTCTTCTGTAGTTCCACATTTTTGAAGAGCTCTTCTTCCATTTTCTTTGGCAAACTGTCACCCTCATCAAAGGTATGAGAAGTTTCCTGCCAGGCATACTTGAAAAGTGTGTGACAAGCCTTTATTCGGAGATGGGCTCTTGCATGTGAATCTCTATCAAGGTTCAGAAACAAACACAAGTCTACGATTTCTGATTTATACTCAGAGAATTTTCTCTGAGGTGTACTCTGGTCATATCCTGAAGGATATTAGTGGATCTACAAACCATATTTCCAAAATGGTGCTTAACATTGCAAATCTACATCCTACTAAAACATAATTTACATCTTTTAATATAAGGACATAAATAAAACTCCTCAATCACATAATAAACAGCATTCATCTTTGTTATATTTACTCAGGAAAAAAAAAGGGGGGCCATGTATTCTATTTCAAAAATTTTAAGATTAAGACTACACAATAGTTTAAAAAGTTCGTAACAAATATGTAATAAGATCTCTCCCTACCCTGTAAGTGGGTCATAATTCTGTCTGGAACAGTACAACCTAGATTACTGGGTTTCATGAAGTTTATTCACTAGCCAATGTTTATTCACTTTAACATTGAGAGGAACTTAACTTTTCCTCTCAATAAAGAAGTCTAGGGAGACTCAATAGCATCAGCACCGACGTGCCAGCTTTTGACAGGGAATACTGTACTAAAACACTTACAGTAAATAACCATCGTTTGAATAAGTGTGCTGGCCTTCTGGCTTCTGATTAACATGAAGATGGGCACAGTAGCATAGCCACCACACAGATCTGTGTGTATCATGTTCCAGGCCACTGGAAGGGCACTTTTGCCTTCCGTGGGATCATGACACTCTATGAGAACTGCTCAGCGGAAGGCAGGATAAATATACAGGCAAGGCAGCAAATATATTTCAGTACCCCAAATATGCATATGTGTAAATAAAGTTCTCTGGGGGAAGCTGTGATTGTCAAGGTCTTGTGGTAATTTGATGTAACTGTAAGCAATATGAAATTACCAAAATCTTCAGGGACAATGTCTGTGTTAGCAGAGCGGACCATACATTTTTCCAATGTAACGGAAGCATTACATGTGGATATGAAGCTGGTGGATAACAACTGCCTCATTCAGAACTGCGGCACAAGCAGCTTCTCAAGTCAAAAAAAAAATTGTTTTTAAATCTCAAGTCAGTTAAAAAAAACACTACAGTGCCATCTTGTGTTAAAAATAAAAAACACAGCTTTCTCACCAACTCCATTTCTTTGAGGAAAGGAGTGGGTTGGAAAGGTAATATTTGGCAGGGTATAAACAGTAATCTTCCTCAAAGTCCAAATGTTTCATTTGCTAACTTGGAATTTATCTAGAGGCTCTTGGGCTTCCAGACTAATGAAGTACAGTCAAGTCAATTTTAGAACAGCTATTTTTAAATCCATCTTGCTTTATATATAATTCATCCATTTTGTTCATTCACTCATTCATTCATAAAACTAATCATTCTTTAGTTGGTCATTCATTTCTTTAACTAATATTTATTAAGCATCTATCTATGATAGGTGCACAGTTCTAAGTGTTGGGGTACAGTGATGGACAGAACAGGTAAGTTCTCAGGGGTTCATGGAGCTTACATTCTAGTGGGAAGAAGAGAGAGATAATAGACAAGTAAATGAACAAATAAATAAATAAGACAAGTGCCATAAGTGGAATAAAACAGAATACTGTGATAGAACTTGGCTGGCGTAGGGTGGGGTCTGCTTTAGCAATGGAGTCAGAGAAGGCTCTTGTGAGAGATAGCATTTGAGTTGAGAACCTGGACCATGGGAAGGAGTCAGCCATGTGAGGACCTGGAGGGAGAGAATTCTGGGCAGAGAAAAGAACACCTGGAAAGGCTCTGAAGCAGGACTACGTTTGGCTCATTTGAGGAACAGAGACATTGGTGTGACGAGTATGCAGAGAGTGAGGGGAAAGGTAGGAGAAGAGGCTTAAGAGGTAGGTGGGCAAGGCCTGCCCATAATGCGGTGAGGAGAAGGGAAGCTCCCCCCACCTGCACCCCAGAGCTCCATGCTTTGAAGCCTTTTCTCCCATAAAGCATCAAAGCAGAGGTTAGTGCTCCCAGAGTTTCTTCCCCGTTTGCTTCTTACGTTTTTTACCAGATACCTTTACATAGAACCCGTCTATCAAAAGGGTTCCTTCCAGATTTATTTTCTAGCCTCTTGCTGTATGGATGTCCCTTCTTAAACCATCCCACTTCTCAAATAGGTCAAAATTTTCAAGCAAACAGGTCTAAGAAAGTCCAGGGAAATGTTAGTGACTTTCCAATGTGAGATGATTTAGGATGGAGTCATCAGAAATGGTTCAAAGAACTCGTGGAGCTTTGCCTGGAAAAGGGATAACCCAGTGGACTGATGATGGTGAGCTTTGAGTATTTTAAGGACATTTAAGTAGAAGAGGAATAGAGCATAGTACAGAGGAACAAATGAAATCATTGGATGGAGATGTTCTAAATAACTATTTCAACATTAAAATGGGCTGCCTTGTGAAATAGTGATCTCCCTGTTACTAGGCATATTCAAGAAAATACTATCAAAAGGGCCTGCCTGGAATGTGCAGGAAATTCCTGCATTATGTTCTCAGTGGACTCAATCACTTTTACCTCCAGGACTCCCCACTTTGATGAAATCTATGAATCAGAATAATGTGAATCTTTGCTTTCAAAGATGCCCTTTCTTTTTTCTTATTTTCTGTTTATTTTTTTTCCAAGTACAGTCTAATAAAGCAAACACTAGATGATACATTGTTTAGAAGAAGAATGAAAGGGGATGCTGGGAAAGTTTGTGGTCAGTTCCCTAAACATAGAGAAAGTACCATACAGGACAAATCATTCTCTCTGAAAATGGCCTTGTGGTGCCTTTGTTAGTGGCAGGACATGGGACCAGATGAATCACTCATCAAAATGAAAAAGTTTGGTTCCTAAAATAAAAGTTGATATTCTTCAAGTATAGCAACAATCTTTTAAAACAGTTTATAATGGTGATATATAAATTAATTTTCAGTTATTGCAATGGTAATTGGTCAGCTATTTTGGGTTTTATAATTTGGAAAGTCATTCAATCATTCCTTCATTTATTCAATAAATAATGACTAACGTCAGTGACCCTGCTCTTCACAGATGTGCGACCAAGTTTTTGCCCTCAAAGAATTCCCAGGTTGGCGGTTGTTTGGGGAACCAGGGGTGGGGAGGAAACATTGTTACCTTTGATCATTGTCATGATTGAATTCAATGATGAAGAATTCTTCCAAAGATAAGGACGGAGCACGCCAAGGCGTGTTAGGTGGAGAGAAATGAGTATGTGACTCAGAGGCCTGCTATAGTGCATAAATGGACAGGCCACATTGTCCATTCTCCAGCTGCTGAGCTGGAGCATGGAGTTCATGTGGCAGAAATAAAAAAGGTAGAGTGGAGGTGGGTATGAGGGTACCAGTGAGGGTCAGTGACAGGCCTGGACCAGAGTCAGAAGGGCTCAGGATTCCAGACTAAATGTTTTTTCTGTCTGTCTGTAGAGGTAAGCATTAAAGAACTGTATAAAAAGGATTGTGTTTTAGAAAGATAATTACCCATAGATGGAACTTCAGGTGTATTGGAAGAAGAAGATTATGGATATAAAGACCAATCAGAAAGCTATATCAGAGATCCAGAATGATAACTGTATATTAACATGGATCCAACTTGAACCTACATTAGGGAAGAAACTTAATTGTTCCCGAAGTCCACATTTATGGAAACAAAATATGATGGATTCTTCAAATAAATGTTTGCAATTCTAAGATTCTAGTCTTTTAAAAAGAATCACATTTTAACCAAACTCCTGAAAGTATGTCACTGTGATGGTTGAATACTGCAGCTCCAGCTCTACCCTTTTGCTAGGAAACTAAACACTAGCTCTTCGCTTGACATCCATCTCAGAAACTTGGCGTGGGTTCCCTTAATGGGCTCTGTGCTGTTATTAAGCAAATGAACTCAGTTCAAATACCAAGCAGGTAGCTTTTCTGGGCACACTGATTACTTACAGAATTTTACTGGAAGCACTTTCCGTTGTTAAAGCATTTTTTTGCATTTGTTCTTCTTCTGGTTCTATTGTTTGTTTCTCTTCTCCAAAACTTGCTATAGGTTTACGCACGGTAAGCTTGGCTCCAGACACAATGTCACTTTGGATTTCTAAAACAAGAGCTGAGCGGAAACACACAAATCGCCATGACGTATTAGTTACGATTGCAGAGAACTAGGAATTTGCAAACACATGCTAAAATAAAAATACAGAAAATTTCCAGTTATTCGATGTAAGAGAACAAAGTCTAAGAGTAACTGATAATTGTTCTTTAAACTAATAAATTGGGTTTCACTTAATTTTTGTTGATTTTTTTCTTTTCAAGATGTTCTTAGTCAAAAATACTAAAAATATGTCTTTCCAAAAATAAGTAAGTTTTTGTAAATTCTAACTACTTAAATGGGCTGCATTATTTAGAGATATGTCTCCAGATCATTCTCTGGGATCCCAAACTCCTCAGTGAAGGTCCTCAATCCTCTGAAAGGCTCATGCAAAGTTTACTATACAGTGTTAAATATATACAACAGGGTAATGTTTGAAATTATATTAACGATTTTTCTCTGTTGCCTTTCTGTGTATAGGACTTTGTCCTGGTTCCTGCAGCAGCCTTAAGGGAAGGAGGAAGAACACGAGGAGATGAGAAATGTTACAAAAGGAAAGCAAAGGCGCAAAGATAGTTTTGACTTTCAAGCACAGCATATGGCCATAAGACAATGGCCATGTAAGTCAAGATGACACTGTCATAATTTAGCATTTTTCCAAATACCTTTAGCTCCCATTTAGCACTTCAAGGGTTTAAGCCTTTTCTCAGGGTTGATCTAGAGAAAACCCATCATTTCTGGGCTTGAGGGAATCTGAGGCAGAAGACAGAGGAAGGCAGAAAACCAGTATGGGGTATCTGATTCCCCTATATCCTTCACTTCAGGTATCGTAGCTATACCCACTAAACATTGTGGATACTGCCCATTTTCAGGACACTATGACAAGTCACCTTTCAAGCTGCCCTTGCCACACCACACCAATCTGAACTTGGATCCAGTTTCTGGGAGGTGCAGACATGAGCCAAGATTTGCTAAGTGCCATACTGGGGGGTCTTCCAGAAGTGGTTGCCAAGCAGAGGTCAAGGGGTCCTGTAGAAGAGACTTGCAGAGACGGCTACACAACCACGACCATGCTTCAGAGGGCCAGAGGAAGCAGAGGAGAGGCTGAGGCAGGCAGGAGGCACCACCAACCCAAAGCACTGTCTGAGCCAAAAGAATAAATGCCATCACCCAACCACGGACTTCAGCCAACAGTGCCCAGAAAGCAAAGGAGCTGACTCCAAGTCCTTTCCTTCCAGAAAGAAACTAAAGTGAGACTCTGGAAACTGGGAAATCCGCAAGCCCTCCCACTAACGGGATTATTTAAATTCATGACTGGGACAAAATTTAAACCTGACCAAAAATTTGTGTTTTCCTTGGTGAGAGTGCACGCAGCTCACAAAAAAAGCCCTATTTGTTGAAGATAAAATAAACAAATTATGCTTTCTCTGCACATCCAAAGTGTAGTGTGAATGAAACTATGTAACTCTATTAAATATAAAAATTAGTCAAAAGAGCTAAACAGCAAGACGCAGGAGTGAAATATGAGCTGTTTAAGCAAACTTGGATTTTCTTTAAAAAGATGTATCATCAAGTATTTCATTTTGGCTGTACATATTAAGGTAAATAATTCCAATACTTACCCTCCACCTTACGAGTACTGCAGAAGGTTTGAATTTTAGAAATATCTGCTGCTAAGTTCCTCAGGAAGGTTTGCTTCTTCTGCTGAGCAATAGACAGGTCCGGATTGATCCAATGTTCTCCGCAGGAAACATACACCTATCAAAGAAATGAGCCTCTGATCCCATATACAACGATTCACAGCAGCATTATTTGTAAAAGCCCACACTGGAAACAATCAGCATGGCCTGTAACAGATGAATAGCTAACTTCTTCTTCTTCATTTTGCTTATATGTATTACTTAAATGTCCTTAAATAAATACAAGTGAGAAAAAAACGGAGATATATTTCCATGTATTGCGAAAGACTCAGAGAAAAAAGAAACTCAGTGTTGTCTTTTTTGAGGCCATTCACTGATCATTACACATACTCATATACTCTATATGAAGACCCAGGAAAAACTTTCTCAAATTTTTCCTGTTTTTGAACAACACGTTTCTTTTTCTCTTATGGACGTACTTAATCACGCAACTGTTCACGTTTCTGTCTTCATGTTGGCTGCTCAGAACAGTGACAGGTTTACTTGTCACAAATATACAGGATCGTATAGCAATCACTCCTGGCTCCATCTTATCCTCCTTTCACTCATACTCCCTTTGCCCTGGTGGCCTCATCTACTTGTCTTTAAATTAAATTCATCTTCTGTAGCATATGTTTTAATGCAATCTACCTTAAATTTTCTGAAATAACAGTAAATGAGCACTGCAGCAAAAAAATTTATATATATATATACACAATTATATATAGTATATTGTATATTATATATTTTATTATATATATATATATATATATATATATATATATATATATATATATATATTTAAATCTTGCAAGTGATGGCATTAGAGTTCAGAACAAGGTCTGCCAGTCTCCAAGAACAACAGACTCCACTCTGTTACGCTGCCTCTGACAGGGGTCACTGGTACTTCTACTTAAGACTCTCTCAAAGAATCTTTACGTTCAGAGCCTGAACTGAGTTCTGATAACGTGGTGGGAGCTTGGTTCTCTGTTCAAAGAATTTCCAGTATCGGTCAAAGCAGGTATTCTTTTCATACCTCTAATTCCATACATAGGAGGAAAGCCTGGACTGCTAAAGTCCTTCTCAGCCTTCTCCAGCCACCCAAATAGAGTGCGTGAAAACCACGATACAACTTTTTTTTCTGAAAAGAGGATATTATCAGTAAGTAAGAAATCATTGAACAACTACATTTTGAAGGCCTCAAAAAGAGGAGAGCGTCTACCTCCCTCAGAGTAGGATGTCATTTGCAAGTGGTTAATAATTTGGTCTTCCCTCATTCCCTCCATCATTTATAAAATGGGAGCATCCATCTCCGATGGTTGTGATGATCATTAAATGAGCTAATTCATGTACAGCCCTGAAAATCATGCCTGGCACACAGGAAGCTCTCTACAGTTAGTTGGCTATTAATATCGCTTTCTAATGGTTGCTGAGTTAGGATAATTCTGAGGGAAAAAAAAAAAGCAAGAGAAAAGAGAGTAGCAGTTGGAAGCCTTATACTTTAAAACATTTTAGTAGTATTCATATATTAGTATTTCCAGTTTCACATTCATGTCGTTACCAGTTCGTCTCTTTGAAGATCTTTCAGGGTAAAGATTTCTTTCCCCTTTTCATTGAACAGTCTCCGAGCTGCAGAAGGTAAATTTAAAATTTCAGTACACCTGTAACAAGAGACACAAAAATTGACCTTGCATACAGAAAACTTCCAGCAGAGAAGAGACACAACAAAGGAAATCAGAGGCCTGGATCATTAATGACAACTCTCTCTGTAGGACTGTGTGGCCAGAGCTAGGCTCTGGAACCCGTCAGACAGATCCCTTTTGAATCTCATTCCCCCTTTCCAAGCTGTGGGACACGGGCATTACTTAAACTCTCTAAGCCTAAATAAGTTACGTACTTTCCAGGGTCGCTGTAAAGATAGTGAGTTGATTTTGAATAGTGCTTAGCACAGTGCCAGGCATGATCAATAAATAGGTAGACATATCATTATTGATTTGTCATTTCTCCATATGCCCCACACTTTCCCACTTTCTTACCCTTCCTTCTACCTAAAATACCTTCCTTGGCTTTTACTGTTGAAGTTCTACTCTCTCTCCAAAGCCTCCAAAGTCACATCCATCACCAAGTGGTTCCTCAGCTCCCTTCTCCAGGAGTGATCTTTATAGCCCTTTAACTTCCTTTGAAACAGAATTTTTCTTTTTTTGCCAGGTTAAATATTAAACAGTGACCCCCTCCCTCCCCACACACACCCCCCAAACAAGCACTGGGCCAGCACTGTGGATATCAAGATGAATGACAGAGTTTCCCTGTTCCTGGAGGAACTCCCTCTCTAGTCAGTGGGAGAGACAGGTCAGCAACTCAAGTGTAATATGAAGAAGTGGGTGCCGTTATAGGCACCTGGCCAGGATCCTGTGGGACACGGAGGAAAAATAATGAATTCCTCCAGGGGAGACTTGTCTAAGGAAGTACCACTTGGGTTGGACCTTGACAGATGAATGGGCAGTCATCAAGAAGGGTTAGGACCTAGAGAAGTTTTACATGGCTGCAGCTGAGTGTGTGGACAGGAGGAGGAGCCAGATGAAGTGGGAAAAGAAGACAGGAACTAACTGAAAGCACTTAGGATGCCAGATTAATGAACTTGGCCTCTATCCCATCAACAGCAGGATGCCATTGAAGGTATGAGAGCTGAGGTGTGGGGTTACCAGATCGGCTTTTTAGAAAGTTACCTGTGGGAAAGGCGAAAGGTGGACCGGAGGTGGGAGAGACTGGAATCTATATAACCAACTGAGGTCGGAGGTAAAGAGGTGGAATTGTGGAGAAGAGGAAGTAGAGCTAAAGGAGAGTGGTCGGGCATTTCCTAAAGGATGCTGTTGAGATGATCCTGCCATTGGTAAAAGGAAAGGCAAAGATTCTGGGTAATATGCTTTACATTGGAATGTACTCTCTATAGCAAATGAATTAGAAGTGACTTTATGCTCAACAGGAAGACTGAGCTGTAGGAAGGATATTTCTCGATTTTATTTCCAAAGATGGGAAAAAGCAGATAATTAGGCCCTCCATTTCTCTGAGAGGTCTTCGAAAGAAATAAGCCAGTGGGAACTATATTTCTGCTTCTCAAGTCACAACTCTGGAAGCCGATGGACCAATGAGCACTGGGCTGTTTCTCACCTGCAGGAGTTGGTGGGAGGAGGTAGGAAGGACTGTAAGAGGATAGAGCCCCAGTCGCAAGATTTGCCTGATTCTCTTTGGGTACTGCCCCCAAACCCAACTTAATTCCTTCTACTTTCCCGAAATTGATATCTTTATAGGACCAAGCAGTTCCAGCCTGACCTAAGAAGAGTTACCAACCATCATCATATCTGCTCCCACTCAAATGTTCCTAGAATGTTTGGACTATGGCGTATCCTGTTTTAGGACAGCAAGTGGGAGATTAGAAGGAAGGGATGGTTGGTGAGTCTTTCTTCCTTCCCGTTTTGAAACCCTAGTCTTAATAGTGCTGAATTTGATTGGCTCACGTAGGTGGGTTGGAGAGGACTGAGGTAAGCTGTTTCCTCTGTGTTTCTCTAACTAGGTCACATGCCAATCAATATAAATGGGAAGAGGAGAGAGAAGAATTGGCTCTGAAGTGCCTAATAAGGATGTGGACAATGGAGTCAGACTGCCTGGGTTCAAATTGTAGCCCTCGCATATATTGGCTATATGACCTTGGAGAAATTATTAAATTTCTCTGAGCCTCATTTGCCCCATCAGTAAAAAACAGACATAATAGTACTTTTCTAATAGGGATATTTTACAGAGTGAGCGTGTGAATACCTGTAAACTTCTGGCATATAAAAATCAGCAACACATTGTTAAAATGGACCAATCACTGTAAGCATTTCATGTCTTCTCTCTCATTTAATTCTCACACCATTTGTGAAGGCCCACCTTACTGATGAGGAAACTGAGCCTGGAGATTAAATTCTTTGCCCAGGGTCACATAACTAGTAAGAACAATAGCTCAAATTCCAACCTAAGTCTCTATGGGTCTTTTACTACATCATATGGCCTCCTGAGAGGACATCATCATAGAACAATAAGATACTAGATCTACAAAGTGAGTAGACAGGCTGGGATGCCGAGCAAACAGATCAGGAGTTCTCTGTTACATGGAGGCAAAGGCACTGGGAAGAAAGTCCTCTGACTCTCACACCAGGAGTTAGGACAGGGAATCCTGTGGACTGCTTGGATTATAGAGAGTCCAGAAAGGCAGTCTTCTCTCTGACTTTGCTTTCTCAGACTGGGGTGGAGGAGGAGTGTCAGATGATGTGGTTCCCTGAGGACTGAATTTCAATACAACCCAGATGCCCTGAGAGAAAAGGGCAGGGACAGAAGGTGGGAGCTGTGTTTCCCAGGTCGGCAGATAGCTGCAGTTTTGCAATAGTGGAGTCTCCCTTCCTCCAAACACTTGAATCCCTCCCACCCAGGAGCCCCACCACATTCTTCCAGGTATTTAAAACAGTAACAAAATGACAAGAAGATATGGGTATGTGCTTTCTTCTTTATCTTCTGCTCTGTATCTCTTTATTTTTATCTCTCTCTCTTTCCTCTCTTCTCCAAGTGGCTTTCCCTGACGGCAGCCCCTAATAGGGTTCTCTCTCCTTCCTGGTTATACTAGATAAAGTGATCTCTTGAACATTTTCACTTCTGTACAATTAAATACTGCCCTTTGTGGCTTTCTGTTTCAATAAGCAAACTCTCTTCCCAACAAATTAAGAGTTTCCTCAGAGCAAGGAACATCTTGCCCTTTAAAAACAAACAAAATTCTCCTGCGAAACATCCAAGTCTGGTTGATACACAGGATATGAACACAACAGATATTGAAAAGAATCAAATTCTTTCTCGCCTGCCTCTTAGCTCTTCATCCAACTCTCCTGTTTAACGAGGAAAACAAGACTACTGAGAAAGGCAGAGCTTTGCTGAAGTTTTCCAGCTAGTTAATGGCAATCCTGATATTGAAATCAGTTGCCTTTACTCTTAATCCAATGGTCTTTCCAACACTCCATAATACCTGATGTAAGGTATTGACAAAACAGTCCTATATCTATTTTTTTTAAATGGGCTTATTATGTTATTAGATCTTAGGGTTTGTAGACAGAAGAACCAACAACAATAATAAAAAATTCCCTGTCTGGTGTTAAGTATTAAATAACTAACGGGCAGCATCATTTCCCTTAAATTCTCTAAGACTGCCTCCTCATATTCAACAAGACATATTTTGCAAAAAAAGATTGTACCCAGTGCTCTACCTTGAACAATTATCAAACTCTATGGAAATAATTTTTGTTTGGGTAGGAAAATATTGATCAAAAGAAAATTACAACATTTCACAAATAAGACATATGTTAGTGACATTTAAAAATTGGTTTAAAGTAGATAACTACTCTGCCATCAACTCAAATATAAACCAAAGAAAAGTTCTGTAAAACTCTGAAATATATTTTTTTAAATGGGAATAATATATATTTACAGAGTTGGTAGTTCAGAAGCTAGGGAAAATTGCCTTGAAATTTGAAAAAAATATGTACTAATTAGCACTGGTATAACGGAGTGACATAGTTGGTGTATTTCACAGATTAAAAATTCCACAAATATTATATTAACAACTGTTTTCTTATGCAGGTACATATGTATTTTGTGTTATGCATTGCACATAATCTTTCAGGCATTTGAATGGAAAACACATTTGCATTTGGGATAGTAACTATTTACCTCTCCAAAAGTTGATGAAATTCAGTCTGGTTTGTTTCTGAATATTTAGTGACACAGCTTTTCACATCCTCTTTCATGTCAGTGTCAACGTTTCTGAAAGAAATGATCCAAGATTTGATTGATATATCTGTATGTATTGCCAATTATCTTTCAACTTGTTTAAATATGTGGAAAAAAACCATGAGGTTTTAATTTATCATTATTTGTTTTAAAATAATCTGCCTTTCCTTTAAAACATAGGATTTCAAAAACTATCACAATTAAAAATTAAATTTCATGAACATTTATACTTTGAGCAATTTATATAAGAAAATATATTTTCAATATTTTAGTCCTCTTCTATTAATGCTGAGTACTCTGAGATGTGAATTTACCTATTTTGAAGAAAATGCAGAGATGATATTATTTTGCCTGGGATGTTTTATTCACATATTGTTCAAATTCATACGTTTATTCATATATTATAGGTAATCACTCCAAACTTAAAAAATTTTAAACTGAAAAATAAAAAATGGTGACCATAGAAAACAGATGCTTAATTGAAATATACATCTCTTAAAATTTTCAAGTTAGAAAACTATAAAGCCTATTTTATGGCTTCAAATTGAGCCTTCCCTCTTACAGTTCCTTAAAATATCACTTACAGAATTTTCTTTAACTTACAGTTCTGAGAGATGAAATTCACCTGTGACACAGAAATGGTCTTTGTTTATATGAATTTGACAACCATTATCAAGACTACATGACAAGATCTTGTTACGCACAAAGATAAAAATCAACTAAGTAATGAGCAAATGCTATTTGATCTTCCTTTGGCTTTGTAGGTGGAGGAAAACCAAACAATAACAACAACAAATGCTCCTCAAACTGTCAAGAATGAATCATTAAATAACTAAAGGATAGCATACTATCAAAGCAGGATTTGGTTAAAATGGACCTATATTTCATTCTAGCCTGATTTTGCTTGTCAAGACACTAAATGGTACACCCCTCTTTCTTTTTACAAATAAGTTTCAGGTGAATGAAAGTAATGTAGCCTACATGTCATTAGCATTTATTTATCTTGGAAGAGGAGATATTTAACTGGGATATATTAAAAGTAGCATAGCAAGGCTTCCACCTTGCACAAGCCTGGGGTGCCACTCATCTAGAATACCATGTAAACAGTGCCCTCAGGAGCTGGGCAACATGGCCGCCCTGTAACGTTGGCCAGAACTCTTGCCATTTCACCTTCTGTTACCAGTACTTACATACAGCTCTGAGGGGGAAATGCTATTGATGATCCTGCAGAAAACTTTCTCAATCAACCAAGAAAAATTCAACTATATGCAGTAGAGTTTTAGTGTCAAGTGTATTTAAATTATTGGGGAATAATTAATTCATGTAGCGAACAAAGTGAATATTTGATTAACTAGGACACACTGTTCCATGAACATAGACAGCAGAGAGCTGCACACACTCTGCGAGAATAGCTGTCCCAATTAACAAGTCTCTTGAATTATGTTTGGATTGCCTGCATTTTAAAACATTCATGAGAGGGGTGGCCAGATGGCTCAGTTGGTTAGAGTGCAAGCTCTTAACAACAAGGTTGCCGGTTCAATTCTCACATGGGAGGTGGGATGCACCCCCTGCAACTAAAGATTGAAAACGACGATTGGACTTGGAGCTGAGCTGCGCCCTCCACAACTAGATTGAAGGACAACGACTTGGAGCTGATGGGCCCTGGAGAAATAGTGTTCCCCAATATTCCCCAATAAAATGTATTAAAAAAAATCATGAGGAAAGACAAAATCTGTATATTACTTTGAGCCACAGTTAAAGATGTTATAAAATAAGAAAAAAATGAATGTAGGAAGGGACAGAAATTATTTGTTAATTTTGGATGTAAAACAAAAGTCGCATGCTACTTTAAGGGCATTGCCCTCACATTTTACATCTAGCAGAATGAGTTAATTATGAAATGTATGCGTCAAAGATTTCAATTTCAGGCTTGACTTTACTTTGAAGATTAATTTTTTACTTTATCATCTTTACAAGGCAGTTCAGTGGACAGCCGATCTAAATGTTACTCATTGTTCAGCGATGTATGAAGTATATTTAATCAATGTGAAGAAAGCAATATTAAACTATTATCAGCAGCCTCAAATATTCTAAACATCTCAAAAGAAAGGTCAAGAGGTTATATCACTGTTAATCATATGAGAAACAATGTGTTCAACTCATTCTTTACATCAGAGAATTGCACTGATCTATGATTCCTTTTATCATAAAGTGCAATGAAAATATAGCAGGTGGTTTTTCTCTAGTGTTGGAGAAATACTGACTGAGAAGATTTTATTCCAATCTCACAACATAAGCAGCTGAAGTGCAGATCAATGTTTTTCTAGGATGATAAACTTTTAAAATGTTACTCCTAGGCAAGGATATAAACTATGTGAAGTTATATTTTGAGAGCTATATTTATTTGTTAAGTATGCCAGAGATATAAATGTAAATAATTATATATAATAATGACTTATATAAATTATAGAATTATATTTAAGAATTACAAAATTATATTTAAGAAGCAATTTATGAACTCAGTTATTGCAAAATATATTAATAAAACTCAACCAAAGAATGTTAATTCCAAATAGACATTGATCATAAAACTTTTTTCAGAACTACTGATTTCTAACTCATTATTTTCTCGCATGCCTAGCCTAAATCAGAAGAGTTCAAATTAAGTTCCTGACATGGAAATTAAGTGAATCTTAGTATCTATTTTTATTCCCAAATAGCAACATGGGAGCCCTTTTTAAAATACAAACATAGAATTCTCTCAGAAAAACATCTACAATCAAGAAGGCAAAAGTTTGTAGAAATTAGAAAGTGTATGTAAGGAGAAATATGAACAAGTTGTTCTTACTGCATTTTCCATTCAGGTGCGATGTCTGGACTGATGACAATAAGGGCTCTGTTTTCATCCTTGTCTCCATTCCGCAAAATTCTGAGTCTTACATGGACATGTTGGTCAGGTGTCTTACAGATAGGTTTCTTCATGGAAGGACTGTTTGGAACAAGCAGTCCTTCTATTGGCCAATCAAAGTCCTTCAGAAAGAAATGACAAAAAAATTGATAATAAATAAGTAAGAAGATTTACTTCTAGATACGAAAATAAGTAACACACTGCTTATACCTCTAATCTTTCATTCATTCTTCAAACATGTATTGGGCATCTTAGATGTTCCAGACAATTCTAATTAATGTTTTATTTGATTAAAGAGGAAGGATAGTATGTTTTTTAGATGTATGTAAAAGCTGTGTTGTGTTACAACCTGAAAGATTTATTCCCTTTCAGAGAACATCATTCTAGAAAAACAGAACTGAATTAACTTGGAATGCTTTTTGCTCAGGTATGAAATATCTCTAATTAACATGAAGAAAGGCAGAATGTGTGAAAAGTGGTTTCACAACCCAAAATATTATCTTAAACTAAATCTATTTGGCAAAAAAGAATATAGTTGGGAAACACTCCAAAAAACATAGCAAGACGATAAAACTTAAATTTCAGATGTTTCAGTTTTAGAATTCAGTTAATCTGCATCCATTCATATATTCATTTATTAACTCATGCATCATCCAAATATTCATTGTTTACTATATTCCAGGCACAGTGTTAGACCGCGGAAATAACAGTATGAACTAAAACAGGATGCTCTTCCTTGAGAAATTTCCAGTGGGTGCTCTGAAACTCAACTAGAAATAAGCTAGCAATTAGATAATGTGAGTGTAATAGCATCAGGCTATGTATGAAGTGCGATGGGACCACACAGGAAGAGAATGTAACTCAGAAATGCCATGTAACAGACCTGGAGCCTTAGCTGGAGTTACTGCAGTCAAGGAGGGATAAGATGATGAACAGTACATGTATCGGACTTGAGGATTCATAGAAGGTGATGTTTGGGGGATAAAGGAAGGAAAGATGGCTCCCAGGTTTGGAGCTTGAGTGAATGGTATTGCCATTCACAGAAACAGACACACGGTCTTTCGTTTTTGGAAGGAGAGAACATTTTTGAAAAACTAGTACACAAGTGCTAGGTGGGTACTAGATTAGTCAGGGGGATGACTTCTTAAATTATATAAATGTCTAACCACTAGGCTGGACACCTGAAATTAATGTAAAATATTGAATGTCAACTGCAATTGATAAATTTTAAAAGGGAAGGGGAAGGTGAAGGGGAATAAGAGTTTCAAATTTCCAGGTATAAAACAAGTAAGTCATGGGGATGTAACGTACAGCATGGGGAATGTAGTCAATAATATTGTGATAGTGTGATACAGTGTCAGATGGTTGTTGGATTGACTATGGTGATCCCTTCTTTAGGTATATAAATGTTGAATAACTATTGTGTACACCTGAAACTAATATAATATTGTATGCTAACTAGATTTTTAACAAAAATCTTAAAACAAAAAGAATTTAGTACACAAAGTAATAATTTACTAACTTATATTCCCTTGAAAACTTTTTAGAATCATACAATCATACTGAACAATCACATAGTTCAGGAAAATGTGTTTTAAGTAAATCACAAATAATATCTGAAAGTTGTAAAGACTATTCTGAAAAAGCATCTAATGATAATGCCCTAATTTGTGAGATGAGTAAGTAGCATTAATTATGTTCAATTAGGGGAAAAGCAGTATAAATAAATGTTTAAAAATTCTTGAGTCAAATGTTTTCAGTCTAATGTTTCTTTTGCTTTATATTTTTAATATACTATTTGATTAGTAAATGTGTTCATAATACTGGCATACAATAAAGCTAACTTATCACACTTCTAAATAAGCAAAATTTGAATTAATGAAGTTTTATTTTATTCCTGATCATCACGGAGAATCTTTTACCTGCATGGCATTTAAATTGCAAAGGGCAGACAACAAAGTTTTTATTTAGATGGTGTCTATTATTATGAATGGAGCATCATGTGGCTCTTTTCCCTAACTATTGTTATTGAGAAGAAATAAGAAAGGTTATGACAAACTCACTGCATATTTTCATTTGAAATTTTCCTGTTGTATAAAGATTTTACTTAATATGAAGGGTGGTAGAGGAGTAGAGTTGCATAAGTTCTTCAAGAAGTAAGTCTGGGATTGATCTGTAACTCTTCTACAATGAAGATATTAAGCAATTCAGAGCAAATCAACATTCACACTAGTTTTACACATAAACAGGAAGTAAGGGTCGGATAGGTGGGTGCGACAGAGAAAAACAGTCTGCTCATTACAAAATTACCGTCACATTGAAGTCTTGGTATAAAATAGCTAATCTTTCCCCCTTTCTTTATTTCTGAACCATGGAAGAGAAAGGCAAGAGAAATGAGATTCTCCCTAAACTTAATCTGTGAGGACTTTCAATTCATAGAGTTGGGATATAGAACTAAGATTTTTTTCCTCAACATCCCAAACATGCTATAATTCTGATTAACTTATCTGAAATGTGCCATCTTAGCGCCTAGTTAGTTTTAGATCCTTTCATTCCCCAAACTCGTTTCTTCCTGACAAGTGGTAACCACTGCAGATACCGGCTTTAGTACTGCTGTAGCATTGCTAACTTCCGACGGCTTCCTTTTCTCTTCAGGTAGATGAAGGGAGCCCAAGGATCTTCTCTTTTTAATATGAGACATCACAGAAACCCAATGGTGAAAACTTATCGTGGGTTTCAAGACTTTCCAAATGTATGAGCTACCGTGGGCAGTTCTTCCTTTAAGCTACTTTAAACCTTGTCCTAATGTTTCAGGGACTTTTACTTTGTCTTTCATAGAAATAGAAAAATATGGTGTCAGGATCATGAACGACAACAAAAAACACAGATTAAACTGACTGGAGTGCTGTTTGCCCCGCCTTCTGTTTATTTCCATTGGAATTCTTATGTCCCCACTCATTTCTTTAATGGTTTTCTCTGTGTTCACACTTATATTGAGGCACCGCTGCATTGTCAGGAGACTTTGATGGGCCGTGGTGTTCCCTTACTTACATTGATAATTCTGCTTTTTCTTTTCTTTTTCACATCTCTCCCATAACCAGGGGAATCCTGTGCTTTTTTGGGAGTCCAACTCTTAACCAATTATCTAAATTTCTTAGTCAAATTGGCCTTCCTACACATCCTTCTTTTAGCCTTTTTACTTATAGCTAATTACTACCATCTCTTAACAGATTAATAAAATGTGTACTTTTAACTTTCTTTTGTTTAACACGTATCCCTCTAAATGGATATGTTTTAATTTAGTAATTTAGAAATTTTAAACTTACTATCCAGTGGTCCATTCCAAAACTTTAAGTCTCTTCAGACTCACTGTTTGCAGTGATTTCATCCTTGAATATGAAAATCCATTGCTCCTTACCTCTAAGTGGTTAAAAGTATTTCTCAATTTACATTTCCCCCAAGAGGTAAGAAAATAAGTTGAGTTCCTAGAAATTATTCCAGTAAACTTAGTCATAGGATAACACAAAATAATTCATTAATCTTGTGTTTTTAGAATGTTTAGACATATTTTTAAAATACTAATATCTTAAGACATATGAAATGCTATTTGTTCATAAAGCACGCATCAATTGCCCTTTAGGATGAATAATATTTAACAGTGAGAAGAGCATGAAATCAGTTCTCAGAGCAGTTGTCACCACTGAGAGATAGATAGTTTGATATTAATGTTGTCTCAGTCACCACAAAAATAATTCCCATTGTCCATATTTCCTACATCCTCCCTTGGTCATTCTATTTGGAAAGGTTCTCATCATGGAATTAACAGGAGAATCTGAGTCTCACTCAGGATAGTGTTTCTTAGATGGTTTTCTTATAGTCAATATTTTGACTTAATTTTTCAGGCACATGTAGACAACCAGCCTGGCTAACATTCCTCATACTGACCTTATGACTGAATGAACTGGCTCAACAGATAGCCTTGATTTCTGGGACACAAAACTTTTTCCGTGAATTTTTTCTTTCTCCCTTCTTTGTCCTCTACTCATCAAGTTTGCCTCCTTCCTTTTCCAGTCCTTCCTTTTTGAACACACAGCCTATACTTCTTAAACTGTGAGCTCCATGGAGGTAGAGACCATGTCTATCTCCTTCCTTGCTCTACCTGCTTTACCTAAATAGATAACAAAGAATGATTAGGTAAGTAGTAAAAAGTTGGAAGATTGTATCTGGAATAAATTTAATATATATGCTGACAGTGACCAAAGTGTTCTGAGCCCTTAGTATGAATGTCACATGTCTAATTGCAGTTTATTTATATGGAAAGTCTTCCCAAGCAAAATATTACTTGTATTTAATTATACACAATACAATTATCTTTTTTCTTAAAAATAAATTATGCGGAAATGGGATTGCAAGAAAATATTGGGGGTGCTAAAAAAATGTGTACAAGTGGACACTTTGGTCAGAGTTGCTCAAACAGTTGTTCACTGTAATTAGAAGTGTCTGGGTGCTGAGGGTAACCACTTTGAGCACCTCTTGTAATTGCAGAAGTCAAACATGACTTGTATTCATCTTTTGTTATCAGTATGTAGTGAGTAGTACAATTTTAATACAGTTTTCCTTTCTTAAAATGTGTATACATTTTTTGGCACCCTCTGTATGATTCCTTCAGATAAAACGGATCCAGACTTTAAGTTAAGTAGATTGCATTTAATTTGAATGAGAACTGACTTCCCTGCTTGGTTAAGCGTATCCTTCTCTTCTTCAAACATTTCAAGAGATAACAGAACTCTTAGGCTCAGTCATTTTGAAATATATGGTCAATTTCTCTTACTTTAGCTAATTTAGTGCCTTAGTCCTTTCCTTTTGGTTGACAACTGAGGGTTAGAGCTTTGTTGATTTCTTATCCACTCTGCCCAAAAGCTACTGTTCTGTGTGAATGACTAGAGAACTCTGGAATTGTCCATTTTCATTCCTAAGATCATTTAGTTGTCAAATTCCAGAGTACTAGCAAAAATTTTATCTTTTCAAAGGTAAATGTTAAAGGGAACCTAGTTAATTTAGGTTTCCTAATGTAATTACCATTCATCATTTAAATCAATCAATTAATTAACTGAATTACTTTATTTGTATATTGAGGTTATAAAAATATAAGCACAATATCTGTGAAATTTGCAATAATTATAATTTTCTCTCTTTCCCTATATAAGAAAGTACACTATTACGAGGCATCTCTGTCTACCCCCAATCCCATTAGGTGGGTGGCAAACTTGATATTCCAACTAGAGGTGTCCCAGTTTCTGCCAATTTGGAAAAGCCTTTATCATTTTGTTTTGTTTTCAGTTCTGTATTTTTAGCGATATGGTCAATCAAATTGAAGGTACAAACTTCTTACCAGAACTGTTATTTCCTTTCAAGGAAATACCCTTCCTTTCCCCTTCCTCAATGTGGTTCCTAGGCATAGGTGAAAGTTCAGTAAACCTTGTACCACTGGGTGGGAAAAGGGGTCGATGGTACATATGTGGGTACTTGCCCTTGATCCTCAGAGGCCCCTAAGGATGTGCCAACTGTCCTCCTTGGCTACTGGGTAACCCGCTCGCACCTGCTCACCACCAGATGAGGAATAAATTATCCTTTCTGCTCCCTGAGTTTTAACCTCTCCCTTCTTGAATCTCTGAAGAAAAATTTCCACAAGCACAATTCACGTCTTTTTCTTGGCCTAATGCTGGGCCTACTGGTCTCTCTGTGCCACCCTTCCCTCTGGGCTCTCACTAGTGCGACAGACCCCAAGTCTTAGACGCGTAATTCATGTAGCCACAGGCTCAGGCTACTCAACCCACAGCCTTTGGCATTTTGAAGAACTCCTTTCTCTCTCAACACAACTCAGCTTCCTACACTGTTGCTTCACTACAGTCTAAATATAAGGGCATCTCTGGGGTCCTATGAAATGACTTCTTGGTTTCAGACACCATTTGTCCTTTTCCTAAAGCGTTGAGACTCATGGATTCAATCAGTGAGGAGTCATAGGCAATTGTGATTTCATGGGAAATAGAAAACTTGGTTGAGACCAGAAAATGTGACTAAGCAACTAAAAAAATTAGGATACAATATTTTTCAAAAATCTTTTAGAAGGCAAGATTGACCTAGCAATAAAGCAAAACATACTAGAGACCCAGAGAGGAAAACAGAGTGCTGAAACTGGATTTTATCTTGAGGGACTTTTCCAAACTCCAAGGAAATTCTCCTGCCATGCAGGGGCAGGGCACATGAGAAAAATATCATGGTACAGCCAAGGTGGGAAGTCAAGACCCTCCCCTGTCATAAAAAAAAAAAAATAAGAATCACAATAGGATAAATGTCATTGAAAGGGAAACCAGAGAATACCTCTCCAGGTGGTTGCAAATAAAATAGACCATGTCAAACATTTTCTCTGTGTGGAAGAGAACACTAAACTTCATACCATAGACTGACCCTCACTTGGAGTATAAAGACATTAGGTAAAGATGAAGAGAAAATTAATATTCTGAAAGAGAAATGTCTGAAAATATGATGCAAAAATGTTTTTCATAAAGAGAAAAAAAGAAAAAGTATGAAAGAGAGTTTAAGAGACGTAGAGTTCAAAATGAGAAGGTTTAACATACATACAATCCGTTTTCTATAAAAAATGGAGTGAGAAGATAATAGTAGAGAGAATATTTGAAGAGATAATGGGTGATAATTTTCCAGAAATATTGCAAAACATCTGTTCACAGATTCAAGAACTTCAAGCAGGAAAAACAAAAAGAAATCCTCTCTCAGACATACTATGGTAAAATTAAAGAATACCAAAAAGAAAGAAAAGATTTTAAAAGCAATCAGGGAGAAAAGACAGAATAGCTGACTCCTCAATAACAACAATGGAAACTAGAAGTCAGTGATGATATCTTCAGTTTGCTAAGTGAAAATACGTTACATGAATGAGGGCAAAATAAAGACATTTTCAGATAAGTAAAAACTGAGTTTGCTACCAATAACTGAAAAAAGGGCCAAAGGAAAGTAACCCCAGTTGGAGGGACTGAGATGTAAGAGGGATTTATAAGAAGAAAAAAGAAAACTTATGGGTAAATCTAAATAAATATTAACTACATACAACGTTAATATCTTGTAGAAATTTTAAAAAGAAAATATATGACAATAATCATGTATAAATTACAAATCAAATTGAAGTTAAAGTATCCTAATGTTCTTAAGTATTCGAGAGAAGAGTATAGTAAATATATCTGTTGATTTCAGATTTTGATCATCTACATATGCAAGTTAAAATGCTCAGAGTAATAACAACAATAAAAACAAAAAGAATGGAAATTGAGGATATAATTTCCAAACTAGTAGATAGGAAAAATATGCGGAAAAAAGTCAACGTAAAAATATAAGAATGAAGAAAAAAATTAAACAGAGAAAAAGCACAAAAAATAAAAAGCAAATAATTTAAACTTATCTGTCATTACAATAAATAGAACAGACCAAATCCTGTTTAGAGAGAAAAATTGGCAGACTATTTTTTAAAATCAACTCTATGCTGATTATTGGAAAACAGAAGAATATAGAAATATAGAAAGTAAAAGGATAATAAGAAGATAGACTAGGCAAATAACAAAACAAGCTGAAATATTTCTATTAGTATTGGATAACTGAAACTTTTATAAAGTTAGATTGAGTCTACATAATGATAAAAATTTCAATTTACCAAGAAGATAAAATGAACAAGTGGGTGTCTAGGAACTAAATTTCAAAATACATAAAGTAAAATTTGACAGACTATAAGAAAAAAACAAATTCATCTCCATAATGGAAGACTTAAATACATCTTTCTAAGTAATTGATAGAACAACACAATTAATTGATCTCTTGCACCGAACTGCAAATCAAAACCTACATGAAAATTTTCAAACATTGACCACATCCTGGGCCGTAAAATAAGTCTCAACAACCATATATTATAGTAAGCAATACAACCTCATTAAGTTGGCCACTGGGAAGAACTGGCCACATGTAGGTAAGCTTATTCCAGAGTGGATTTTCAACTCTGGAATGTTTCCACTGGTCTGGCTTACTGGTCCCTGCATGTTTTAGGGCCCACCTAAAACGAAATAAAAGACAAAAAGGAATTGAGCAAAGTTAAATATCACTTCAAAATATTCATTGAATACTTCTTAAGAACTAGGCAAAGAATGAAAAACCCAAATCTGATAATTTACTGCGTACAAGAGACATAAATAAAAGTAATATCAAAATGAAATAATATTTTTTTTAAATCAGGAGAAATTGGCAAAGTTATACTTGACAGTGGAATGTGAGACAAAAGGCAAATTAGAGTAAGAGTCATTTTATAATAACAATGACATAAATAACAATACTAACAGAAAAAAAGCAAAAAAAACTTTTTAGACACGCGAAGAGAAACCAACACAGACAATAAATTTTGATCTACTGGGTAATTTTTTCTTTAGATAACAAATAAGGTTTTAAAATATCTGACTGCTGTAACTAATAAATGTAAACATGACCATTTATTTATATATATTGTAGGCTGCTAACAGAAAATAGGTAGGTCTTCCTCAACAATTCTTGGAACATTTCTAATATTTGCCACACACTAACAAAGTAAACTTCAATACAGTTTTAAAATGAAAATTGAACAAGCCACTCTTTGTGACAAATGATAGAAGAAAATTAGATATGAATGAAAGTTTAATATTTACAAATTCAACCACAAGATAATTTAAAAACATGTTCGCTCTCCCAAAATACTGTTATACCAGATAGGGGAAAAAAAAGTGAAAAATTAGAAAGCAACAAAAATAACCATCATGAAAACTTAAAAGACACATCTAGAATTAAAGTCAAAGGTAAATTCATAATGTTAAATGCTTATTTATTAAGAGCTAAATAGAGAAGGGAAGTTAATAAAGCATTGAACTCAATAATTTATTTTAAATATATTTATTATATATATAACTGTTCCATGGAAAATAGACGAAAGGAATTCATATTCAATTAGAAATAAATATTTTAGAAAATAGAACATCAATAGAATGGTTCAAAGAAGTGCTTTTGAAGTAAATAAAATAATAAATCTTTTTTATATAAATCTAGATTATATAAATCTAGATAATAAAAATATTAATACAAACCAAATAAGAAAATTGAGTTAAATATTTATTTAGCATAGAGAAGATTAAAAGAATATATTATGCATGTGTATGTTAATAAATGCAAAATTTCTGATAAAATACATGAATTTTTTTTTAAAAAAAGACCTCATTGATGTGAAATAGAAAACAGAAAACATGCCCTTGCTCATATAACTTCACAGGTCATGGAACAGACCATTTTTATGCTGTAGAGAACATTTTAAACCATAAAGATATAGAAAACTAGCCAATCCATTCCATGAAGGGGAGATAATAATAAAGTCAGCAGCTGATAATTTAAGAAGTAAATGCAGCCATCTTACTTAAAATTAAAGATGTGAAATTTCTAAATCAATGTTAGCCAATAAAATTTAACATTATGGCAAGAGAATAATCACGATAGCTAAGTAATACTGAGCTTAGAAATAAAATGATGGACACTTATTAATGTAATAAATCACTAATTAGTGAGTGAGAATACGGGAGCAGCCCATCACTCCTAATTTGCTTGCACACGTCATGATCGTCTGAGCCTGAAAATGTTCTGAGGTTGCCCAGCCCTATGAGAACCACCTGCAGCATTCCTGATGTTTGAGGGCCCCGGTGTCCCATACGTTGACTGACAATTCTTGGGGCCTGGACACCGAGGGGTGGTGGTGGCAGGAAAGACTTGTGTTTACAAACATGGAACCTGCAGGGCTGCTACTGTAGCACTCGCTGCCTGGGTGGGCTCTGATCGAAGGTCAACGCTTCTGCCTGTACCGAGATCCTTACCCTCCTCATCTAGGACTGTGTTCCTGCCTTGAAGTCTTATTTGTCCTGCCCTTCTGGGTCATTCCATCTGCATAATGTCTGACAGCTTGATACCTTAGAAAAGTAAAATAAAAACAACTTTCTCTATACCCCACATCTACCTTTGTGCCCTTTCACAGAAAAGTCCTTCAAAGACTCATCTCTTCTTCTCCTCCCTTTTTCTCTTAAACCAATTCCCATTAGATTTCCATCTCTGAAGCTCCAATGAAACTGCCCCATCGGGTTTAAACATTATCAAAACCAAAGGTCATTTCTTCAGACACAACTGAACTAACAGCAGCGTCTAACAAAGGATCATTCCCTCCTTCTTGAAACACGTTCTTTACTTGACTTCACTTGACTTCCATGAAACCACTTTCTCCTGTTTTTCTCCCCTCATGTTAGTCGCTAAAATTGTAAGTCTCCTTTTGTGCCAGAGCATCTCAAATAAATGTTATGAAAATTCAGGATCTGCCACATCAATCAAGTTTTCAGATGCCCATTGGTTTGATGCATGCAGAGATATTACTGTAAGGTAAAGGACAGATTGTTGATGAAAAGATTCATCCTTCTGGTTGCAACGCCTATGTAACTTCAACCCATCAGGGTGTCTTTAAAAGGAGCTGGTCAAGTTCAGCTTACACTGTTAATAAACATTCACATGGAGCAGAGGCCATGAGACTGCAGAGTTCCAGCACAGCATGAGCTTTTATGTAAAAGCAATAGACCTCTTGCTATTCTGTTTTATAAATGAAGAGCTGACAGATCCTCAACTCTAATGGCACTAGCAGGCACAGCTACAATCACTGTACATGTGCATAACAAATTAAAACTTTATAGCATCGTAAGGACTCTTGGAATCTTAATTCCTGAAAGCCAGCACTAGATGGAGACAGTGATTCGTGCAATACTTACAGGCAGGCTTCTTCTTGCTCCTGGAGAACTTATGTTTGTTTAATGCTTCCCATTCTTCTCTTTAATGTGGAAAAGGGTGTTATTAAACAATTTGTATTTATAATAGAAACATTATATAAAACAAAATATTTCAGGCTTTTAGAAGGACCTCTTTGAAAACACACACATATACACACACCCTACAAAGTAGTCAAATAAAATTCAAAGGCAAGTTTATTTATTTCAAATAATGTCTTTCTTTATTAACCTTGCCTTTCCAATAACGGCAAAATTCTATCCAGGACACTTTGTGAGTATCTACCCCCCAGGCATAGGAATATGACCAAAATTAAAATATCCTCCTGGATATATCTGAACCTAAAAGTTCAAAAATTAGGATCATTCTTCAATACTTTGGTTGACAGTTACTTCCTCCCTCAAAAATGAAGTCAGGGATTGATCATTTCAGTCTTATCAATGGAGTCATGGCTCCACCAGAATGCTCTAGTCAATTAATCTGATAAGAGAATGGGAAACAAAAACACTTTAGATAATATTTTTTTGGAGTCCAGTGCTTTTGATGAACTTTGGCGTTGCGGCAGGCTATGAGAAACTGTGCTAGACTGCACGCACTGTAACAGAAAGGTATTATGCACTCTTGGAAATTAATAGCAAAATAAAAGCAAACCGAAATGTGTTCCAGTGAAAGAGAAATTGTCTTTTTTCATGTTTTATTAGGTCACAATTATATTGTTTTCAACAATGTAATGAACATAGCAAATAAAATACGATACAATATATAATTTGGATCTGATACAGTAAATTATAAATACTCTGGCAAATTTTCATTTAAATCAGCGGTGTCTAACAAATATGCATGCAAAAATTAAGAGATTCACATCCTGCAGCTGTCAAAGAAACTTTTTCTTCACACTATGACCTATTTAGTTATTTAACTGGTCACTTTTGACTTTTTAAGTTTACCTACGCCGCAAGACTAGACCACTTAGAGTTCATCTGTAATTAATTTAAAATACTATGATTCCTTAGAAACAGTGAAAGCACATTATTCATACAGAGCAATAATACATTTCATACATGGATTGATAGAGATCAGTTCGTAAGACTAACTTTAAGTACCCCGTCTGTGTAAAAAGAAAAGGAGAAAGAAATTGCTCAATTGCAAAAATAACAATAATAACTACCTACTTCAATGGGATTTAATAATAGCCCAACAAATTTCCATTGAAGCTTTCTAAAGGTCTAGTCCTCTAGACAGGGAAGAAAACATTCCAAATCAGGAACTACACACTCAGGCTAATCTTAAACATTATGTAAGGGTTAAAAGATTACATAGATAGTTGGAAAACTGGGTCCATCAAATATCACTCTCTAGTCTTTTACAAGTACCAGTGTATGAAATATTTGAGGCTACATTTAGTTTGCTTTTTAAAAATTTTTATTAAATTTATTGGGGTGACATTGATTAGTAAGATTATATAGGTTTCAAGTGTACAATTCTGTAATACATCATCTATATATTGCATTGTATGCTCACCACCCAGAGCCAGTTCTCCTTTCATCAGCATATATTTAACCCCCTTTATCCTCTTCTACCATTCCCCCTATCCTCTAACCCTGTGTAACCACTAAACTGTTGTCTGTGTCTATGAGTTTTTATTTCTTTGTTTGTCTTGTTCATTTGTTGCTTTCAGTTTTATATCCCACACATGAATGAAGTCATATAGTTCTTGACTTTTTCTGTCTAACTTATTTCATTTAGCATGATAATCTCAAGATCCATCCATGTTGTCACAAATGGCAGAATTTCGTCTTTTCTTATGGCCAAGTAATGTTCCACTGTGTGTATGTAATACATTCTCTTTATCCAATCATCTATTGAAGGACATTCTGTTTCCATGTCTTGGCCACTGTGAATAATGCAGCAATGAACATAGGGGTACATATATCTTTATGAATAAATGTTTTCAGATTTGGGGGGTAGATGCCCAGAAGAGGGATTGCTGGGTTGTATGGTAATTCTTTTTTGAGGAACCTCCATATTCTTTTCCATAGTGGCTATACCAATTTACATATCCCCAAGCAGTATATGAGGGTCCATTTTTCTCCACAGCCTCTCTAACAGTTGTTATTACTTGTCTTGTTGATGGTAGCCATTCTAACAGGTGTGAGGTGGTATCTCATTATGGTTTTGATTTGCATTTCCCTAATAGCTAGTGAAGTTAAGCATTTTTTCATATATTTGTTGGCTTTTTGTAAGTCTCCTCAGGAGTAGTTTCTGTTCATGTCCTCTGCCCATTTTTTAATTGGATTGTCTTTTTGTTGTTGAGTTCTTTATATATTTTGGATATCAGCCCCTTATTGGAGGCATTGTTCAAAAATATCTTCTCCCATTCGGTTGGTTGCCTCTTGATTTTGTCAATGGTTTCTTTGGCTGGGCAGAAGATTTTTTAGTTTAATGTAAACCCATTCATTTATTTTAGCTTTCACTTCCGTTGCCTTTGAGGTCAAATTCATAAAATCCTCTTTGAACCCTAATTCCATAAATTTAGTACCTATGTTTTCTTCTATGCAGCTTATTGTTTCAGGTCTTTTGTTTAGGTCTTCAATCCATTTTGAGTTAATTTTGGTACATGGTGACAGACAACAGTCTAGTTTCGTTCTTTTGCACATGGCTTTCCTATTTTCCCAGCACTGTTTATTGAAGAGACTTTCTTCATTGCATGTTTGTGATTCCTTCATCAAAAATTATCTGCCCATATTTATGCGGTTTTATTTCTGGGTTCTCAATTCTATTTCACTGGTCTTTGTGTCTGCTTTTCTGCCAATACCATACTGTTTTGATTATTGTCACTTAGTAGTATAAATTGAAGTCAGAAAGTGTAATACCTCCAGCCTTGTTCTTTTTTTCTTGGGATTGCTTTGGCTATTCAGGGTTGTTTGTGATTCCATACAAATCTGATGATTTTTTGTTATTTCTTGAAAAAAATGCCATTGGGATTTTGATGGCGATTACATTAAATCTGCTTTGGGTGATATGGCCATTTTAACTATGTTGAGTCTTCCAATCCATGAACATGGAATATGTTTCCATTTCTTTGTGTGTTCTTGAATTTCTTTTAATAATGTCTGACAGTTTTCAGTGTATAGGTACTGCACATCCTTTGTTAAGTGTATTCCTACATATTTTACTCTTTTATTACATACTTTAATTCCCATATATTTTATTCCTTTATATCTTCTAAATTTATTTTGCAATTGCAAAATAAATTTTTAAAAATTTTTTTTGAAATTTCATTGTTAGTGTATATAGGAACACAATGGACTTTTGTGAGTTGATTTTCTTTTCTGCAACTTTACTGTATTTGTTTATTATTTCCAATAGGTTTTTTGGTGGAGTCTTTAGGGTTTTCTATATAAAGAACCATGTCATCTGCTAAAACTGACAATTTAACTTCTTCATTCCCAATTTGGATGCCTTTTATTTCTTTCTCTTGACTGATTGCTCTGGCGAGGACTTCTAATACTATGTTGAATAACAGTGGTGATAGGGAGCATCCCTGTCTTGTTTCTGATTTTAGAGGAAAAGCTTTCAGTTTTTCACAATTTGGTGTGATATTAGCTGAGGGTTTGTTGTATATGGCCTTTATTATATTGAGGTACTTTCCTTCTATACCCATTTTATTAAGTGTTGTAATCATAAATTGATGTTGTATCTTGTCAAATGTTTTTTCTGCATCGATTTTGCAATTTACAGTGAATATTAAAGGTAAATATAATAGTTTATATAAACAATTATTTTAAGATTTAAACTTTAAATAACGGACCCTAACAAAAACAAGATGCTGACGACTGTAGTGTTATTAATTTATAAAATTCACACATATCAAGTAACTTTTGCATATTAAACATTATTTTGCTTTATTCCCAGAATATTTTGCACAAACTAAAAAATACACTTGGGATTTGTTCTTCTGTCTTGTATATTCCCAATTGCCCCCTCTCTTTACATTATTTTAATAACTAACAGATTACTTAAGGCAGATCCTGGGATTTAATGGAATCTAAAGGATGAAAGGGAGAACTCTATGATCATGTTTCCATCTTGCTTAACTAGGAATTTCTGAGACTGAGAAATCATTCCAACAATTACACTGAAAACAATTCTTATTTCACAGTAATTTCCATCATTTTATATTATATCCTTCTCAGCTGAAGATCATTAATTAAGCCTATTAACACAATTCAAAGTTGTTGTTTTTTAAGATCAATTATGAAATATGGTAGAAACCTATAGTACATTAATGGTAATTGCCAGCAATATGTATGTATTTTTCTAATCTAGAAAAATAGATATACAGATGGATATAAAGTCAAACCTGATATTTCTTGCAAGTGTGCTTTTTAAAATAAGTCTTTAACCTGTTCTATTTTGTTTTGTTTTTTCTAGTTGATTCAGCTTCCTGGTTATTTAGCTGCTGGATACATAGACGTAATCTATATTCAGCACTAAAAAACTATCATTATGTCTCATAGAGAGTTTCTTGTGTAAAAGCAAAGCTCTCTTTGCAACTCCAGTAAAATCTCCATCAATTTGTAAATAAAAAGAAATAATTCTTCCTTCAATAATACTTACTTATGGTTGAACTCCATGGGATCATTGAATCCTTGAATCTGTTTATCACCTATCTGGGCCTGATAGGTTAGCTTTGGTATCTCAGAACTTTGGGGGATCCACTACCTGAAGATTCTGTATCAATTTTTGTGCAAATAAGGCAAATGAATAACCATCTATTTTGTACCTGTTCTCTCTCCCCTGCACTGTGCTAGGCCCTACAAGGAATCCAAAAGAAGTCAGAGAGGGTTTCTGCCCTCCAGAAAATTACAGTATTTTAGGTAGAAGCAAAAGTTACATACCTGGGAAAGTTTTTGAAAACAATCTGAGACAATATGTAATGGAAAAAATGGCACTTTCAGTAAGAGTTATAACAGGTAGACCTAACAGAAAGAGAACAATATGAGCTTTCATTATGAAAAGAAACTGTTGAGAGAGAAGGGGAAATCCTTGAAGGAGGCATGAATTTTGTATACATGAAGAATAAAGAGTTTGAAATAATGAAGGGGAAGAAGAGAGATGCCATTTCAAGAGATGGAAGAAGAATAGAGTCTTTTGATATTATATAATAACTCCAAATTATATGGTTCTTTTTTAATTATTTTTTTCAATTACAGTTGACATTGAATAATATATTAATTTCAGGTGTACAGCAAAGTGGCTACACATTTAAGTAACTTATGAAGTGATCCCCCGATAAGTTTAGTACCCATCTTATACCATACATTGTTATTACAACATTATTGACTATGTTCCCCATGCTGTTCTTTACATCTCCATGACTATTTTGTAATGAGAATAATTTGTTTTATATACTAATTAAGAACATATGTATACATTGCTTAAGAGAACTGGTAACCAAAATGTATTTTATATATAACTAATGGCTTCTACCTATAGATCTTCTATAAGCCTGTATGATGACTAAGCTATATGATACCATTATTTGGTTGTCCTATAAAGTCCTTAAATTAAATTAAATTAAATTAAATTAAATTAAATGTATTTTCCCAGGCTTCCTTCTCTTCATGTGTTTCCTAACGCACTGAGTGGCATTGTTACCCAGTAAGAATTTCATTCCCAACACTCTCTTCTTTGTTAGTATTCATATCTTTTTAATTTCTGTGCACTTGTAGTTATGTCACCCTTTCCATTTCTAATATTGTTTATTTTTGCTTCTTTCTTTTCCTTTGATCAATCCTCCCAGAGATTTATCCACTTATCAGTGTCTTCAAAGAATCAACTTTGGTATGTTTTTGAAATATTTTGTTGTGCATTCTATTGATTCTGCTCTTAGGTTTATTATGGTCTTTCTTATGCCAATTTATTGTCCTATCTTCTTTAGTTGCACATTTAATTCATTAATATTCAGCTTTCCTTTCCTTTTTTAATATAAGCACTTAGTAAATTTTCTTTGAAGTTTCAATATGCAGTAGCTTTGTTATCATTCAGTTATAAAAATTTAATAATAATACACAATTTATTTAGAATTCTGTGTGTGTGTGTGTGTGTGTGTGTGTGTGTGTGTGTGTGTGATATCTCTTTGCTGTTCGTGGCCTTGTGGTCAGAAAATATGGTCTTCACATTGACCATATTTTGAAACTGTTTGACACCTACATCATGATCCACTACATAACTTATATGGAACCCTGTACCCAAGAATAAGAGAACTTGAATTCTTCTCAAACAGCTGAAACATTAACAAAATATATGTTTCTTAAAGACACAGAGTTCTAGCAAGAAGAGATAGTGATTCACATCTACAGCTTTCCATTTCCCATTCTCAGTTATGTCTAGTCAACTCTTTTGCTCCAAGTACTTCACTATTTAAAGCTCTTAATTGCCTCTATTTATCTACAGCTGGAAAGAATAGTTATGCCCCAAATCAAATCTCCCTTCCTTCAGTAGTAATAGATTTTTAGATCGGAGCATGGCTACCCAGCTAAGCACAAGATTTCCTTGCATCCAGGTGTAGGCATGTATCCAAGTTCTAGCCAAATAAGCTGTGAGTGGATGTGACTCACAGACTTTGTCCATAAAGCAATTGAACATGTGCAGCTCTTGTCCCTTTTCTTCATCCCACAGGCTAGGAGATGGCAAGAGCTGGAACGGCACTTTGGACCCATAGGTGGAAGCCACATGTTAAGAATGGCAGAGCTGCCAACCAGCTCTCTGTACCATCACATTCTCTATAAACATTCATGCAGAAAGGGAAGCACTTCTGTATAAGCCTAAAAGTTTTGGAGTGTTTGTCACAGCAGTTCAGGCTACATGTTGTCTAGTATGATCTCGGTCATTTCCATTGCTCCAGATTTTTACTTTTTCCTGTGTTTCCTCTGAACCTTTTCCTGCTTTTCTCTGTTATTTACCTCTGAGAAACTTTCATAAGTTGCTGTCACCATTGATAACTCATCTCTTTCCTAATTCTCATTGCTGCTTTCATCAACTCGTGCCCTGTCTTTTCCTTGATGTCTACCCTTCGATTTATCCAATGGTCACCTTCTCTGATTTCTTCAATAAATGCCCTTAGAGGCAGTAAATGGTAACTCTCTGGAAATACTGGCATTAAAAAGATGGACTAAGATGGTGCCGTGTAGTTTCCCAGGGAATTGTAGGATGTATTTTAGTCATCTACATCACTACATCACTACTCAGGATGGATCCAAGGAAATTGGCAGTCATGAGGAAGTGAGCGATAGCTTTTTGTAAGTATTTCCTCTTCAGAAATATTAATATTTCCCCAAATAGCATTTAAGGCCTACAGATTGTTATGAGTGACACTTTAGTTCTGCATCAAACAATGATCCCAGAAAAAAAACAAGCAACTGAGAGGAAACGAACACAGTAGAGTTTCCAAATGAAAAGGACAAGAGCAGCTATCTAGAGAAAAGAAATGGTAAGGTATGAAAGCACTAGAAAAAGAATACATATCAATAGGAAGTCCACAAATGTAATCAAATTACAACAAGGATCTTTTGCCTAAAGTCGGTCTTAGGATGCACCACCTAACGTTTTTTCACATTTATGTGCTCTGTGCCAGGAATCCAAGGTTGGGAATGCAAAAAAAAAAAAAAAAAAAAAAAACACAAAAAAACTGTTTTTGATCAGCAGTTAGTCGAATCCACCAACATGAAAGGTGCAGATATAAAAGGCCAACTTTATTTATTGGGGAATACAAAAAACAAAAAACGTGTATAAGTGGGCCTGTATAATTCAAACCCATGTTATTCAAGGGTCAACTGTATTTCCTTAGGCTAGAAATTTAGAAATGTAATTCTAAGTCAAAGAATATTAACATTTAAAATTCGTGATGCATACTGCCATATTGTTTTTCTAAAGGGATGCTGTTGATTGGAATTCTTCTTTGTAAAAAACGTCATCAGGACAATATCTATGTTTGGGCTATAGTGTTTAAAATTACTTAACTCTGATTTAGGAAGTGACTGAAATAAAAATAAATTGTCTAGTAGTTATATGGGCACCCACATCAATTGTAGGTGATCTATCTTTCTAACATGGATCTAAAGACTTAGTGAGACCTTCGCAGACCTGTCTGGATTCAGTGCTTCTATAACATAAACCAGAACGTTTAAGAAAGCAGCACCTAAGATGTAATCAACAATTTTATTTAATCTATTACTTTTCAATGAGGAAAATGAGGCTCCAATAAGACTTACCCTGCTGGTAATAGGAAGAGCTTGGAATAAACTCAGATCCCCACAGCTCACCGCATCATACAAGCCACATGGGAAAACATCTCTTCAGACATAAAGAGCCTTGAATGCTCCAAAAGTAACCTAGTTTGTGCAGTAATTTTAACAATTCAGTTCAAGTGTAACTGTTAGGAAAGAGGTACCCAATAAATGTTGAATAAACTGTTAAAATCAGGATGTAAGATGGTCCTCTCTGTGTTCTTTTACAGAAAAGGTGAGTTTTCTCTGATAGTCGAGAAGCAACAGCAATTTTCCATAGTCTCTGAGCCCCTTGAAATGGTCCTTTATATTTCCTTCTAATGTAGTATGTTATACACATGAAACTCTTAACAAACACTCAAGTGAACAATCCTACATTTGCCACAGTGTGATATGTGGGGGGCATAAAATTCAGTGGAAAAAAAAAATTCAGTGTATAAAAAATGGGTTTATTTCACTAGACTGTAAGTTTCATGGGGATTCGGTCTTGTGTTTCAGTGCATCTGCAGTTCTCAGAACAGCATCTGGCACAGAGCCTGTGCTAAATGAACAGTTGTAAAACGCACTAACCACAGACCTGGGCAACCAGGGGCCCTACCCTGGGCCTCACTTTTGCCCTCCTCCTGCTTCACTCAGTGGGCGAGGAGTCCATGGAGTCAAGGGGAGGAGGCCACCTGCATTCCACATGCCTTCTCCCCACTTCTAGACAATTCTCTGAGACCTCGGGGTTCCTTGGCCAAACAGCCCCAAATTTGCTTCCAGCAGATGGAACAGCCTCTTCCCCAACTCTATCCTAATTGCAAATCATGCTGCCAGGTGCAGCCCCTCATACTGAAAGATGGCCAAGGGACAGCTCTGTCTGGGGTGGGACAGAGATTGGACATGGGGGCTGGTGTGATTACCTGTGCAGCTTGGATGGCCATTGTGGTGATGGATACAACTGGGCTGTGAAAAGAAAGTGGGTAGGCCATGGGCACTTGTGCTTTTATCCCAATCCTGCAAATTTCCGTGGAGGCTTGGTTTAATAAATGGATGGATGGAAGAATGGATAGATGCATGGATGGATACATGGAGAAATTAATGAATGAAAACAATGCCCTTACATGAATCAATGGAATATACCAGGGAAAGAGAAATGAATGAGGACACCTGGGCTTTCCCAAAGATTCTGATAATAGCCAATTCTGTCAAGTTGGACAAGGACCTCTTTTAGTGCCTTTAATGATCCATCACAGCAGTAACAACATTGTTCAGAGAAATGGTGCCTGTTCATGAGATATCTTAAAGTGGCCAAAGAGGTGGTTCTTTAACTTTTAGTCTAAAAATGACACAAAATGTAAAATTTTAAGATAAAGTTCTCAATTAAATGAAATTTTAAATGTGTTACTCAACACATGCTCACTCGTAATCAAAACAGATTCACACTTCAATGATAAAAGTTCAAAATTCACAAAAACAAAGCACTTTCTCTTGTCCAGACTCTACATGGCAGAGAGATGGCACCTAGAGGTGCCTACCAGGAATTTGTCAGCAGAGCAGAGTGGTGGAGAGCAAGCGCTCTGATGCCAGACCCCTGCGATTAAATCTTGGCTTCACCTCTGACTGGCTGGGTGACCTTGGGCGTGTCATTTTGGGGGATAATGGGAGATCTATTTTGGAGGGTTGTGATAAAGATGAAATACATCATTATTTGTAAAGGAACAGAACCACATCCAGCTTGTAGTCAGCACTCTGGAAGGCTGCTTTCCAGAGTTAAATCTTATGTTATTGTTAAATAACATAAACGGTGTGTGACCCATAGTGTCAGCTATTTTTACTATATGCCAAATTACATCTAATCTCCAAAACAGGCATGGTCTCTTAAGTGTTCAATTTAAATTTTAAATGCTGTTCTCTAAGCTAACTACAAAGCAACTCTGGTAATAACAGCAGATTTCAACCATTTCAAAATATTTTTAGTGTGTCGCCACAATCGATTCGGGTTAATGTAACATTCATCCAGTGGGAGCTGTGTAAGTCAGCTGGGGGAAAGCCTATGTTTTAACTTTGTCTTCCCTGGCTAGTGAAGATGTGTTTAACGTTTCAATGATTTAAAGTCTATGCTAAAGTTATAGAATAATAAGAAAGAATCTAATCACCATCTGTGCTCGAATGCTGCATGCAAACCGCATACTGAGAACACCAAAGCAGCTGGAACACAGGAGCCAAAGAGAGCTACCCAGAAGCAAAGATAAATGCATTGCATAAACTACAATGAGAATAATAATCATAATAATAATAATGTCTTTCACCCATGTTTTAGGGTGAAAAGTGACATCACCTATATCTGTATTTAAGAAAATTTTAGGATTTTGTTATTTTCCTTTAAATAGCTAAACATAAATTCTTAATCTTCAATATTCACATAAATTACATATGTGTAAAATCACGCATGTTAATGGTGCAGTAAAGGCAGTCCAAAGAATTTCCATTTTGAGGGTCTCACAAATAATTTCTACTTTCCCCATCATTAGTATTACTATTGTTTTTCTTAAAGCATTTTTTGTTAAGAAGACACTTTACAATTTCTTCAACGGTGAGTTACAGTTACCTGCCACTGAACAAAAACCTTCAAATTTTAACATTACAACTTTAATGGGATCTGTGAATATATTATCAGAAGTGTCAGCAGCACAATGAAATTAAGTTAATGCACAATATCCACCAAACTTCATAACATTGCCTCCTTTTTCCACACGAATCAGACTGATTTGAAAGATAAGCATTTGTTTGAAAATTAATTAACAACATTCTTTTGTTTCATTTTATGCAGCTTTAAGAGCTAAGAAGCCTTGGGAATTAATTGCAGGCTTCTAATAAACACAATGATGTAATGACGTATTTCACATTACTGGTTTATGTTTGATTCCAAATAAATTGCAGATTTTTTTCTGGTGTGATACTAAAACAATTACCATTTTGCAAAAAGGATAATTAATCTGCAATTTTTTCACATTAGATCATATATCTCTAAAGAGTGCCCACGGATTTGATAGTCTTCAGCTGCTGTGTATTTATTTTTCATTTTTGCTACTGATGTACTGCCCCATCACCGCTGACATTTAAATGAGTGAGTATTCAACACAAATGTGATCATTTGTACAGCATCCAGTGCGGCCCCATACTGAGATGATTGCTTCTGGGAGCCATCCACGGGTTCTCAAATAGGGGGAAAAAGCCAGGCAAAATTTTATCAATTTACATTTTTCTGTGATTAATTTTTATGCAAATAAGGGCCCGACCGTGCTCCCATCTCACCTGAATCATTCGGATCATCAAAGACAAATTGAGCATCACTTATTTAAAAAATAGGCTTTAAACTACTCTACAGCTGTGTTGGAAAATGCTAAGAGCGGGGCATGAACTTCTCTAATATAACAGGAATAGATAAGAAAATGTCTTTATGTGCATTTTGTACACAATGCCATAAACATGGAACTTAATAAAATAAAATAAAAATGTATTTGCTGGTCTTTGTAAATAGTCAGCAATGGAAATGACAGTGTATGAAGCAACATTTCTCCAGCTTCTGAATGCATACTCAAAAGTGTTTCCCGTTAAGCAAAATACACTGACTGTTACAAGTCTTTGCCAACTTTCTATTGCTTCTGGATGAAAGTGTCTAATAAATATATAGGGAAAACAAAATGTCACAGAATTAAATGACAAATCTTAGTTTGTGGTTAGGGGGTTTATACTGTCAGTATTATGTTGTATAAAACTGACAATAGCACTTTTAAGTTTATGCAATCTGTGTCTAAATTCGCCAAACTTCCACTAAAATAACAGAATTACTTAGTTTGCATTTGGAGTCCATTAGAAATTATAAAAATTATATTGGATTTTTTTTCAAATAATAATATTCTTTAGATTTATGAACTACAAATAAAGATGTTTTCCATCATATCTGGAATCAAGCTAATGGTATAATTTAGATAAGTAGTCACAGCTTACAAATGCTACCTCAGCAATAACTAAGTTCAATTTGCTATTATTTAGGAAAAGCTGTTTTTTCTCACATGGTATCTTTAAAAGTGTCCTTAGAGTTTTATATACATGACTCAGTTATCAAAATCTTCCTAGATGTCTCTCTCTCGTGAAAATAATCGACAGAGCAGAAATAAATTGTTGACAATTCTCTGAGAATGGAAACAGACCGCAGGGGGTAAAAATCTGGTTATCTGAATGGGCGATATAATCGAAGGTTCAGCTAAGCTAAGGGAATTTCAACATAAACAATGCTCTTATTTCCAAGAGTGGATTCTCCTTTATATACAATAGTGGAGGAATGCCAATCCTTTCCTTACTGCTGTGAGAAAAGTGCTGGACAGGAACAAGATTAGAATCTTAAAAGCTGTCCTGGGGAGCTAAATTACTGTGCAGTGTACAGGTGAGGAGGTAAAAAGAGCAAAAATAAATGGAGTTTATTCCATGGTTTTTAGAGTTTATTTCACGAAGACAGAATAAAGATATCTAAATCCATAGTTACAGTCCCTCCATGTGAGACGGCTCTGTGTGAGTGTGTGTGTGTGTGCGTCTCTGTGTGTGTGTGTGTGTAACTGTGTCATGGGCCTCCTCTCTTCCTTACCAACAAAAATATGCTATTCAACACCATATTCCACGCACACAAAAAAGATTCCTGTTTATATTCTCACTGTTGCACTGCAAAAATAACCTGGGAAAAACAGGTGCTTCTCTAACAAAAAATCACTAATGGTAGCCTGGTGAGCAATTGATGAGAAATAGAAGAGTAAGCAGATTCATACAACTCTTGACGCACATACACATCTATCTAGTCTGATCTTTGGATGAATCAGTTTGAACTGGCCAGCACAGAATGTCATCTGCTGTGATTCAATCAGAAGTGGAAACAATTTACATAGTTCATAATCTGGACATTTCATATTCTCAAACAAAGGTGGGCATAAAGCACCTCAATCCCCTAGGATTTATAAACTTGACTTCTGACTTTACGCGACAGCTGTTTGGACGAAAGCAGGTCAGCTGGCAACCACACAGCTGTTTCTCTAAAGTCCAGGATAGCTGCCAGTGTAATGGGAAAACCAGCTTGTCTCTCACAGAAGTAAACTGGTACCTCCCAAATGACAGGGGGAACTGCTTCTATATGTGTCAACTGAGTACATTTGGGGATAATGGGACAAGGGACTGGAGAAGGAGAAAACCTTTAGGAAGAGTAGTCACAAACTTAGGGAAGAAATAAAGTTCATCCTAAAAGGAGCGGGAATGCAGGGCTCCTGGTGAGCATCACTGGGTCTCACAGACCACGCATACCACCTTGGCCACATCTTTTTCACACCAAGCAAGTGGTCCCTCTTTCCATCTGAACAATCATTCCTTGGTCATCACCGCAAGGAAGGGGACACTGACCCCATAATTTAAATGAAAAGCATAATTTGAGGATTCTGCTTCCCAAACCTCAAAACGTCAGCATAGGAAACAAAATCACATCACATCTTGGCAAAAACTGTGAATCTTCTAGATCTTTGGGCAAGAAACCCTAGAAGGAGAACCAGAAATTAAAAGAGAAAACTTCAGCACGATGTGACTATCATATGCGAACACTTCCAGTAGAATGCATTCCATCATATCAGTTTCTGAATTTTAAAATTAAAATACCTGTAAATCCCCCCCAAAATGATTATCTTTCTTTTTTTTATTATAAAAATAATATCATCATATTAAAACATTAGAGCATGTGGGTTTCTTTTTCCCCATTTATAGCATGCCTACGTATGCCAGTTTTTAAAATTGAACTACAATTTACTTAGAGAAATGTGCAAATTTTAAATGTCTAGTACAATGACTTTTTACACATGTAGACACTTGTGTAGAAGCACAATCTCAAAAAAGAGCTCGAGTATTTCCATCCCCTCATTTTACTCTCATTAGAATTATACAAGGTACTAATAAGGTGGAATGGGGAAAGTGGGGCTCAGATAAATTATCTGCACAGGTCAGATAAGTGACAAGGCTAAGTTTGAAGTCCAAGAGCATCTGACTAGAAAGACCACTTCCTTTACACTAAGCCACAGTAGCTCTAGCAGACGAAAAGACACTGAGAACATGGTAATCAATATTTAGAGAAATAAGTTCCAAAACTAAATTATTTATTTATTTATTTAAAATGAATAGTAAGAACATTGGTGAAACAGTTTACTAAAATTGACATTCTGATATACTTGAAAAATGCCAATCCTTTTGCAAACATCAAAAAATGTCTGTTGCAGCTCCAGCAATCATGTCCATTTTTCAAGCATCAAGAAGAAAAAAGACAAGGGTAAAGGGTACCTGCCAAATTCTTTGATTAGTAGCTTTAAATAGATTTCCCAAGGATTTCACCTAATGACTTCCACTTTTTATATCACAGGCCACCTATATTTGCAGTAGAGGCTAGGCTATTTAGTATTTGGGCTAGACCCATTTCCACCCAGGATAATAAAAGAAGAGGGAAGAATAAAAGTTTGGCAGACAATTAGTAGTTTCTTTTCCAGGAAGAGAGAAAAAAAAATGATCCTTTAAGCACTTAGGCTAATAGAAATCTAAGAAACTCCAAATATATATAAGAATATAAACAGCTCTGTTCATAACCAGAAGTAATTGCCCTGAAAAATACCATTAAAAAAATGGTGTTCTTTCTGAAGTGACCAGTGAAAATGATTCTTACTGTATTAAAGAAAAACAAGATGTCATATATATATATATATATATATATATATATATATATATATATATTCATTTAGAGAAAATTATAAATATAATTGGATTCATTCAAATAAATATTTCTTGAGTGTCTACAATGCCAGGAATTGTTCTAGGCACTTAGGATATAGCCATAAGCAAGACAGATAACTTTACTGCTTTTGTGGAGCTTATAACTAACAAACAAATAAAGAAGGTCTGAAAACAGTAATTGTTATGCAGAGAATTAAAATATGTTAACATGATAGAGTGACCACGTAACTAATTTATTCAGGGTTATCAGAGAAAACTCTTAGGAGGCTACAGTTGAGATTTGTATGACAAGAAAGGAAGAGCTATAGGAAGCTCATGGCATGGGAAGAGTGTTTGGGGCCAGAGGAACAGCTAGTGCAAAGGCACTAAATGGGGAAAAACAAACAAACAAACAAAAACAAACAAAACAACTTAGTATGTTCCAGGAACAGAAAGAGAGATAAGAGGCTGCAGCAGAGTGGGGTGGGGACAACAGTAGTTGTAGGAGATGAGGTCATAGAGAGGGGCAGGAACCAGACCATGTAGCATTTGGCAAGTCAAGATAAGAAGCTGAGATTTTATTCTAAATATGATGAGGAGTGTTGATGAAAATGACATTATCTGAATTTCACTTAAAAACAATAACTGGCTGCTGATAGAGAATGGACAGTAGGGGAGCAAAAATGGAAGCCGAAAGAACAGTTAAGAATCAACTGCTATAGAACAGATGATGACGACCAGGACTAGAATTTATTAGAAGTCGAAATAAATTGATAGATTCAGGATCTATGTATGGAAATAAATGAACAGATTCATCAGTTAAACTTGAGGATAAATTAAGTATTGGGATGGGGCTGACGCCAAAAAAAGAAGTGAGATGTCCAGATGTTCAGATTAAGGACATGGATAGATGTAGATGACTAGAATAGGAGCAAGAATGGGTCAACAGTGAAATCAAGGAAGAAATCAAAAAATACCTTGAGACAATGAAAATGAAAACAGAACAATGCAAAATCTATGAGACATATACAAAGCAGTTCTAAGAGAGGAATTCATAGCAATACAAATCTACCTCAAAAAAACAAAACAAAAACAAAAAAAACCCTCAAGTAAACAATCTAACTTTACACTTAAAGGAACTAGAAAAAGAACATCAAACAAAGCCCAAAGTGAGTAGAAGGAAGGAAATAATAAAGATCAGAGCAGAAATAAATTAAACAGAGTAATATATATATACATATATATATAAACACATATTTATATATATATATTAATACATATATATATATTAAAAAATTAATGAAACCAAGAGCTGATTCTTTGAAAAGACAAACAAAATTGACAAGACTTTAATCAGACTCATCAAGAAAAAAAGAGAGAAGGCCCAAATAAACAAAATCAGGAATGAAAGAGAAGTAACAACTGATACCACAAAAATACAAAGGATTATAAGAAAATATTATGAATAAATATACGCCAAAAAATTGGGTAATCTGGAAGAAATGGATAAATGCCAGGAAACATACAATCTTCCAAGAATGAATCAAGAAAAAAACAGAAAATCTGAACTGAACAATTACTACTTAATGAAATCGAATCAGTAACCAAAAAACTCCCAAGAAACAAAAGTCCTGGACCAGATGGCTAAACAGGTGAGTTTTACCAAACATTCAAAGAAGAATTAACACCTATCCTTCTCAAACTATTCCAAAAAATTCAAGAAGGAAAGCTCCCACATTCATTTTACAAGTCCAACATTACCCTGATTCCAAAACCAGAAAAATGTCATTACAAAAAAGATTATAGGCTGATATGAAGACACATGAAAAAATCTTCAACACAATATTAGCAAAACAAACTCAGCACTACATTTAAAATATCATACACCATGATCAAATGGGATTTATTCCTGGGATGCAAGGTTAGTTCAACATCTATAAATCAATTAATGTGATACACTATATAAAAAAAAGAAAGAAAGAAATCATACAATCATCTCAATAGATGCAGAAAAAGTGTTTGAAAAATCCAGCCTCCATTTATGATACAAACTCTCAGCAAAGTGGGAATAGAGGCCACATAATAAAAGCTAGATACGACAAACCTACAGCTAACATCAATGCTCAATGGGAAAAGCTAAAAGCATTCTCCTTAAGAATAGGAACAAGACAAGGATGCCTAGCATCATCACTTTTATTCAACACAGTATTAGAAGTCCTAGCCACAGAAATCAGACAAGAAAAAGAAATAAAAGGCATCCAAATTGCAAAGGAGGAAGTAAAGTTATCATTATTTGCAGAGGATATGATACTATAGAGAACACCAAAGATTCCACCAAAAAACTATGAGAACTGATAAATTTAGTAAAATAGCAGGATACAAAATTAATATTCAGAAATTGGTTGTATTTTTATACATCAATAACAAACTATCAGAAAAAGAAATTAAGAAAACAATCCCTTTTACAATTGCATCAAAAAATAATAAAATACCTAGGAATAAATTTAACCAAGGAAGTAAAAAAGTTGTACTCATAAAATTACAAGACACTGAAGAGAGAAATCAAAGATACAAATAAATGGAAACATATATCATGTTCATGAATAGGAAGAATTAATGTAGTGAAAATGTCCATACTGCCCAAATCAATCTACAGATTCAATGCAATCCTTATCAAAATATCAATGGCATTTTTCACAGAACCAGAAAAAATAATTTTAAAATTTATATAGACCCCAAATAACCACAGAAATCTTGAGAAAGAATAACAAAATTGAAGGTATTACACAACCTGATATCAAGCTATACAACAGGGCTACAGTAATCAAAACAGCATGGTACTGGCATAAAAACAGACACGTAGATCAATGGAACAGAATAGAGAGCCCAGAAATAAACCCACACCTATGTGGTCATTTAATCTATGACAAAGGAGGCAAGAATATACAGTGGGGTAAAGAGTCTATTCAATAAATGGTGTTGAGAAAACTGGACAAATATATGCAAAAAAAAAAAAAAAAGAAATCGGACCACATTCTTACACCACTTACAAGAATAAACTCAAAATGAATGGAAGACTTAAATGTAAGACCCAAAACCATAAAACTCCTAGAAGAAAATATAGGCAATAAACTCTCTAACATTGCTCTTAGTAACATTTTTTTTTTGATCTATCTCCTTGATCTAGGGAAACAAAAGAAAAAATAAACAAATGTGACTACATCAACCTAAAATTTTCTACACGGCAAAGGAAACCACCAACAAAACAAAAAGACAGCCTATTGAAGGGGAGAAGATATTCACCAATGATACATCTCATCAGGGGTTAATATCCAAAATTTATAAGGAACTCATATAATTCAACACCAAAAAAATAAATAAATAAAAATCCAATTAGAAAATGGGCAGAGGATGTGAATAGACATTTCTCCAAAGAGCACATACACATGGCCAATAGACATATGAAAAGATGCTCAAAGTCACTAATCATCAGAGAAATGAAAATTAAAACCACAATGAGGTAACAGTTCACACCTGTCAGAATGTCTACCATCAATAAATCAACAAACAACAAGTGCTAGGGAGGATGTGGAGAAAAAGGAACTCTTATGCTCTTATGCACTGTTGGTGGGATTGAAAATTGGTGCAGACACTATTTCTCAAAAAATTAAAAATAGAATTACCTTATGATGCAGCAATTCCACTTCTGGGTATTTATCCAAAGAAATCCAAAACACTAATTTGAAAAAAAATATATGCACCCCTACATTCACTGCAGCACTATTTTCAATTGACAAGATATGCAAGCAACCCAAGTGCCCATCCACAGACAACTGGATAAAGAAATTGTGGTACATATATACAGTGGAATAAGAACTGGCCATAAAAAAGAATGAAAACTTACCATTTAGAACAACATGGATGGAACTAAAAGGTATTACTTTACGTGAAATAAGTCAGACTGAGAAAGACAAATACCTTATGACCTCATTTATATGAGGAATCTAAAGAACAAAATAAATGAACAAACAAAACAGAAACAGACTCATACATACAGAGAACAAAGTGACGGTTGCCCGAGGAGAGGAGAGTTGGGGAGCTGGGTGAAAAAGGTGAAGGGATTAAGTACAAACTGGTAGTTAAAAAATAGTCACGAGGATGTAAATTACAGCACAGAGAATATGGTTGGTAATGTTGCAACAACTATGTATAGGTATGAGCCTAATCGGAGGGATCACTGCATAAATTATATAGATGTCTCACAACTATGCTGCACACCTGAAACTAATTTAAAATAATATTGAATGTCAACTGTAGATAGAAAAAAAATAACTGAAAAAAGAAAATGGATATTCAAAGAGGTGCCATAATTTGCCAGTGTCACACAGCTTCCGGCAGAGTTGGAATTCAAACTTCCTTCTAAGCCCAAGCCTGTGTTTTTTACATAATTAAACCTGTTACCCAATGAAACAACTCTTTCCATTTGAGAAATGCATAAACATCTCATGCACTGAGTTAAAAAAAAAAAAAAAAAAAAAGATTATTTAAGTGAACTGCTTTCTTCTGTGCTGTCCACATCAGAAACAAGCATGTTTGTGCTTTCTAGGTCTAAGACAGCACTCACTACCAGGCAGAGTTTATTACTTCCGCATAACTCTATTCAAGAATGTATTCATAAAGTCTTGGCTAAAACATCCTATTTAAATAACATATATTACACATGCAAGATATTTCTCATACTCTTAACCAGGAAGCCATTGCTTTAAAAATAAGTGTCGTGAGATGTCAACAATAAAACAAATTCATGATTGCTCTCATGAAACAATGGGCTGGAAACCTCTCAGGCTACCAAAAGTTGATGTGAACGGATGGAAGAGGAGATGAGAGGAAGACTTGTTTGTGTCTACGTTTGGAGAGCAGGGGAGTGACCAGTTGTATGAGTGTGTGTGTGTGTGTGTGTGTGTGTGTTTGTGTGTGTGTGGTGTGGTGTGTGTGCCTGAGGCCAAGATACCTGAAATGCAAAACTGAAGGATGATGTATCTCTACTCTAGCCAGTCCCAAAATCTTCCAAGAAAGAAACTGTGGACATGACACAGATGTTTTTTCAAGAGCCATTCTAAAAACACATGGTACCATTGGTGTTTCTTTAAAATGTAAGCGACAATGGGCAGCCCAGAGCTGGGGTGTCAACTACAGCAGAACCTACGTATGCAGTTAAATATGCACATGCGATATAAAATGCCTTAGATATCTTAAGAGAGCCCCAAATACAATTATTCTTATCCTGCAATACCTCATTTAAATATATGACCCCCAACCCCAAGGAGCATAACCTAGGGTCATCACTGCAAATCGAAGGGGGCACAGCACTTTTTGGCATCTTGAGATATCTGGAGTGTTCAGATGCCCTGGAAGATGACCCAGGAGCAGGGAAGCCATGTTGTCATCGAAGCACCTATAGTACAGGTAAGAAATCCTTCTTTATGGGGTGTATGCCCTCAACAAGGAAGCTGCAGCCAAAGAATATGAGGGACAAGAGGACTGTCCATAAATATATGTGAAAATATATGCTCAGGAAGAACCAGGGAAGCAGAGCTAGAAGGGCTGCGGTGTTCTGTTTAGCAGGTGGGGCTCTCGGCCAGGAAATGTGGCCGTTTGCCCTATGACCTTATTTGTACCTCCGGCTAACAAGGTCTGAGGACATTTGGGTTCCACTAATAATAAAGCATATGTGTTCTTAAAATACAATTCTATGTTTAGTTGCTTCTTATTAACTGTGTTAAGCTATTTACACAGTGGGATTGTATTTAAAGAGTTATTTAGTAAAGAGTTATTTAGTAAAGCCACAAATGGACAGTTTCACTAACGCTAATCACGCGGGTGCAGTGAAGCAAACTTATGTTCAAGCAAGTAACATGGGTGAGAACTTCCCATTCTTGTGATATTTTCCAGGCCAGTAGACTTGAAATTATGCCATTCCAAAATAATTCTGGGGTGGGAAGCTTCCTGGGATAATACAGCCACACTTAAGTGAGAGTTACGAGGAGAAGCTGATGTGAGAAAGCTGTAATATTGCTGGCATAACAATAGGTGCTGCCAGGGAGTGAGGCAGTTGACAAATGGGCTTGCCAGGGAAGGCTAAGGGACATTCCTGCTAACCACGAGGAGGCCGGCCTGATGCAGCAGGTGCTGGGCTGTCATGAGAGCCCAGGACCTCCAGGGTAGACAGAGGAAGCCACAGGAACGGGCTGCTTTAAGGAGGAAGGAGGTGCAACACCTGGGAGTGACAGCCGCTGCAGGAGAGGACCGACACACAGACAATGGGTCCTGTGCAAGGTCACCGGGCTTGAGTGGGCACTCTCAATAAGCAAAGTGTCAAGACTCGGAATACCTGATTCTAAAGATTGAAGTGTACCAGTGGTGAAAATCAGTAAGGCTTTCAAGGAATGTGAAGGAAAATTCAGTGGCAGTTGGATCCAGGTGGCCTGGACCAGGAAGCTCTAGAAGAGATGCTCCTTCAGGGCTCACCATGTCACCCAGCTCTACTGTCACTCTAAATCCAACTAAACCAATGTACAAACCTGCGCACCCGGTCTCTTCCTCTTTCTCTCTCCTCATTTCTCTTGCCTCTCTCCAGCCTGAAAAAATATACTCTGGTGTCTGGTATGTATGACACCAAAAAAGGTTTATTTAAGAAAGATTTTACCAATAAACATACAAGAATATTTTTTTCTAAATAAGATGGGTAAATTGTATTGTCTCAGATATACATAGTAAGTACATTAGAAAAAGAGAAAAACAGATTTTATTACCTTTTTTGGGAAAAAAAAAATAATCTTATTGAAAATGGAAGACAAGGATAAAACAAGAAGAGGGAAAAAACATATGCTTTATTTACATATTTATTATTTATTCAGCAAGCGTTACTTGGCACCTACTATGTGCTGTACATTACTAGATACTGTTGGGTAACAAAAGTATTTCTTTGTTACACAAAAAAAGTGTGATATAAAATGTTCTCACAGGTATCATACGAAAGACAAATAAAATCATACTTATTTCTATAAGATCTCATTTGAATGTATGTTAACTATAAAATGTGGAATGAGTCATTTGAAAAGAAATGCTCTATTTTTCTTCTAATAAACATGTATCCATATGTTAAATTTACAGTCCTGAATGCTACATTCAGGAGAACGAGGCCGTGAAATTGTGGCAGTCTGGCTGAAGGTTAACCCTTTGTGGTGAGCAAATAATAACTGAAGATAAACCAAGACAGGCTACTCAACAGGGTAATCTCCCTTCAGCCAAACGGAAGGTCTGACCTCCAAAGATTCCTTTAAAGCCAAACACAGTGAGGCAGGCCAGCCAAAAATGGATACCAACCTTACTTCTCAGACTCAGGCTATTCAAGACAGAACGCCAAAAAGCAAGTTGCAGCATGCTCTGAGAAAGAAACTGCCTCCTAAATATTACCGGGTTATAACTGATGCCCCATAGCCTGGCTCTTGCTCCCATCACCATGGTGATGTGCTGAGTCATACTTTAAGCAGTACACTGTAAGATACATGGAGAGGCCATGACAGTACAGGAAGACTGAAATTTTTAATGACAAAGAAGACTGAAAAACCAAAAAGTCCAAGAGCTAGACATCTGATTCTAGGTATTTTGTAAGACAGTGTGTAATGTTTTGGGGAAAGTTGCTAGCTCCTGATTGTCAATATTAATCTTGATATATAAAGAACCTAAAACAAAATTACAGGAAAAAATGTTTTTTATCATAGTCTAAAAAGAAAAATACTGAATTTCATCCCAGAGTATAACGCACACAGCCCATGGTGGACTCAAATGCAGTTTGCATATTTGGTAACTGATTCTAAATCAAAATGAAAATCTAAGTTCATTTTGATTTTCTATCACAGAGTAGTTTTAACTTTCCTGAATACTAACTAAGATTTAGTTAATTAAAAATTAAAATGGAATTTCTCATAAAAAATTATATAAAATTACTTTTCCAAAATATACCAACTTCTACCAAACATTTAAGGATGAAATAATACCCCAAATGCTATACATTTTTTACCATAAAAACACAAGAGGAGACAGTACTTCTCAGGTCATTTTGTGAGGCCAGCATTAACCCAATATCAAACCCAGACAAAGATCTATCCAGAAGAGAAAACTACAGATCAATATTCCCCTTGAATATAGATACATAAAATCATCAACCAAATGTTACCAAACCAGATCCAGCAATATTAAAAAAGGATGAAACAGCATATAGCCAAACAAGACTCACCACAGGAATTCAAGACTGGTTCACCATTTCAAAATCAATCAATGGAATTTGCCATACTAACTGACTAAATAATAAGAAAAACCGTATGTTCGTCTCAATAGATGGCAGAAAAAAAAATTCAACAAAATTCTAAATGCCTTCAAAATAAAAATTCATACCAAACTAGTAATAAAATGGAACTTCTTTACCCTAACAAGGGTTTCTACAAAAAAACCTACAGTTAACATTATTCTCAATGGTAAGAGACTGAATGATTTCCCCCTAAAATTGAGAATAAAGCAAAGATGTCATCTCTTACTATTCCTATTCAAAATAGTACTGAGAATCCCAGCCAGTCCACTCAGAGATGGAAAAAGAAGAAACAAAATGCATACAGATTCGAAAGAAAGGAACAAAATAGTCCCAATCCACAGATAGTATGTCTATGTAAAAAATGCGAAAGAGTCTACAACAAAGTTCCAAAAACTAGTAAGAGTTTAACAAAGCTATAAAATAAAGATCAATATGTGAAAGTCGATCACATTTCTGTGTAACAGCAGTGAACAATTGGGATTTGAAACTAAGATTAAAAAACAAAATATTTGTATTACATGAAATATTAACATAAAATACTTAAGGATAAATCTTTTACAAATGTGTGTAGGATCTGTATGCTGAAAGTTCTGAAACACTGACAAAAGAAACAAAATATAAATAAATAATAAATACAACGAAAGAAAATAAACAAAAGAAATAAAATATAAATAAAAAATAAATACACTATATTAATGAACTGGAAAACAAAAGAAATGAAGTATAAATAAATAATACACTATATTAATGAACTGGAAAACAACATTGTTAAGATGTTAAATGTAAATTTTTCCAATTTGATCTACAGATTCAATGTAATCCCAATAAAAATCCCACCAAGCTTTTTTTTTTCTTGTAGATTTTGACCAGTTCATTCTAAAATTTCTATGGAAAGGCAAAGGAACTGGAATAGTTAAAACAATTCTGAAAAATAACAATGTACATTACACAGTTTCCAAATCTTATGATAGAGCTACATAATCAACATAGTATGGTCTTAGTGAAAGGATAGAAATACGAATCAATGGAAAAGAACAGAGAGACAAAATGGACACATAGAGACATAGTCAAATGATTTTTGACAAGTTAGAAAGGCAATTCAAGAGACAAAGGATAATCTCTTCAACAAAGGATGCTGGAACAATTGGAGATCTATATGAAACAAAAGAAAACAAATTGAATCTTGATAAATACCTCACACCTTATATAAGAATTAACTTAAAATGGATCAGAGACCAAAAGTAAAACTTAAAAAATCTTAAAACATCTAGCGGGAGAAAAAAAAAAAAGGAGTTGGCCATAAGATTTTAGATATATCCCCAAATTTTTTTTTAAAATTATAAATGAGATGTTATCAAATTTAAAATTTTTTCTCTGTGAAAACACTGTTCATGAGAAAAGAAGAAACAGACCAGGAGAAAATGTTTGTAAATTATATATTATTGTATTTGTACATAGAATATATAGAGAAACCTTAAAATTCAACAATAAGAAACAACCCAATTTTTAAAATGACAATGATCGGAACAGACACTTCACCAAAAGAAGACAGTCGATGGCAGAGAAGCACAGTAATAAGGAATTATATAACATCATTAGTCATTAGGAAATGCAAATTAAACCTCCAGTGAGATACCACTACACACCTATTAGAATGGATTGAATAAAACAAAACAGAACAAACAAACAAGAAAAACCACTGCAATACCAAGTGATGCTGAGGATGGAGAGCAATAGGAGCATTCACTCACTTTTTATGGGAAAGCAAAATAGCATAGTCACCTTGGAAAACAGCTTGGCTGATATTTATAAATACATACTTGCCATATGACCCAACAATCACACCACTAGATATTTTCTTAAGTGAATAGAAAATTTATGTTCACACTAAGACATGTATGGAAATGTTTACAGCACCTTTATTCATAATCACCAAAAACTAGGAACAACCAAGATGGCTTTCAACAGGTAAATAAATACATAAACTTTGGTATATCTGTACAATGCAACGCTACTTAGCAATATAAAGGAACGAACTGCTGATGCATCCAACAACATGGGTGAATCTTTAAGGCATTTTGTTAAATGAAAAAAAGCCAGACTTAAAAGGTTATATATTCTATGATTCCATGTATATGATAGCATGGAAAAGGCAAAGCTATAGAGACAGAAAAGTGATTAGTAAGTAGTTGCCTGGGAAAGGGGTTGGGGGAGGGGCTGATTACAAAGGAGACATGCAAGGGAATGTTTTAGGATGATCAAACATAATAGGGGACAGGTTTCTCATTGTCAACGAAAGAAGTGTCAAATAATCTTACAGATAACTACAAAGGGAATGTTAGAATAAACCCTGTAATGCTGAATCAGACTCAAACATATCGGTATGAATACATGTTTGTTTTACGGTAGATACAGATATACAGATACAGACATAAATATATATCCATATGTTTACAAAGATAGCATATATACATATATTTCCTAGATCTGTCACTTGAGAGTGCCTAGGAGAAATATTATGCCGCAAAACAATAAGCACACTTTGCACCCAGACCTCGGTTTCTAAACAGCTTTCTTCAACTGAAATGGCTAATTCTATGGTTGCGGCAGGGGACACAGAAGAAAGTCCTGAAGCATCAGAAGAGAAACTACGGAATAATTAATAAGAAGGGGGGAAAATATGGTGCATGTCAAAAGGACACAGGAGTCAAACTGAAAGCACACCCAATGGCTAAAACAAATAATTTGAACAAAAATAAAGAAATGATAGTGTTGGGTTATCACCCAAAGAATAAAATAAATATCCATGAGCCCATATGGATATAAGTAACAGCTTGAACAAATAAGTAAATGGCGAAGAATGCATTAATCTTCCTTACAAAAGAATTCCAATTAATAAATGTAGAAAAAATAAGGGAAATAAAAAGTCACCATTACATCATGATAGCAATAATTGCAGCAGACAAGATCCACCGATAAATGCTAAATTAGTGAGAAAAATTTAAAAGAAACTTGATATTTGTCTAGCCTCAAAATATCTCCCCCCAGATATGTATTTTTTAATTATTGTGGTATCTTAACTACGTCTACAATTTTTTTTAATACTCTTCCCTCCCAGAGATAAACTTAATCCCCCTCCCGTTGAGTGCTTCTAACAGAATGGGAAGGGAAAAACAACAACTTTACAGTGGAGATTTCTGGCAGACACCATCTTAACCAAGTTATCAAGGTCAACATCACCAATAATATGTAATACGATTATCATGCACACCCTGAAACAAAACAATAAAACGGGCAAATCACTTCTGTGATATAGTTCCACAAAGTGCATAACTTCAGTCTAATCATAAGAAACCTTAGACAAAAACCCAGCTGGGGAACATTCTACAAAACACCTGACTACTATTTAGAAGGGTCAAGTTTACTGAAATAGGAAACACTGAGAAATTTAGGAGACTAAGGAGACCTGACTACTAACAGCAATGTGGCACGTGGGGCTGGAGCCAGGAATTGAAAAAACAGGATATTAGTGGGAAAACTAAGGAATAAAATTTGTAGTTTAGTTAATACTATGGCACTAACGCTGACTTCTTAGCTTTAATAAATGTACCATGGTTGGCATTAGGGGAAGCTGAGTGAAAGACATAGAACTTTCTACTATCCTTACAACTCTTCCATAAATTTAAATTTATTTCAAAACAAAAATTTTAAAAGCATTATGTGTAATTTAACTTTGTTAGATATTTTCCTTAAAAAATTGTTATGCTTTTGTTTTGTAAGAATTTCGAAGAAATTGAACACATTCCTGGCTGTTATAAGAGTGGCAACATGTAAACGTAACACTAGCCTGGGAACCTGAAGGGTTTGTTCCAAATTCCAGCCCCACCAATAAGCATGATCCCCAGACAAGTTGGGGATCCCTAAAATGCAATCCTTAATCCTTAAAATAAGGAGTTTCCTAATCCTTAAAATAACGAGTTTGAACACCATGACACTTACAGACCTCTTTTATCATAAAACAAAAACAAGAGAAAAAGTTGGAGGGAGGAGAACTTATATTTCTAAGAAAATAGAAAGCTCAAAGTATTTTTGAATGTAAAGTCTTACCCAAACTACAAATATCAATACATTAAATAATTGCTGGAGCTCTTAGGAGTACACCAGAGACCATCTCATAGTGTTAGCAAGCTAGATTAAATTTCTAAGAGTACTGATGCTTGAGATTTGACTCATTTTCACCTTGGAAAGGAAGGCAACCTACCTGTGAAGTCATCAACCAGAAAGAAAAGGAAAGTCAAAGCCAGTGGCTCCAATGAGAGGTACTGTCTGTCCTGACTGAAAGAGCAGTCAGGGCCATCATCAACTACACGTGCAACACCCAGGGCACTGTTGCAGGAAGAAGCATGTTAGGGCATCTAATCCGCTGGACAGGAGTAATGAATGCTCCCTAAGACACACATTGAATTGCTTAATTCCAACTTTTAAATTAAATTATAAGTTCATTCATTGAAGAATCACAATGCTCTATATTAAATGAATACCAAAAATAATCAAGAAAGAGCTGAGTGTAATTGTCTTCAATACGGTTTGCAGTCTTTATTATAATATTTAGTCTCTTTTTCTTATTTAAGCAATTATCTGGGCTGCTATGGCTATACAATGAGATCTTAGAAGAGGAGGATTTATTGCCTTCTAGTTACTGAAAGAGCAGGCTTATCAAGAATGACATAGGAAGAAGCGCAAACATTCATTTTCTACATTTCAGGGGCCTTTTCTGTAAAGTCAAAGGGTACTATAAAATGTTTCAGGGAACCACACATGCATATACTCACATTTCACTTAGAAATCTTTATGGATTGCAAGTCTCTAAGTGGGTCTCTGTGAAAGGCAAGTATTTAGAACGTCACTCTTTTCCCAAGAGAGCAGGTTTTGATTGCAGAACACATTACATTAATGAAGCTTTGCTGGCAGCTGGTGAGTAAAGCTTCTCGGTAGCATAGTGCATTTTTCCTAACACTGTGTTAAAAAGAGCCAAGCCTGAGCCATGCTCCAGTTCCTTGGGAAGAAAACCAAAACAGTACAAGTGAATACTATTTTTTGGTACTTATTTATTGTGAAAGTTTCAAAATTACAGGAAAGTTACAAAAAGAAAACAAAAAGCTTCCACATTTCCCTGACCGAGATTGAATTACATATATAATAAATATGTGTGTGTTTGTGTATATATATATGTATGTATATATGTTATATATATGTACATATATAATTTGTGATATAGTTTGGGACTATATATCTTGATCCTTATCAAACTTTCATCCAGTAGTATTAATATCCATTGATGATTCTTGCACAAATAAATTATTACATGACAGCTGTGAACTGGTGGTTTTTCTAACTCAGTCATCCCTGCGACATTTATTAGTTGGCATTCTACTCTAAGGAAGAGCCAATCGTCATCTTTTATATATTTATTCATTTATTTATGTCAGTATTGACACAGGGTTCTTCTTTTATTCAATGGTCTATAGTTCATTGATAGTATAGACCATTCATTCAATGGTCTATAATATCATTATTAATTTCGATGCTCAAATTGTCGAGTGAAGGCTTTTTGAAAAAGCATTTGAGGCACATTGAGTTTTCCCAAGTTTGCTTTGAGAGCAAACGGTCACTTGGCCTTCAAAACACTTTGAGGTTAAAAAAAAAAAATGCATCCTCCTGTTTGAACAGAAACCCTAACAAATCTTTTCCCTGCTTAGAAACTCCTGTCTAGACACATTACTCCTTCACAGCACAAAATCTCTGTTTTGCTCCCTATCCAGGGCTGCAGTTAATTACATGAAGAGACAGATGCTGAGCAGCCTAAGGCTTTCTGTGCCACTGTGGCGAGGCTGAGGTCCACTCAACAAGCAGGTAGTGAGAGAAGACAAATGCTGTTTGACAAGGCAGCATATCCCAGCACCCAGGGATAGAAAACAGACAGGCCACTCTGTGTTCCCAAGCAGAGACAGAAATATCAAGCAGATTGTTTCTGACAGAAATCATATCACAGCCGCACTTCCAGACAAAGTCCGCGTGAATGAAATGATACACTTTCTGTTTCCCATCTTCCCCTTTAACAAAACGCAAGTATGTCAAAGGTACATCGAAGGTGACAGCTCAATGCAAGGTGGTTAGCAAGATTGTATAAGCTTGGTTTCCCTTTGGAGATATTAAAGAATCAGAAACAGTTCATCGATTTGGGTGTTGCCGCTTTCCTCTTGATTTTAATGTATTTCCAGGTTCTGAATTACTACCACATAAGTGCTCTATGTTCAGTGAATGTTGTATCAAAATAGAAAATTAAAGTAATAAGTAGTCTTTATTTCATAGGGGAAAATAGAACAGATAAATTACGCTTTCCCAAAATTTATTAAACAATGATAGCTGGAACGTAGTTTCCCAGATGTAAACCCACGCTAGAATACATGTAGGTAAAAGTTATTTTTAGAGGCCACCTAATGACTTGTTCTTACACACTAACAGATATAGAAAGGACATAAAAATAAAATTTTCTTCTCGAATAGTATAATTGGGAGGGGAAAATAATATTTTTATCCAATAGAAAAATAATTATGCCAATGCTTCCTCATGAGTTTCAATGAAATGTGAATTAGAATGATTCTTATCAAAGTATAACTAAATTATTTTAATATATTCCTTTTTAACAGTTTTGTTTTTATAGGGTTTGTGGAAGGTACTTAAATGTTATGTCACAGAGACAATAAGACAATCAAACTAATATGTAAGTTCTAACCAACTGCTGTTTTCAGAAGTCAAGAAAGAAGCCCAATACAACATGCTGTGAGCCCAACTGTTGGATGGAAGACCAACAACAATGATCATTCCCAAAGGAGAAGAGGGAGGGGCACCAAACATATTTAGGGGGGCTCTATTTCTGACCAGAAGGCCTAGGATAACCTTTACGCAGAAAAAATCAACAGCTCGCCTTAGGGGAAGCAGTTAGCAAGAAACTGCCTTTATGTTACAATTTCTATTGCTTTAAATGATCTTTCAGTTACTCCTCCAATTTTATTATGCACTGTTTCCATTTTTTAGCATACTATGATTCTATAAATCAAAAGTCACAAAGTAGATTTTTGAAAGAGAGATGCTATGTCCTCATAGAAATTAGATTATAGTTGGGGAGTATATTCTTTTTTTTATTTTTAAAAGATTTTTATTAAAATGCAGCTAATATACAATATTATATTAGTTTCAGGTGTACGCCATAGTTATTCAACATTTATATACCTAAAGAAATGATCACCATAAGTCCAGCAACCATCTGACACTGTACCATGTTATCACAATATTACTGACCACGTTCCCTGTGCTTTTCTTCACAAGGGAGTATATTCTTAACCAAAAGTGTTCATCAAATGAATCACATGTCACCAAAATTATACCGTAAAAAGAGTTATAACAACTATAAATTCTATAATAATTTAGAATAGTAAAATCATCTCCTAGTCTTAAGCAATTATCAATGTACTATATACAAGAACCATTCAAAGGGTCCTCATGCCCCATACTTTTTGAAATAAACTTGACCTAAAACAAATATATTGTAGTAGCAATAAACCAACAATGTCACCCATCAATAACATTGTCTGTTTTGTATTTAGATGGACACTTTTTTCACATAATTTGGATTTCCATATATAGTACATATAGAAATCTATGCAAAAGCATTTCTTTCTTTTTTCCCACAGAATTTTGTAAACTTAATTAAGTCATAAAAATCATTCCAGGGAAGGCTGGATGGCTCAGTTGGTTAGAGAATGAGCTCCCAACAACAAGGTTGCCGGTTCAATTCCCCCATGGGATGGTAGGCTGTGCCCCTGAAACTAAAGATTGAAAACAGCGACTGGACTTGGAGCTGAGCTGCGCCCTCCACAACGAGATTGAAGAACAATGACTTGGAGCTGATGGGCCCTGGAGGAACACACTGTCCCCCAATGTGCCCCAATAAAATTAAAAAAATAAAATCAAGCTCATCAAGAGAAAAATTGGTGGTTGCCAGAGGGAGGGGGTGGGGGAGTAGATACGGGTGAAGTTTTTGTTTTTTGTTTCGCTTTTTTTTTTTTTTTTTTAGTTTAAATAAATTGAAAAGAAGTTGAACATATGTTTGCCACTATTTTTATAACAAGTATTAGTATACCTGGATGGATATATATTTGGTTCTCCCTGAACCCATATACAGAAATTTAAAATATTAAAACATGCATTGTCTTAGTAAACTGAGATAGCTCCTAGTTCAATAAAAGATATTTTATATTCTCTCTAACATAATAACTCAAAAGGTTGACTTACTATATCTATTTTTTATATATGGCACCTCTATTGTGGTCAAATGGGCTGAAACACGGTGTTGATCCTCAACAACGACAAATTGTTTGTTGGCGATTTTCTCCTTTCTGATCTTCACCAAGTGGTCCCTTAAACCTATGCTCATCGCTGTTTCTCGTTGTTAGCCCACCTGATGCTCAGCAGCCCAGACCTTCCATGTTGCTTGCTAGACTGCTCTCTGCTTTCTGTGTTCTTTTCTTGGGTCCCCGGGCACAGCTGCATTAAAACGCAGAGTTCCAACCTGTCACACTACACATTCACACCGCCCAACTTCAACAGGTCTCTTATTGCTCGAAACAATCATTTTGGTCACCTCTATTCATTTCATTTCAGCCCAATTTAACCAAAATATACAATACACAGAACACTTTGCTAGACAATAAAGAATAAAAGAACAAGACTAACCCCACTCTCAAAGAATTATAGACTATCATGGGAGCAAAACATATGTGGCAAATACCTCAAAGGTGGGATGGGGCTAATAGTATAGGATTCCAAATCTTTCCTTTTCTCCTTCAGATCATCCCCTCAGTTTTCACCCTCAGCCAATGACCACAATTATGTCTCACTGAGATCATGGCTACTTGATAGAAATCTCCACAAAAACATTTTCTCCACCTCCATACAGTTCTAGCTTCTCATACTCCATTCTTTAAAATTTTTATTTAGATCTATCTCTTGCTACTGATCAGGGATTTTTTTCCATATTTATTTCCTAATTGGCCAATATCTTAACCTTTTCCTCTCTGCCTTCCTACATGTACATAGTTCCTCTTCCTAAAAAAAATAAAATAAAATAAAATAAATTACTGCCTAGTCTCTATTTTTACTTGTCCCTTCCCACTGCCAAACTTTTCTGTGTTCCATTTCAACTTTAAGTCCACAATCCTTCTGCCACCCACAATCTGAAAACTACTTCCTCAGGTACCACCAGTGTCTTCAGTGTCAATCACGCCAGTAGCTTTTCCCCCGATTTTCCCTCCCCTTCATGTTTCTACAGTTATGGATACAGAGTGTCACTCAAACCTTCTCCAAACTCTCTGCAGTTAGCTTCAGGACACCACACATGGTGGTGGATCCCTTCACCATTCTCAATCATTACTTGGTTGGTTGGTTTGTTTGTTTGATACTTCACTTTCCTCCTAAATGGGAACTGCCTCCATGGTTAGCTCCTCAGTCTTCCTCTCCACAGACTCCCACAGAGAACACATATATTCTCATGGCTCACCTATCCCCAGGCCTGTGCTCTCACACACACCAGCCCCTTGTCTACAATGATCTATTGAACAAACCAGAGGCTCTGGATTCAGACTACTTCAATCTATCTTCCTGCTGTGCCACTTACTAGCAGGGTGTAACTGGAAATGTTGTTTACTCTCTTCATTCCTTAGTTTCCTCATCTTACAGGGCTACGATCAAGATGTTGGTTTTCATCTGCTGACTTGACTGGGGAAAAATCCAAGCACCCTCAGGCTGTTCACAGAATTCACTTTCTTACAGCTGCATGACTAAAGCCCTTCCTGGTGCTGCCTGCAGTTGTCTGCTGCGTGGTCCTCTCCACAGGCGGTTCGTGTTATAGCAGTTTACCCCTAGAAGAGTTCTAGGAGAGTTTCTCTCTCCAGTCTGCTAAGATAGAGTCTCACATGATGTTGTGTAAGAAGAGTGTGACTCTAATCATTTTTGCCACATTGTATTATTTAGAAGCAAGTCCCAAGTTTTGCCCACACTCAAGGGGAGGGCAGTCAGCAGAGCATGACTTATTGAGTTCTACCTTATGACATGTCCCATATAAGAAACAAACTAACCCCATCGATTTTCTTGTGAAAATTATTTTTAATGAGAAATATTTTAAATGTTTCTCATTTTTAAGCTTTAAATATTGTATCTCAATGAATTCTTGACCAACCTATAAAAATTTCATACTATAAAATTTTTAAATGTATAAATATTTACATGACCAGGCAATTCCTTAGAATATCTCTAATCTAAAGCTAGTATTTTGAATATAATTTTTAAAGTAATCTTCAATAAGTTCTACTGTTTTGCTTTCATTATGAATATAGGAAAGATGTTTGGTTATATAAATGAATACTTATTTACACATCTATCTTATCATTTAAAAACCTACTAAATAAATGCATATATTAATGGAACATAACAGAGTCCAAAACACATTCATGCATGTATGGAAATATGAGATATGACAGAGGCAATGTTAAAAAATTTAGTTATACAGTAATGGACTGTTCAATAAATGGGGCTGCAGAAATGAATTCTACATACAAAACGTAAATCTTTTATATTTTTCTGTACAGTTGAAATATTTTGCAATGGTAAAACAGAAAAGATCCTACCTCATCATTATAAACACACACACAAACACACATACACACAAAATCTATTATAAGTTGATTAAAAATTTAAATGCACCAAGACAAACTTTCAAATATTTAAAGGACATTTAGCATGAGCCATGAAATGAAATATTGAGAAATCCAACTACATTTTAAAAACATGTTTAATAAAAGATAAAAAAAATAAGTCTGGGAGAAAATATTTGCAAAGCATCCTAGTATTATCATCTAAAATACATAAATAACTACTGCCAATAAATAAGAAAAAGGTAAACAACGTAACAGAAAATGGATAAAAGCTATAGCTAAGTAATTCACAGAAGAAGGATGCTAGCATGACCAACAAATATGAAAAGATGCTCTGTCACACTAGTAATCAGAGAAGGGCAAATACTAATATTAATATTAACAATAATAATTAGGTACCATTTTTTATTCCTCAATTAGCAAAAATCAAGTCTGTCAACACACTATCCCCTATATTACAGATAGAACTACCTTACCAAGCTATTTGACAAAACCAAATAAATTTGAAAGTAGATATGCCCTTTAGTAATTATTTTGAAAGTAGATATGCCCTTTAGTAAGTGGGATTATTCATAGTAATCCCACTTCCATGTGGAACATACACCCTAGAGAAACTCTTGCATTCACACACCACAAGACTTCTCAAGGAATATTCTCTATTTGTAATATTATGCAATAATTAAAACTAGCAACAAACATCTAGTAATATCATGTAATAGATAAAAGATTCATATCTACCATCATGGATAAATCTCAAAAACATAATGCTGAGAGAAGAAAGCAAATTACCAAATGTAATAGTGAAATGTTGTAAATAACAAATGTCTACCAAATGAGAATAGATAAATTATGCTATACTCACAATCACATAGGAATCAAATTTAATTAGAGATAAATATATAACCATGGATAAATCTTAAAAATATGTTGAGTACTAAAAACAAAACACAAAATAGTAAGCTCAGCATGAGATCAATTACATAATGATTGAAAACATCCAAAACCATGCTTTATGTTGTTTATAGAATAATAATATAGAAATATGCATGTAAATAATGAACACTAATTCAGAATAGAAATATAATCTGGAGAACATCAAAAGGAAATGTGACCAGGGAATAATAGTACATTGAGTTCTCCAAATGTAGCAATAATTTGGAATTTCTGAAAAAATAAAGCAAATATGGAAAACTGTTAAAGATCTATTAAAGCTGGGTAGTCAGTAATGGGTGTTCACTATATTATTCTGCATTCTTTTGTGCTCATTTGAAATATTTCAAAATAATTTTTAAAAGAACCAACCTACCAGATCTTTCCCCAATATTGCTCTTTGGTTCCCCATCTGTCTTTTAGTAGAATGTATTTCTATATACTTTATTGTTCTTTTTTTAATTTTATTTTTAGTATTAAAAATAGTTTGGTTTTCAAGAGCACTTCTGTGGGGACATTTCATATTTAGAATAAAGACATTATGAGTGAAGACCTCTTGTTTTAGTAAATTTTTACCAAATGGCAAGTTCGATAGGGAGGGATTATCTCTTTTTACTCTTCTTGTTTTGTCACAATGTATGGCAACAGGTCTCATGTACATATAATAGGTGCTTAGCAAATGTTTGTTGTCATATTTCTTAGAAAACAAAATCAGTACTTCAGAACTTAAAAAGTTTTCATACTTTCATGATCATTGTGTTTTAAAAAATATATTTTAACTACTTTAACGTCAAAAATTAAAATAAAGGGCTTAGTGAACTTTATCTGCTTTTTCATATACACTGTAGACTATATTCATAGGAAAGTAAGAGAACATTATTGAAAACAGTGGCAGGCCAGCATGGATATGGTTTTAAAACATGCAAAATCCCATTCACTGGTCTTCACACATAGTTGGATATTTATTTAGGGAGCCCCCCCCACACACACACACACATATAGATACATATATGATGAATATATATGTGATTATATAATATACTTATAATTTTCATCTTTTGGTAGAATGGTATTCATAGTGCTTTCATTTTTGTCTTCAAATATGCCTAAAAAATAAAGTGATACCAAACCAACTCCAAAGGTAACTCCAAAGAGGAAAGGTTGTTGACGAGTCTGGTTTAAATGATATAGAAAGCTTCAGGGCAGGGAACAGTCCAGAAGTCACCACCACCCAGGATGCTTGTGGTAGTCAGCCTCTGAGATAGCCCCAAATATCCCCGTCTCCTGGTATTTACATCCTTATGTAGGTTTCCTCCTGTTATAGACTGAATTTTGACCCCCTACCCCCAAACACATACACACACAATTCATATGTTGAAGCCCTAACCCCTCATGTGACTGTATTTGGAGATAGGTTTTTAAGGAGGTAATTAATATTAAATGAGATTATAAGAGGAAGGCTCTAATCCAATAGGGCTGGTGTCCTTATAAGAGGGAAAGACTCCCTCCCTCTCTCTCTCTCCTCTCCTCTCCTCTCCTCTCCTCTCCTCTCCACTCACTCTGGGAGAAGTCAGCTGAAATAAGCAACCCTATGGAGAAGTCCAGGTGGTTAGAAATGAACTCTGCTGCCAATAGTCACATGAGAAAACATGGAAGCGGATTCTCCAGGCTACTCAAGCCTTCAGGTGACTGAAAACCTAGCTAACAGTTTGACTACAACCTCATGAACGACCCTGAGACAGACCACGTAGCTAAGCTGTTCCTGAATTCCTCATCCTCAGAAACTGTTTAGATCGTACTTTGTTGTTTTAAAGCCACTGATATGGCCTGAAGGTTTGTGCCCCTCACCCCTAAAATTTATGTTGAAATCCTAATCCCCAAGGTGATGGTATTAATAGGTGGGGCCTTTGGGAAGTGATTAGGTCATAAAGGCAGACCCCCCCCCCCATGAATAGAATTAGTGCTCTTATAAAAGAGACCCCACACAGCTGCCTAGCGCATTCTGTCACTTTCTGTAAGGATACAACGAGAAGTCTACAACCTAGAAGAGGGCCCTCACTTGGCCATACTGGCACCCTGATTCCGGACTCCCCATCTGTGGTATTTTGTTATAGCAGCCCAAGTGGACTAAGACAGGTCCTAACTTTGGGGGAATTTTTTACTCAGCAATCACATACCACTTTTCTCAAAACCAGCTTAAAAGCCTGCTGCTAAACGGACTTACTCTTAAATAGACTAAGCCACATTAAAAAATCATTTCCCAGTAATAAGGGGTTTTCACTGAAAGGCTTCTGTTTTCCTCTTCTCCTACTCATCACCTGCTCTTCTGTTTCCATTTCTCCAGCTGCTTTTGTTGTTACTTGCTTAATTTTCCTTCTCTCTTCTTGATCTCTCCCTCTGACGCTTTCCTAACAGCAACACACCCGTCTTACTGCGTGTAAGAGCTATATTTTTCTTACCATATTTTTAGGTTGTGTCTTCCCATCATTAGCTTCTGAAATGACTTATGTATGCTTGAACTCTACTTAAGAGAAACTGCAGAGCCTTGGGGAAACGGATTGTTACTTCAAGGATAGAGTGAAGCAGTTTGGACGGAAGGATGCAGACACCCTTAATAAGATGCTTTGTGAAGTCAGTATTTAGGAGGAATGGTTATCTGTAATAAGTTTTAATCGATGCTGCAGTCAAAGTTAGGGTACAAGTGGGTGTCCAGGTTGGTGAAGCCAATTGGCTATCACCCCCTCTGTAAAGGGCACTGGGGGAGATGTTAGTGGTAGAAGTTAAGCAGACCACACACATCCTGACAACAATAATTGATCTAGACCATCTAAGTTATTAAATGTCTACTATATAAGCAAGGTAAAATGATATGTTTATTTTAAAAACCCACTATGTTCTTAAATGTCTTCTACTGTTGGCAAATTACATCTAGATATTGATATTTCTAAAGGAAAAACAAATTGAAGCACAGCAGAAAGAGGAGGTTGTGTTTAATCTTATCTCTGTCACCTTTTAGTTGAAAGAGCTTGTGTTGATCATCTAGTGTTTGAGCCTCAGTTTCTTTGGTCATACAATGGGAAGAACAATAATAATACCTCCCTTACAGAATAGTAAATACGATTAAATGAGACAAGGTGTGTGTAGCACACAGGAAGTGCTCAATAAATGGTGGCTTCCTTCAATTCCTCAAATCTATAGTGAAAAGGAGAGTAGCATGAGTAAGGAAAAAGTGTTAGATTTCCCTCAGATGATATGAGAGGAATGAATTTTTCTTCCATTTATTCTCAGATCTTAAGACGGCCAGTAATGTTTGGAATAAATTGCTGTGTTCACCATGTTTTTCATTATATAATGTTTAATGCAGTGATTCTATAAAATCATATATGTGAAGGAGACTGACAAATAATAAAAGTACACAAGGTGAGTCATATGTAAAGTGTTATGTGAAAACTGAAAATGGATTAATTGACCATGTGACTTGGGTTGGGTGGCATCAAGGAAGGTTCAAAGATGAGCATTTGAATTGTGTCTGTATCAAAGAGCAGAGGAATTCATTCAGTGGACAAGGAATAGCATGGGCAAAGGCTCCTCGGCTTGAAACACCACGGCACACGTCAGTGGTGCCCTTCTTCTCCACAACGGAATCACTTTGGGAGCTTCAGATATAGGGGTGCCTGTGCCTCACCCCCAGAGAATGGGATTTATTTGTCTGCGGTGGCCTGGCTTTTGAGATATTTAAAGGACTCCCAGGTAATTCTAATATGCACACAAGTTTGGAAACCACTGAAATATTAATTTTCTGTATGTTGTTTTGTCGGGCAGAATGTAAAAAAAATAGTGGGAGATTAACTTGAAATGCCCTGTCGTAGAATTTGGACTTTATACTCCAATCCAGAAATTGTTTGTACAGTTGTGTAATTTGAAAATTTGCCATGTACCCAAAAATGTGTATATGCATTTATTCATTAACATATGCATGTATTATTTTAATAACATGGTATATACAACATAGGTATATCATACACAAAAAGTACAACTAAAAAAGCTTAGTATTTTGGTATTTTAAGTAGTTATTTATTAATGGTATTTTAATAAATATGGTATTTATTAAATGGTATTTTAAGTAGTTATTTATTAATGGTTAAAATTTTTTCTTCGCTCACCATTATCATTAAAATATTATTTGCTATAAACCATAACATTGGATATGCTTCATTATTTATGAGAATCTTGGTCTGCCATTTTATAACACAGATTCAAAGTCTCCTTTTAATTGAAATATTTTATAGCTTGGTTTTAAGTGTTGTTAGAGCAAACCCCAAAACTTCTCCAAAATATGTAGATACAAACGGAAAAAAATGCATCATAGGCTGAACATATGAAATCATGTTTTCATTTTTCAAGTTTATCAACAATTATGTAAGAATTCTTGTTAATATTTGGCTAGCAAATTTCTAGCTACCCTGATATCTATCATTTGATCTTACAAATTTATCAGAGGGAGGGTATTAATATTTTAAATAAATAACCTAAAAAATACACTGGGACCTGCATTTTGGAAAATTTTAAACAAGCTAGAAAAATATGTTTTTGTGTTTTTATGTGTTTTTGAACTGGAGAGGAAGGGGATAGTTTCTGTGAGATAGAAAAGATGAGACTCTTGCTCTTCAAGTAAAACAGACAAGGTCATTGAGATTTAATTTAGATGCAGTGAACATTATCAAGCTCATAAGTGCCAGACACCCATGTTCTTCACAGGTCCTCCTTTCCTCTTGGCAACAACCTTGTGTGTTACCCATCTCCATCTTGGTGTCACCAGTGAGGCAACTGAGGCTTACAGGAGGGTAGTAACTACAGTATTAACAGTGCAGCAGAAAAGTTTGGAACTGAATAGTTGATAACTGAGAAAAAGGCTTGCAAAGGCTACTGAGAGAAAAATAAGAAGCAAAGGACATTTTCTGAGCCATGCTCTGATGAGTTTAGACAGCATAAACTGGTGGTGGAAGGTATTTAGCATGATTTTGTGACTATCTTCCACATGTTGGCAATTTAAAAGTTAGAGAGAAATTAGACATAGGGGACAGTAAAATTAAGGGGCTGGAGAATTCCAGGATATTGGCAAAGGAACTTTTGTAATACCTTTCTTAATCGTGTGAGATTTACAGGTTTTACCGGTAAGGAAATCAAGGAAGACTGTACTGAAATGGAAGATGGATGAGATTAGGGAACCAGAAGATCCAGTGAGGGCTCAACATGTGAGGGGAAATACAAGAGATGGAATAAGAGATAGCTGGGAAGGGAGATGCTTTAAAGAGAAAAATCGTAAGTTTGCATATGGGGTTGAGTCCTGACTTGGACAAACTGTTTTATGACTTTAAAAAGGTACATAAACTCAATCAATCTCGATTTCCTCCTTGATAAAATGGGAGTTACAATAATATAGCATCACTGAGTATTTGTGCAGTTTCTATAGAAAGTGTTTGACAGAACTCCTCAGATATATAGAAGGAGCTCAATAAATGGCAGGTGCTATTACTACTGCTACTACTACTACTACTGAGTTCTCAGAGATGGAAAGACTTGAAAGTGATAGCCAAAGTGTAGCAGGGCAAATGCATGGCCACAGTTTGTGGAGATAAAGGTTCTTTGAGGTGAAAAGCTTCAAGAACCTAGAATATAAAATACATAACATTTTTATAGATTGAGATAAATTTGATGAAGTAGTAAACAGGATTATGTGATTAAGAGTATCAGGGTTGAACAGCAAGGATGTTTAAAGTTGTCAACAACAGTGACAAAAAAGAAAAAAATTGACAAGACTTTTTTCAGTTGTTGTTTTTTTCCCCACAGTCAAATCAGTCAGATTATATAGTTTCTCACATGGTGCAATAACATAATTGGTCGGATCTGTTAAAAATGAAAAGCAGATTACGTCATGCCTCATTTAAACATGTCTTTGCTCTTCAAATCCAATCCAAACTCTTTACCAGGGTCTACAGGACACTGATGTCCATCCTCAGCTCTACTGTTCTCCCTCCAGCTCCTGTTTCAGCCAAATACTCATTTTTCTGTTTTGAGAACAAAGCTGACTCTTTCTTGTCTTAGGCTTTTTGCTAATCTCTCTGCCCAGAACACACTTGCACCCTCCCAACCTCCACCCCTGGCCCCCACCCCATATTCTGTCTATGCCTCATCAAAAATTCCTCAGCTCAAATCTCAACTTCTCAAGAAACCTTTCCTAACTGTGCTATCTAAACCAGCAACTCCCCTTCAGGTTACTCTTGATTCTGTCTCCCTTTTAATTCCTTCATGCAACATACCACAGTCTGTGAGCATCTTAATTTCTTACTTTCCAACTACAAAGCAAATGATTGAGAGGAAGTGAACCTGCTGCTGTTGTTCATTGCTGGAGTCACAGAACTGATAACATCTGGTAAATGAATGGTCAAAACACAAGAAATGAAATCCTCATTGGAAATATCAATACATAGAACATTGGTTCTCATTCTCCCAATCCCCAAAGCCACACGATTTCACAGAGCCTTGGAATGCTATTTTTAAACTAATTGTCTATCATTGTGGTGATTTCACAGGCAATACAACTGTTCTCATAAATATAGCTTCCTTGCCCCTACTGCTCTAGAAATTGTATAAAACAAAACCATACCCATAATAACTGTAGGAAATACACTAGAGAAGACAGATGTCTGTCTCTAATCATTAGATCAACTCTAGATTCCCATACTCCTAGACTCCCAAACTCAAAACTATAGAAGTAATCTTTGGCCACTCCTTTTTCTCCATTTTCATCACTTCAAATGTGTCTTGAAAATATCTCTCAGATTCTTTCATAATTTTTAAGTAGGGAAAGCCTTTCTAACTCTCACACAAAACCCAAGTAAACTTTTGCATAGAAAATCCCACCACAAGTAAAGTGAAAAGAAAAACTATAATCTGGAAAAAAACATTTGTAATTCAAATCATAAAGGGCACTTTTTCCAATACATAAAGAAACTCTTGTAAACCTATATATAGATATAGATATAGATATAGATGTATAGATATGTAGATATATGTAGACATATGTAGATATGTATAGATATACCGTGTTTCCCAAAAATAAGACCTAGCCGGACCATCAGCTCTAATGCATCTTTTGGAGCAAAAATTAATATAAGACCCTGTCTTATTTTAATATAATATAAGACCGGGTATAATATAATATAATATAATATAATATAATATAATATAATGCTGGGTCTTATATTAATTTTTGCTCCAAAAGACGCATTAGAGCTGAGGTCCGGCTAGGTCTTATTTTCGGGAAAACACTGTATATAGATATATAGATATAGATATTCCCCCAAACTAGACTATAAAATACTTCAAGGGCAGAAAGTATGTTTTCTCCTAACTTTTTGGGGCCTGGTGCTAGAACCATGATAGGGACTCAGAAATGACTACGCGAAAGACTGGATGAATGATGTTCTAGAAGGCAGTCCCTGTGACTTTTATAGATTTTAACAATTACTGTGACTTTTATAGATTTTAACAATTACTTATCCGTCACGACAACCTTTCAATTAACTGAGAGGAGGCTCCTTGAATCACTCAGAGTGTCAGAATCCAAAAGTAGCATCAGCTCATCAGAACCACATAGCAAAGGCTCCGCTTTAAGGAAGGATCAAGATCAATAAACAATAGACTGGGTCCCAGGAATGGAGGTAATTGCATGACAGGGAGGCAATCTAGTCTTCAGCTTCATGTCCAGCTGTCCAGATGCAAGGCAAGTCCCTGCTTTAGTTTATAATTATGGACAAAGAAGTTATCATTAGAATGGTGCTGTTTTTCCTCAAAATACAACACATGCATATAGTCACATGTATACATGTATATGTAATATATGAATTGATTTCTAATTAAAACAACAAAGGCTTAGTATTTTTCAGGCATTTAAACCAACAGATCACAGTAGGATATGAACAGCAGTACAATATGCTAATTGGCTGCTGTCTCACTTCCATCGTGGGCAGTCAAAGGCTCATGGTGGAGCAAGCAACAATGAGGAAAACACTTAGTAAATGCAAGGAAACTAAGAGCAAAAGGGAAGGGAAGGGTGGAAGAAAAAAAAGAGATACAGAAAGAGGAAATCCAAAAAAGAAAGCAGCCTAAATACCTAATCTAGGAACACATAATTACATACTTTATAATAACGAATTACTTACAAATGAGTCATATTCCTACAAGGTTGACAGTATATGTCATTGTGTTGCATTAGAAAATGCTGCCCATTTTCAGCAGTAAAACAATGATACGAAAAAAGATCAGTAGATTAGACTGTATAAAATTTTAAACTCTTATATATTGAAAAATAGCCACATTAAAGGACAACAACATACTAGAAAAATTATTTGCAGCAAATATAACATACAAAGGGCTTTTCTCTAACGTGTAATTAGTTTATTCAAACGTATTTTTAAAAGTTTCAAAAACTCCCAATGGACATAAGATATAAACAGACTATTCATATAAAGAAAATTACAATTAGAAAACTAATACATGGGAAGTTATAATCAAATAAATGTAGATTAAGGCAACCTGGACTTTAAAAAATGTCCACTAAATGAAAAGATCTGAACTTAAAACTCAATTCAGATGCATATGGGAAAGAAATCAAATATGCTCACTCATTGCTTGTTGGATTACCAATTACCAACAGGTAATATAATAGGACCATATAGAGCAAGAATTATAAAAATGGTCATACCTTTTGAAGAATGAGTAAGTCCTAGTTTATCTTAAGAAATGATTTCAAAGAAGCACAAAGGTAACTGGGTGAGAATATTCACTAAAATTTTGTCCATAATAACAAGAATAGGAAATAACCTAAATAATCATCTCTAGGATAGTGATTTTAATCCCATAGAATATTACAACAACATTAAAATTATCATTATGAAGTTTCTGATAGGTCACGTAAAAGCATTATGCAGCAAGAGTAAGTGGAAAACACAGAACAGAATAGTGGGCACACAAATGTCAACTATGTGAAAATATGTATTCCTATGGAATATCATACTCGTACATCCGTTCAGTAAAAATGTACTTAGCAACTATTATTTCCCGGTCCTATGTTAAGAAGAAGGGATATAGTCCTGCACTTGCATTCACAATATTAAGGAATAAAAAGACATGTAAAAGCAAAGATTGCAATATTGAGAGTATTGCAATGATATTCAAAAGTAAAAATAATTATATGGTGAGACTGGAATTACATGTGACATTTTAAATTCCTATATGTTATATTGTCCTTTTCTTCCACTTATTCTTTTTCCTCATATTATAGAAAAATTAGATGTTCGTCATCATATACTACGAAAACACAGTGCACTATAAGGATCAGGGAAGAATCTGCGTAGTCCTAGTACACACTGATAATTACTTTAACAGCAAGCTTTCAACCTGTCTTTTTTAAATGATCACTTCTAGATTTTTTTTACATATTTAGATGACATGTATAAATATTTGTATCCTTGTATCATCAATTTAAATTATAGCATAAGAAAGGTCCCATGCTATTAAAAATACTTTGGAAAAAATCTTGTTTAATATTTCATAATATTCCATAGGTGGAATATAATTTACTTAGCCACACACCTATGGTCAGACACCCTGTTTCCAAGTCTTTAGGAGCATTAATAATGCTGCAATGAATGTTTTTGCCTCCATTTCCATTAACTTCTTTGTTAAAAACTCCCAGTTATGTCACTTAATTTTTGAAGTTATAACTTAGTAACATAACTCAGAGACATTTTACCACATGTGAAGTCTTCATAATTCTGAGTATAAACTATTTTATCTACAGTCATGTCAACTAAAGCATCGGAGAATTAACATGATCAGTTTCTGAAAGAGGAAAGCAGCATTGAAGGCTATCATAGAACATGGACGGAGCGTCGTTTCCACAGGCACTCCTGTTATAACCTCTCCCAATAGAGAGGGTAAAGCTCCTATCGTATCGACTGAGAAAAATCCAGTAGAATAAGTGCTAACTCAAATTTTAAAAAGCCACAAGTACCTTCAAAAACGAGTAACTTTTTTTATGTAAAAAAAAAAAGCCTATAGTTTACAAACTTCAAGACTAAAGTTTTACACATTTGAAATTCCTAAAACATTTTACACCATTAATACAAAAACACTGTTATGAAATAAGACCTACATATACATACAAGCCCACAAAGCACTTGAGCCCAGATAACTAAAATTCAATGAATTGAGCAACTCTCTCTCTGTAGGGACAAAAATATCAAGTTGAATATAGCACTTTTTTGGTGGAAAAAGAATAAGGGATTAAAATATTTAATGAGACTGTTTCTAAGACATTTATGACTGTTATCATTTTTCCAGGTGATATATTTTATATTTGCTCGAATAAGTTATTTAAGATCATTGAAACAGCTACCAAAAATGTTTATTTTTCAATTTTAAGATCATAAAAACGAAACTTACTTTAATGAGCACTAAGTTCTCATCACAACCTCCAATGTCAACGAAGTAAATATAGCAGGAAAACATCCATGTCATGGATGAGTAAACTGAGGCCTGGTATGCATTAATGATGCACCAAATCTGATACATAGTGGGACACAGCATGGTAGAAAGAAGTGGGGCTATGGAATGAACAATAAAAATAAATGACTTTGGGAATAAGCCTTCAGAATTGAAACTTGTTTGTTAGATATGAACAGCAGAGATATGTAAAATGCACAGTGTCAGGTAGGTTTTCTTTTCATAATTCTGTGAGATAGAAAAGAGAACATTTGAAACCTGTAATAAACATTCTTAATTCAAATACCATTTAAACTCCTTAATTGTTGAGGATTCATAGCTGTATTTATCTTTAAAGGGAAACATACAAAGCTCTTATCCCTTTAGAGATAAAAGAGATAAAAGAATGAAACTTGAAGAAAGGCTGTAAATGTAGGAATTACAGCATTTCTGCCTTACTCTTCACTCATAGAATACGTGACACAGTACCTTTACATAATGAAGACTAAACATAGCAGAACCTACATAATGGCTGTACCACTGTAGACCAGTTTGAGTCTAACATAACAGAAATGATCACTGATCCCAAGATGCTATGGAATAGTAAAGTTAAGATATTGTGCTGCTTTTCAAGTTTATGTGACCATGATTATTTAATTTTCTTTTGTGCATGCTCAAGTATAGCTGTTATGTGACTACACATGAGAGAACCTGAAATTAATTTGTCTGTATGAGATCAGTGACTGTACAAATTCTTATGAAAACTAACATGCCATGACAATAGTAATTTTGATAAAATTACAGCAAGTACTGCAATTCTCTGCCATCTGGCTGTCTCATCATAAATACTTCGATGTGCTTTTTATTACTTATTTATTTACTTCAACCACTTTATCGGTACAGTTTTAAAGCATGTAAATTATAACGACAGGTTTTGAATGTTAAAGGAAGACTGTCTTCATATAATATACAGATGTTGAACTTTTAACAAAATTATGAGACTCTAGTCTATGTGATGGAAAAAATATTACTCAAGAAAAAGTCATTTTGAAGAACTTTCTTAATTCTTTGATGTAATTTGTTATTATGTTTCATCTTTGAAGCACAGCAACCCTACCTATGTAACTGCTTTTGAATTTTTTCTATATTAATACATTGCTATATATTTCACTATTGTTTTGATCCTTATTTTTGAATTTAAAACTTTACATTTGATTACAGACTTCCTATATTTTCCATCACCATGCAGTTACTTTTACACGGATATTAACTAAACCAACATCATTTATACACTTTATGAAATACGAGGTCAAATCAAATCTTAATTCACCACGAATCCTTTTTATCTGAAAAACTAAGAGAAATGACTTAAACACTCAAAATATTCAAATCACTCCATAAAAGCTTCTCTTTATTTGTTTGATTCAATTTTACTTAATGCCTAGAAACTTCTTTTCCTTATAACGACATCTCCTCATACTTATTGTGCACACACACTCTGCCTCCAACTCTCATAAAAAATCAAGTCTCCGCTGTGTTAAGGGTAAATAGGTTGAAGTATGATACAAAGCCCTACTGAACACAGATATTAAGACACATCTCATTGTAAGTCTTTATTGTCCTGGGGAAATGAGTTGCTAGCTTTAGTCCAGTTTCCAATGGGCCAGTATCTAGTTCATGGACTCCATAGAAATAACACTTGTTGATGACTTGGAAAGAAAGTAGAGGATTGCAGGTAATGTTTTTTCTGACCAAATGTTATACACACACACACACACACACACACACAATGGGTTGAACAGTATTAGCAAAAAAGCAATTGAGTGACATCTCAACGGTGTGTACAATCAGGACACTTGATTGTCTACCCTGATGAGCCCCATACCATAATATATGCTAAAGGAAATTTCAAAAACCTCTCTTGACTGAGTTGGCATAAAAAATTTCTTATAGATGGTAGAAAATAGCTTAGCTATAATTCACTTGGAACTAATTTCAGTCATTGCTAAAGCATGCTGGGTTGAAAATTAGTGTCAAACGACAAAATGGCATGACTTCTTAAAAGCATTCGAACTCAAATTCTATGTGCCCACAATGCACCTGAATTAAAGTTTCCAGGATTCGGGACTGAACCATAGTTACTACTGCCAAGAGTATTTTCATCTCAATATTAAAGAAAATTGTACCCATGATTACACTGGAGATTTGGAATAGCATATCTAGAAGACACCATTGTTTATTCCCACATAATACAAAGCGGGGAATTGGTATAGAAACCAATAAAAATAATATTTATCCTGTAAAACAGAATACTCATTATTTCAGATTTTGGACATTGTAAATGACCTAAAACAAAGCTATCTTTTACAACACAGATAAAATTTGTTAAAATAACTTAGTTCCTAAAAGTTTTTCAAAGTAAAATCAAAATAAGCTTTTTAAAATATAAATGCATAAAACTATTAGATTGTTTTAATAATGGAGATACTTTGTAATATTACCCAAACACCTTTTCTACTGGCCACATTTTACTTTTGTCCTATAATTCTAAAGAAAAGGTTTAAGGTCATCAGAAACAGAACAAGTGTCTTCTCAAAATGTTCAGACCCATATTTGTCAGTACCATTTGCAATTCTCCTCACGACACACTCCTTATCAAATACACTAAATAGAGTGATGGATGCCCTGTCTACCATCTTTACTGCAATTTTCTATCTGAATATACTAATTATTTAGTAGCCTTTAAACCATTCCTGCTTTCATTATTTACTCACAGCGTGATAAGTCTGAGGTAGTTGAATTCAGAAAGAATATAATAAATACCTGGGTTTTTAAATGAAATAGAAAATTTGGAACGCAGAAACTGCATGTCCCACTGTGATAAAGCTATTTGATATTTTCTTCTTAATGAAATAAACATATGAGGTCTTGTTTTCCCCATAAAGTTGAATTTCTTATTTAGAGCTTGGATTTTCTACTAAAAGGAACTTTTGTACAAGTGACTGATGAAATCTCTGTATCACTAGGGAATCCTGTCTGTCCCAATCTAAAACTGTGGTAAACTAAAGGTCTTGGTTGGGGACGAATTCATATTGAAGAATATATTTTGTTCATGGCACTGTGTAATAAGTCACCATGCCTTTAGGTTACCCCCTGTTTGAACTGATTGCTAAGTCAGGCCTCCCTCTAGCCATACACATTATGAAGAACAAAACAGATGTTCAAGTTTTTGCATCTGATGATACTCAAAGTGAAAAGAAAGACTTCCTCCTCTAAACTTCCCTCAAAGGAAGGAATTTGGATTATCTTCCTGTTCCATTTCCAATTCTCCTGCAGGAATAAATCTTTCCACCTGCCCACTCAAAGGTCAACACAAATGATATCTTTCTTTTTAATCCAAGTGACCATGTAAGGCAAGAACATTCTTGTTATATATTTTATAATTCCTGAATTAAAAGTCCTTTTCAACTTATAAGCAAGATGGAGGACAGTGAAAGAAATATGTAGTCTATTTCTTAATTACCTTACAAAAATTTAAGAGGAAAAAGGAGATTTTTGTTATTAAAAGGTTGTTTTTCTGACAAGTGGCTCTTCAGAAAAAGGTATCTTGGGTTCAAAAAACAGTAGTGATGATATAACTAGTATTTGTTATAATAGCAACATGCAAATATTTATATTTCACTTGTGGAGGGGACAAAAATAGTTTTATGAGCTCTTGACTGTACAGTAAAAAAACTGGCATTATTTTAGCAAACAAATTCTTTGTCTCTGATACTCTATTTTGCTTCAATTATTTTGCTTATATAAACTTTGGGGATTATCTTTATTGCTGAGAAAACGTTGGTCATAACTGCAACCACATTGTGTCAGTAAGCATCTGTGATACTACCTAATTCTTCTTTATAATAGTAAAACACATTTTGAGCTTTGCTTTCTTCTTAAATATGGGGCTGACATTTATGCCAACTTTTAATAAGATTTTGGCTTATATTTTTTTATGAATACATTATTGATAAAGATGCTATACTTTTCTTACTATAGAAAGTCGAAAGAAGAGTTATCGTTACACATCCGTGACAGGAATTTTATTCACATGGTTTCTATTACAAAGACAACTGACAAAAGAAAGCCCCCTTCCATAAAAAATGATAATTTTCATAATATACACAGTCAAGCTGGTAAAAGCAAGATCATCAAAATTCTTCAATTTTTACTTCAATATGTAATAAAATGATGTGAAATACAGTTATTGCGGTATCGACTTGAAAAAAGAAACGTTTATATACTTGGACCAATAAGTCATGTATACAAATCATTTTTTTTTTCTGGCAATTTTGAACTGCTTATCTTTGGTAGGATTTCTTATGGCTATTTACATTTTCACTCAGTGAAAATCAATTACCTTCTTGCAATAAGCCTCATTTGCTACCTTTGAGTATAATAGAAACACCATTAGGATGATGACATTACCCAAAAGAAGGTCACCACACAGTTGGTAGACATAAATTAAGGGCCCTTTCACATATGCATTAGAAATACTGCTGTGACTGAAATATGCATAAAGTCTGTATCTATTAGAGCTATTAGTGTGTGGGGGTGATGATTTTGAAGGGGGAGGGGACGGGTAGATTGTGATCTACTACTTTGACAAAATTATGTATTTCCTTCTTTGCCCGCATGTGCCATTGATGCAATAAGCCTAGGCCCCCAGCTGAGCTGCATTTGGAAATGCCACTGAGCATGGTATACGCGCTTCACTTCCCTTTGCCGAAGCAAGGCACTGTCAGGAATAGAGTGCATATGGGCCGCCAAGCCCACTCCTCCTCCATCACCCTGACCTCCACCGCTCCGCGGATGTCTGCCTCGGTGAGGCCGCCACTCATGCGGAAAACAGCTCCTACAGATCAATTCATAGGATTTAGGGACATTTAACTTCCATCAAGCCCGTATCATCTTATTGGTATTTGAGAACTAACTTACTATTGAACATGAATGGCCGTAACGTAGAGAGAGTTGTATATTTCTACGAGGAAGAACAAAGAGCTAATCTAGAAATCCCCCCTTCTGAGACTAGAAAACATAGGAAACCACACTTAAACCCAGTTGTTTTTATCCAAGTTCTTAGAAGCTTAAGTAAAACAAAATTATAATCAATTGACCCTCCGGGTGTGAGTAAAAGTTATGTACCTTTTCAAAAGATGTGAAGATTACAAATTATCATTTTTGATGAATGATATTCAGATCCACCTATCTTTTAGGCAATCTTACAAATATAGGAGACACATGGATAAGTGCTTCATTAGAGAAGTTGAATAGTGAACACATAAAGATTACATGAAAGGTTTAAAAGAAGTATAGGAGAATGGTAAAAACTAGCAGGTTGTTATTTTTGAACCTCAGCAGCACTGGCAAAAACTGGAAACATACTCTGTTTTAAAAGGATAAACACTTAACTTTGTTGTCATTAATGATTTCTCAAATCCACATAATTATGCTTTTGAAAATAATCTCCTAACATGGTCATGTTAAAATATCCAAGATCAAAGAGGTATATGTATACAATTCACTAAGAAATAGTGCAGTCTAATTCTAGATAATATTATTACAGTTTTATAAAAAAAAATTTATTGTAGTGGCTTCAACTTTTTAAAGCTTTTTATCGTGTTAACATAATTTTACAAGAAAAGAATTTATAAAGCAAAATGCTGGAAATTTGTCCTGTAGAAGTTACTTTTACCACTTTTTGTGGAAAGGGAAAATTTTAGAGCACAATTCTCCATGTCTTAAATACTACTACTACCCCAGATATCATAATTAAACCCATATATCATATTTGATTACTATGAAGAAAGCAAAAAATATTGGGAAATTAATTTCATTCATCATTGCCTTATTACATAAAACTGAAAAAAAACGGTACTCTCTGCTGGAATAAACTGAATCTACAAAAACAACAAAATGATGCACACTGTAGAGCCTGTAATTCTAAAACAGCTGTTATATTTTTCTCTCATGTCATTATGGACAAAATAAATTATGAGATCTTCTGCTACAAGTGTATTGAGACATTTTAATGTGCTTGAAATTCTGTAAATGGTATTCTTCTAAGTAGGATACATTTAGTTAAATCAACTGACACAGTGATACCACCGCATAAAATCTCAGTTCTGTAGAGAATATTATAATGAAGTAGACTTCCCTTAGTCAACCGCCTTTGTGCCAGAAATCTGGCACATGGGGTTGAATCCATATTTTGGTTAGCTGAGTCCGTCACCAAAATTTAAATGTCCATCAAATAAATGAGAGGCCCACAAAGTTCAGGCAGAGCAGGCACCTGAATGAACAGCCCAAGAAATACTGCTTCAGATTAAGGACTCAGAAACTATGTATTTTAAATGGGTATAGGTCATAACAAGTGAACAATTAGTTTCTATTAACATTTTAAGTACAAATATTATATGATGTGGTGTATTTTAATTTATCAGCTCATGTCTTGTATACTGTGGTCCCTAATGTTTTTGTATTTAATTCCCTTTGAAAAGTTAGAGTGCTGTGGAAGGAAGACATTTTATAATAGAAATGAAACAAGTAACATTTCAGACTGCTATAACATAATTATGCCTCAGCTAGAGGAGTAAAAAATACTAGTAAGACAGTGAGAACAAAACTAAAAACTGAAGCTGTAATTGAGGCAGTAGTACAAACAACAGGTATGGGAACAACAAATGAGTGGACAGATTTGTTTCTAATTCCTTTGCTCTAATTAGAGGTGACTTTCTTGTTCTCATGGAAAACAGAGTTGGTCTGAAGTTGTGTGGATAGTTTTCTGTGTCTTATTTTACTTAGTTACCCAAAGTGGAGTTTAAAGAGATTATAGGAGGACAAAATTAACCTCAAACTGTTTGCAAGTACCTCAGGACAATTATCTTCCTTTTTTTTAGATCCAACATAATCAGTACCCGCAATTTAGTGGATCTTCTATTTTAAAAGGTAGTAGCCCTTGCCGGCTCTCCTAATCCTTAAAAAAAAGACACACCTGGCCCAGGTGGGGGACCATGACTGTTTATTCAAAGGGGCAGAGAGCCTTCCAACAATTCCATCCCAGCTGTTTAGGGAGGAGCAGCTTCCTCTGCCTCCAAGGCGTAAGTGGTAAGTAAGCTAATTGCAGCAGCAATGATATGCTCAAGATTGTATGTCCTCTGATAATTGCAGGCACAAAAACTGCCCACGCCACAAAGCTGGCCCCCAAAAATTCTCTTTCAAGTATAGAGAGGAAGAACTTAAACCTTGTCAAAAAGAAATTTCTTTTTACTTTTATTTCTATTTTTATATCATTTAACATCTATTCCATATTCAAATTCTGAGGAATTCTATCTCCCGATTAGGAATAGCCATTTATTATTTGAAAGTTTCAAAGATTTACGTAGCCTAACTAATATGTTAATGAAGGTAGAAAGTTACCTTGTCATTGTGAAATATATTCTTAATGGAGTTTTGTTAATAACTACTTTATACTACAGAAAAGTCTCCTTGTCCAGCTTCCACATTCACATTCTATACACATTTACAAATATACAAATAACTGACTCAGAACAACATGACATTGTTTAGTGAAGGGAGTGATATGAAAAATACATTTCTGAAGGATGTTTTAGGAGCCTAAAAAGTGTCCAGAAAAAGTCTACAAAATCACAAAGTTAGAGCTATTTTTGTATATCTCTACTTTCTGCCTTTGCTTTGGTTCAGAAACATATTTAATACATCTCAGAATTTTAAAAGAACCAACTTTATATTTTCCTTCTTTATTTTGAGATAATCTTAGCCTTCCAGAGTTATGAAAATAATACAGAGAGTTCCCGTATATCATTTATCCAGGTCCCCTTTACGTTAACATTGCAGAATTATCAAAACTAAAAGATTAGCATTGGTGCAATACTATTAGATAAACCACCGGCTTTATTGGGATTTCATTAAGTTTTCTACTAATGTCCTTTTTTGTTCTAGGATCCTATCCAGGGTACCATATTGCATTTACTTATCGTGTCTCCTTGGTCGCCTCCAATCTATGATAGTTGATGAGTATTTCCTTTGGAGACCTTTAAAAGAAAATTAATTAGTAGAATCTCTCTCAATTTGGGCTTGTCTGGTGGTGTCTCATGATTATGGATATGGGGGGACTACCACAGAGGTGTTCATCTGTCTCATCAGATCATTGCAGGAGGTGGATGATGTCTATTTACAACGGCAGAACCAGCTTAAACTGGTCCTATCCTGTTTCTAACACCATACTGAGCTGCTTTTCAAAGACAACAGACCAAAACCACATGTCACGCAGCCAAAGCATTGACCGAGGAGAGAACTTTGATTCCAGCTGTACCCAGAATGAAAGTCTCACCCCAGTCACAGAACCGAAAGGCCCAGACATGACCAGAACTTGAACACCAGACGCCTTTCAGAAGGGATGGGTCTGTTGTCCAGGAAGATCAGGTGCGGAAGCGTCTAACATAAATGGCCAGGTTCCAAGGTTGTTCAATCAAACCCCTGAGTTAGAATTGATGAATATGTATAGCCCCTTCTTACCCATATTCTCTAAATTTGCTCCAAGCCTTTGTTGGGGGAGACAGAACTGAGGTTTCCCTCCAGTCTCCTTACTGAGCTGCCTCATAATAAAGCCTATTCTCTGCAAAATAACTGATGCCTCAGTGACTGGTGTGTCAGGCGCACAAGGAGCATTGAACCCACTTGCTTGGTTCAGTTACACACGCATATATCTTATTGCTGGTAATGCTAACTTTGATCTCTTGGTTAAGGTGATATCTGCCAAGTTTCTCCATGGACACATGAGTGTATTTTCCCCTGTAACTGACACATCTTTGGGTAATATATTTGGAAATATACTGCTTTACCTTAAACTTTCACCCACCCATTTTACCATCCGCGGATGAGTCTTGTCTGCAGCAATTATTGCTATGCTATTCTAATGATGATTTTCTATTTCCTGTGTTCCACTCTACATTTACAGTTGGGGTTCTCCGGTAAGGAAAAGTTGTTCCTCCTCCCCCATCCAATTACTTTTTGAGCATGGATTCGTATAAGTATAAACTCATGAATACTTACTGTATTCTTTTTCTCTTATATTTATTTATTTTTGCTCAAATTGTTCCAGCTTTGGAACTAAGAGATGTTTCAGGTTGGCTGCTGGGCCCTTTCAACACAACTCCATTACATTTTGAAAGTAATTTCCTACTTTCTGGAACTAATCAACTGCATTTTAAATAACCATTTTGAAGTTGCTCTACTCTACAGAAACTGCATATTTTGTCTGACAAACTACAGTCTCCATTGAGACTGATCTCGAACCTCCTTGCACCAAGCAGAATAGCTGGGAAGTGACAGGCATTGGTTTAAATGTGCTTCAACTGAATGCTTATTTACTCCCTTATTTATTCTGAACTTGAGAAAGGTAAAAGCTATTCACTATATTCTGTGTATGTTCTTAAATATATGTTCACTTTTAAATCACTGCTCTCTTTTCTCATTTTGTATAGAATAATTCTAGTTCCTCTCATCATAACTTAGAGAGATTATCATCAATATGTTATCATTACCATCCTCAAAAAGCCATCACCAAACTTTGACCCACTTGTGTCTCAGTAACAGACACAATAAGAAGCAAATTACATGGGTGTCTTCCCTACCTGTCCCCTGACCTAAACCACTCAAAATATAATACACACATATAATATACATACCTTATGAATCTTAGTAAAACAAAGAATATAAAATAAAATCAATACATACATATGATTTCAAAGAGCATAGCGTGGAATAGTTTAGTAAAGAAATAGCAGACATATGACAGAAGCTCTTGCCCTCCTTAACACCTACGTTTTATAACTACCTTAAAATTAATAGCCCAAGGGTTTACTTTGTTTTTGTTTTTTGCTTGTTATATTTTCACAGACCCATTTGTTCAGATAGCTATGTACTGAGTGCTTTTTATATGCCAGGCACTAAGCTAACCATGAGAGCTAGGTACTACTATTATGACCATTATACAGACACGGAAAACTGGAAGACAGATAGGTTACTTGTCCAGGGTCATGTAACTAGTAAGTGTGAATCAGAATTCGAAATGAAACCACCTGACCATAGTATCTACCCTGTCGCCCTGAAAATAAGACCTAGCTGGACAATCAGCTCTAATATGTCTTTTGGAGCAAAAATTAATATAAGACCCATCTTATTTTTATGCATTAGAGCTGATTGTCCAGCTAGGTCTTATTTTCGGGGAAACACGGTACATTCCTAATCACTGCAGTGCACTGCCTTCGCACAAGGTCCATAAAGTGGAGCTATTCTTCTTGCGGCCAAGAAATGGAAAAGCTCACTTAGCCTGCCCTCCAGGCTCACCCCCAGTGTCCCAGAATCCAGAGGCTTTGAGGAACAATTTTAAAACTCAAGTTCTAAGCCAGTTCCTATTAGTCCTTAGGTTTTGACACTCTGAGTACAGAGCTGGATTTTACTCAGAGTGGAGCCAGTGTTAAGGCAAATGGCAGACTACCAGATAGGTCTATAACTGTGCACACATGGGGGCTTGTTGAAAGGCCATAGGAGCCAACTAGCTTTTAAAATTTGGTGTTTCCAAGGGCCTCCTGAAAGTCTCTTCTCTCTTTGATGTCCCAGAAATTACCTTGCCAGTTGTGGTCATTATCACCTTAACATGTGTTTGTTTTCCCTTAGTGAACTACCACATGTTCCTGATGATTGGAACTGGCTTGCAGCTGAGTATTTCTCCCCCTTATCAGGTTTATCTTTCATCCTAATTTTTATCTTCCTAGATGCTAATCCTTTGCCACCGTTCATCTTGGCATGAAAGGTGATTCAAAGCAAGCATTAGTCTTTTATTTTGTGGTTTTTTTAGAACAACAGAGAGCAGAGATAGACATTTGATTTGGTTAATGAATGTAAATGCCCATATCAGACATTTGGATATCTAACATTAGATATTTGGATATCATTTTTTTTGTCATTCCTTTTAGCAGCATACTTACTTTATTTTCTTGATTACTTACTTGATTAATGTATTTTTTTAAATCAACTGAAAAATATATGACTCCTTGATGTAATTTCAACTTCCATGTTTGGTAATGTCTGCCAAATCCTTGAAAACAGAACAAGACTCCAGCAGAGTCTGGGATTATAATAATTTGTTTAGGCTGTGAATGTTATGAAGATGAAGACCTGATTCTCTGGGTCAATTGACAAGTAAAATACACTAGAGGTCAATTCTAGATTTCGTAACAGATTTTTGGAAGCGGAAAGTATTCCAAAATTAATTTGTTCGACTTGTTTCATTCTCTGGCCTCTTGGCAGGCTCACCACCTTTGGTGTCAACATGTCTGTCTCTGTGGTTTAATAGTACCATGTGCATGGGGTGTGGGTGACGAGTCAAATAATAAATTTGACTCAAATCCTAAACCCTAACAACAGGGCAGTTCTCCTGGGGAACAATTCTATTGTTGGAAGTGGTTTCCTTTGGATATACCTAAAAAGAAGTCTGTCTTTTTAATAACGAAGGGAGGGACGGAAGAAGGGAAGGAAAGAAAGAAAAGCAAGTTTAGAAGCTAAAAATGAACAAAGTGAGACTTACAAAAGAAATATTTTTCATGATATAATGGAAAAAATTTTTCTTAACTTCAAATTTCATAACTTGAAAAAATAACTGTCAAATGTTGACATCTACTCAACATTATAGCAAGTGCTTACTTTGGACATTTAGTTATATGACAGTTAATATGAATAAAATGCTAAATAAAATGTTGTACCCAAAATTATTATTTTAATGTATTCATCCCTCATAAACCCTTACTCTATGACAGGCAATTGCACTACAGGGATATAAACTACAATCCTTGGTCTACAGAACTTTACACATTAGAAGATTTTTTTTTTAAGTTTAGGATTTGAAATGAAAAAAAATAATAATCAAAGGAAAATATATTAAAAAAATTAATGGGACGTAATGGAAAAGAATGATTTAAGTAGGGTTTTAAAATATAACAGGAGGCACGATGTCCACTAAGTTACAACCTGTTTCAGGTCATGACTATTCCCCTCACGAGCTCGTGGCCCTTGGACTAGTTCCACTCACTCTCAGTCACCTAATTTGTAAATTGAGGATAATCTTAATACCTAAATTCATATAGTTAAATACAAAATGGAGTCTTGGACTGAGACATGATAAGCACTTAATAAATCTTGGTATTTAAAAAGAGAGAAATGAGTCAGGAATTCTAGATAATTAAACAAGTTCTGTACAGAACAACAAAAAATATGGGAATTTTTAAATGACACAACATTCACAAAGATAAAGGGTATTATGCCATAAATTATTTATAGACACTGACTATTTACTCTTAAAAGAAATAACAAGGAAATTAGTAATAATAACAAGTACTTAAAACAGGGCCTGGCTTGTGATAGTTAATTTATAAATATTTGTTAAATTTAAAAAATAAAGTGATTTAGTTCCATGATTTCTGGGGGAAAAGAAAAAATTGATGTACTCATTTGTGTTTACTAAGTGGCAAAAAGAACGCAATTAGTTGCATTTCAAACAGGGCTACAATCCTTAACCTAAACCCAAAACATGAAGACTAATAACAAACCAATAAAAAGAAAAATTTAACATTATCAGGTATCAAAGATAGATCAAGGCATAGCAATAATGAACTTCAGAAATAAAATGAAAATAATATTGGCCACTTGAAGATGGAGATATGGTTATGTAAAAATAAAGGCCAAAACTGAATTTGATGAAAAAATTTTAAAACACGCCTGGTAAACTAGACACTACAGAGACTTATGTTTTGAGGGGAAAAAAATGCAACTGAAAATTTTATAAATATTTCATATTTCCCCAAAATGAAAGTCATTTGACTCCCCCAGTCGAACTGTGCGTTTGTGCAATGCTTCTCAGACTTCAGCTTCTATTATCTGGAAGATGCACACAGATTGCTGCCCCCACTCCCACCCCAAATCTAGAGCAAGACCTGAGAACTCGTTTCCACAAAGTCCCAGGAGCTGCTGCTGCACTTGGCCTGGGAATCACTGCTATAGTAGAAAACACAGTAGATTTAGCTTCTGGAGTCTAAGGTTCAAATCACAGCTCTGTTAATTACGGGTTGACCCTAGAACATCAGATAAATTCTCTGGGCATCATTTCCTCATAAGAAAATAAATGGTAGAAGTAATAGGTACCTCAAGAATTGTTATGAGATTATATAAGCAAACAATGGAAAGTGCCTGGCACTGAACTGACACACAGAAGGAACTCATAAATTTGTTGAATTTATATGTTACTAATTGCAAGCATGATTTTAACTGATAACAATACAAAGTACATATATTGTCTACTAAAGGAGAAAAAGAGGTTTGGACACATAGGTTGCTATTATTTGTGAAATCACCAATAACTAAGGGTTTAGCTCTTTAAGATCTTTAAGACCTGAAAGGACTTCGTGCTAAAATACAAGGTGATCTCATAGTTGACTTTATCAGTTAGCCATACTTCAGGAGAAAGAGATATAAAAAACATGGAACAAATGAGAAAGCATTCTAAACCTTGTTTTATACCGAGGTCAGACACTATACCAGGAAACAGCTGTGAGCTGGAAAAGCTAGGTCTGTGGCAGTAAGAAGCTGCAGCTCCTTGGGTGGATGCAGTAAAACATCAGGCACTGTATTCATTCATGTGAATAGGAGCCAAGATCTCAACTCAAGAATTGAGAAACATGATTAAATGATGTTTCTGTTCTGTTCAGCATAAATATGTGTAAATATAAAAGCAATGCTAAATAAGGGTGGGAACTATAGTTGCAAAATTGAATAACAATGTTACAGTCCTTGAAAATATAAGACCTGATATAATAGAGAATAGAAATGTGAGGAGGAAGTGCAAATGTATTAATGCCCTTGTTTTTCATAGTAGAGGGGCTAATATTAAGATATGATAATAAATAAAAACACAATGACCCTAAAAACAAAACAAAACTCAATCATGCTTTGCTTAAGGTAGTACAGTATGTTAAAGACTCCACAAGAAGTTATGCATTCTGATGCATGTTATAAATGACAAATTGCATAGCTAATCAAGGAAATGTGTAAGGGCTTCATTTAGATATATAGCAATCCAATAAGGTTAGTGTTATTATTTCCAATTTAAAAATGAAAAAAAAGGGAGCAGAGAGGTTAAGTAACTAGACCAAGGTAACACAGCTTGCAAAAATGTGGACCCAGGGAATTTGGCTCCCAAGTCTCTTACTTACAATATTATATTATAGCATATAATATTCATGTATTGTCTCATTTAATCCTCACAATGACCATCTGAGGAATTAGACCTCGTCTTGCAGAACTGGCAACTACTCACAAAGAGAAAAGGGGGCTTTGCCAAGGTTATTTTACTCAAATAGCCTGACTCCAGTTTCTTCTTGACCACTTCATCTTATTGCCTCTCGATGACTTCTAGGAGGCATCATCATGGTATAAAAACTAAACGTAAAAATACTAAAAGAAACAAAATGATTTTGTGTTTATACATTCATCCAAAGAGTTAGACTAAATAACTAAGCCTCATTTCTAAATTTTGTCACCAAATATCCTGTTAAATTAGTTATTTTAAGCAAAGCCCACAAACACAACTTACATTCAAATAAAATGCAATTATTAAACTTTAGAAACTGCATTCTAGTCTTCCTATCCCTACAAATTTACCATCCTTACCCCCAACAATCAAGTTCTCCAACAATGTGAGATAAAATTAAGATAATAATATTAAAATACTAAGCATGGAGGATGGGGAAGTATTAGAATAAGACATAAAACCAAGATTCTACACCAAGTACCTGGCAGACCGTGGACTAGTTATTTAACTTCGTTGGGCCTCAGTTTATTCATCTGCAATTTGAAAAGACAGGACTAAATCAATGATCCTCGAACTTGTTCATGTAATGGAAAACATAGGCTTTTTTATGCTTTTTAAGAGAATGTAGAAAAACATTAATATATATAATTTATAACAACCACATATATAATTTTGTGCTAAATCAGAGACCATCTTACCATCTTATACTAGGCTTTAGAATAAACAAATGCTATCAAGTGCCAGTTATTGAAAAAACAACAAAAAAGAGGGGGGAGTTGGGGGGGGGACTGCAAAGCTTCTGTGCATTGGACTAAGCCTTCCATTCTTTCACTTTTATCAGCAGAGATACACTGAGGTTCCCCGGAGTACAATTTGGATACCACTAAAATAGCTCCCCAGATTTCCTTTCAGCCCACTATTGCTGCTTCATTCTAGAGAGCAAGTGAGCGGAAATCTCTCTCTCTCTCTCTCTCTCTCTCTCTCTCTATATAGATATATATATATATATATATATATCTATTCTCACGCATATACACACACACACTATATATATGTATATACACATATATATACATATATAGATATAGATGTATAGATATAGATATATCACATAGGCATCAAATATATCTATAAAAATGGGAGAGACCCCACTGTGGACATTCCTGCTTGTGTGGCCCAGCGCCCTTTACCAACCTATGGCAGCCCAGCGCTGCGTTCCTTCTGAGAACCAGCACTCCCTGTCTTGGTCAATGTGGTTCCAGTGAAGCTGATGACACCCCTGATGCCAGGGCTGGAGCACATGACCTGGGTCGCAGCCAATCAGCACATCTCAGTGCTTTGTTCGGAATGGGACCTGACACTACTCAGGCTCTGTTTAGAATTCAAAGACTTTTGCTGGTATTCCTGGGAGATCCTGTGGCCTTGAAACCTGAGACTATTTAAAAGCAGAAGCTGCTGACACCGTGCTCCTTCCTCATGAATCCTGAAGGTGAAACAGAATAATAGCGTTTAACAGTTATCAGTTGAGCACCTAAATCAACATTTCCCCTGGGCTTTTTTCCGATCATATGCTTAAGGCAGTTTGCACTGAGCATTTTATTCCCTACAACTGAGAGTCCAAATCCGTGTAAACAGGCATTGGTTATATTGCTGAGTTCTCACACTCTTGGTCGTCAGTAAAACAGAAAGCCCCATTGCAGCTACTGCCATTACATCACTTGCACATTTTGTATTTCTCCTCCCCTCTGTCACAAGCCCTACTGTAAGTACTGTATGTGATATTTAATTACAGTAGCTGCGTGGCCTAAACTGTTAGGTTGTTAGGCATATATATATATATATTTTTTGGAATACTCTATAAATGCTATCTTCTATTTGGTTTTTTTCCTTCCTGTGCTAGTATTGACCATGACAGGTATTCTACAGTTAGAAGATAAATGAAGAAATTACCTAGTCTTTTTTAAAATTTTTATTAGATTAAAATGTAATTTATTAAAATCTCATTTATTAAATTATATCGGTTAGTAAAATTACATAGGTTTCAAGTGTACAATTCTATAACACATCATCTATACACTGTGTTGTGTGTGGACCACTCCGAGTCAGTTCTCCTTCCACGACCACATATTTGATCCTCTTTCCCCTCTTCTAGCATCCCCTCTTCCCTCCTTACGGCTAGACTGTTATCTGCGTCTATGGTTTTTGCTCAACTAGTCTTAAACTGGAAGCAGTAGTATAGTAGACAGAATTCTAAAAATGGCCCCCAAAGATGTCTGGCCCTAACCCCTGGAACCTGCGAATGAGACATCACTGCCATGAGTATGCTATGTAATACAGCACAGCTGACCTTCAGGTAGGGCGACGAGCTGGGCGAGCATAATCTACTCCCATGAGCCTCTTTAAAAACAGTTTCCTCCAGCTGGTGGCAGAAAGAAAAGTCAGATTCAAAGCACAAGGGGGATTTAACCTACCATTGCTAGCCAGCTAGTGTGTGTGTGTGTGTGTGTGTGTGTGTGTGTGTGTGTGTGTGTGTGTGTGTGTAGGCAATTTTATCACATTTGTAGCCTTGTGTAACTACCACCATATCAAGGAATTCAACTGTACAATCTCCACAAGATTTCCTTTATATCGACACCCATCCCTAACTACTGGCAACTGCTAATCTGTTTCCTACCGTGTTTCCCCAAACATAAGACCTAGCCAGGCCATCAGCTCTAATGCATCTTTTGGAGCAAAAATTAATATAAGATCCGGTCTTATTTTACTATAATATAAAACTGGGTATATAACATAACATAACATAACATAACATAACATAACATAACATAACATAACATAACATAACATAACACCAGGTCTTATATTAATTTTTGCTCCAAAAGGTGCATTAGAGCTGATGGTCCGGCTATGTCTCATTTTCGGGGAAACACAGTATCTCTATAATTATGTTATCCTGAATGTTATATAAATGGATTATAAAGCGTGTGTCCTTTTGAGATTGGCTTTGTTCACTCAGTATATTGCTGAGGTTCATCAAGGTTGCTGTATCATTTATTCCTTCTAATTGCTGAGTAGTAGTCCACATTTAGCCATTCATAGGAAAAGGCTTTTTATGCCTCAATATGAAGTACTGCCTGATGGTCTCAGTCATATTCAGGGAATACCTGCATCGTAGTAGCCACATATGATATGCATCAAATAAACACTGAGCGACATAATTTTCCCAATTTATCTCTGAACATTGTAAACTTTTTTCAACTCTCAAGTTTTCACAGTGGCAAAGACATGGGTTCAGTTGTACCAGATCCGTTTTTTAAAAATTTAAAACTATCAAAATTCAGCTTCCTATGAAACTTAAAGAGTTCACTGACCTCAATGAGAGGAAAATAATGATATCTGTAAAATTAAGGGTACAAAAAGACAATAAAATTTCTGGTGACCCCAGAAAAATTTATACCTGCTGAAAAATTATGAGCTACCTTGTGATGAAAGCTTTCTGCTTGCTATATGAGCTCACTTAAATTGGAATTGGAACAATACTAGGTTTCTGGTAAGACAGGCCACATATAAAAATACCCACAGCTCAAATCAGAGCTGAATGTCAATTTTCACAAGAAAAAGATTTGCATGGTCATGCATCATTGTTAGGGGAGCCATTATTTCATAAATAAAAAGGAATCACACTGTTTCTTTTTCCTAAAATGTTTTCCCTTTACTTTCAAACAAAACAAACCCCAATTATCCTCATAGGGTTCAGCTCCAGACCCTTCTCTACAATTCTTCCAAACACACAACCCTCTGTTCTTTCTCTAATTTCTAACATTTGGGAGGAGGCACTTCTCATGTACCGCTGTGTGAAAATTCTTTTCAAGATTCTTATTATTGAACACTTACATCGTGTTTCAAATTTTGATCTGTTGTTTATTGCCATCCTGTTAATAAGAGCAAAAAGTCTGGAAACAACTTAAAGTCCAATAATGTAGCACTGATTACATAAATTAAGATTCACACTAAAGAATGATATAGGCATATATTTAATCTTTGTGGAAAGATGTTTACAGAACATCTTAATGTCTGTAATTGTGTTGTTATTGTTAAACACAAAAAAATTAGCATGTTCCCATTTATGTAAATGTAACTATGACAATAACAAAAACATATAAAGAAAAAGAAATACAAAAATTAATAATCCAGGATTATGTATTTTTCCTTTCCTTTATGAATTTTTTCTATTTGTGTTTCCAAAAATTTAATGATAAACATGATATTAAAAAACAATAACAGCCATTAGGGTTTTAATCTTTTTGCACTGTCTCTCCAACTACAGTTCAACTTTCTCGAGGACAGACTATCCTACTTATTTATATCCTTCAATTTGGTGATATAGGTGATTTGATATACCCAATTTCTTTGGTTTACAAAAGCTAAAAACACATTTTTATAGAATGACTATAATTTGTCACCATTAACTTATTCCATTGTGAATATACATATTTAGTATACATATATTCCTTGAGATCTGAGGGATTTTTTTTTAAAGACATACTCAAATACTATGTATTATAATTCTCTACATCTAACAAGAACTCAAAAATTACTCTTTAAATAACATTAAAAATGTAGCAGTACACAGCTTTCTGTGATGAGAAATTTTAAAGGCAGGAATTGCTTTGCATGCTTATGATATTTTGCACTTAATACTAACATCAATACTAATAATAACACATTATCATCATAAAGGCTATCATTTACTGAGTATTCACTGTGTACCAGGAATTGGGCTAAATTTTAACATTTGTGATATCATTTAAACTTCACAATTATCCCTATTTTGTATATGAGGAAATTGAGTATCAATGATATTAAATAGTTTGCCTAAAATCACACAGTGAGCACTTAGAAGAGCTTGGACCAGAAGAAGGATTAATCAGACTCCAGATTTTGAGATGTCAGTTAGGAAGTTATATCATCTTTCTTAGCAAGCACACAAAAGCATTTATCAAATGAATGAATGAATATAAAAGTGAGAAACAAATGCTTATTTAACTATGTGAATTGACTCTCAAGTATTTGCAAGTAATAGAACAGGAAAGAATACAATAAACAAAGTTCAGCGACGGGACTTAAAGATTTAAATCTTGATACTAAAATCTATGTGTTCTGAGCATATGAATATTGTAGTGTTGTTTTGTCTGTGCACTTGGTTCACTTCCCTCAAATTCACAGAATGGCTCAATTGGAGACTTTGATCAAAAAAAGAATGGACTCATACTGATGATAACAAGTCAATCAAAAGGACTGTCAGTTAGTTATGTTCAAATAGATAAACTGATAGGCAATTGAAATTATTATATGTACTGAAACATAATTATTCTTAAATAACTTAATTAAAGGCAAAATTATTTATTTTTTATAAATATTTACAGAAACCATTCATTATCAAAGGAGGATAGTTGGTATTTCTGTTTTTAAAAAGTGAAAATGATTCTATGATAACGTACATATGTCATAGTTTAACTAACTCTGCAGTCCAATTTAAAAACATGAAAAATATAAAGAATGGCTTATGTTTACAGAAAGAAAATAAAATGTTGTTAGAAAGTACAAATTCAGTCCTCTTATTTGATCAGCTAAGTTATAAATGTTATAAAATAGAAAATAAAAACACTAACTCAACAAACCTCATGATCAATACAATTTCTACAACCTTAGGCAGATTTTCACAAGTAACTTGGCAGAAAAATGTTTTATGACAATATGAACTCAAGAAAATCAGGCAGTTTTTCAGTATATTTTTATATTCTTAGTGTCCAACAAAGTCCCAGGCAGAAAAAAGTTGCTAAATACATGATCACAGACTAAATGACTGCATTCTGGTCAAGAAATAAAGATGTTTGTTACAATGCAATTAATAAACTTAAAATACTGGAAACTGTTCAATAACAGAAGAATGATTAAGTAAATTGTGGTAATATCATGGGCTATATAAACCAAATGGAAAATTTCTACCGGAAAATATAATAACAGACATTAAGAACTCAATGTATAGATTTAGTGGCATAATAGATAAAGTTGAAGAGAGAATTAATAAGTTGAGAGACAGAACAAAAGAAAATATTCACACTCAAACATAAGAAGACGAAAGGTAGAAAATACAAAATAGTGCATAAGAGATATCGGATTTACAGTAAAAAAAAAGTTCTAATATATATGTCATTAGTGTTCCTTCGAGGAGAGAAAATGTAGCTGAAATAATATTTGAAGAAACAATTGCAAAGAATTTCCAAAGCTGATAAAACACAGTAAGCTACAGATTCAAGCCCTAAAACCCCCAAGTATTATAAGTAAAAAACACAAATAATAACAACAAAAATACCAGTTAGTGAAAAGTCATAGTGGTCACTAAATACAAAGAGAAAACCTCAAACTCAGCCAGAGACAAACAACATGTTGCCTTCAAAGGAGCGATAAAACTGATACATGTCTTCTCAAATGACAAGACAAAAATTGAAGCCAAAGACAATGGAATGATATTTTCAGTGTTTTGAGGAAAAAACAGCTGACAACCTAGAATTTCATAACCAGTAAAAACATAAAAATGAGAATATGGAAGTGAAATATAGATTTTTAAAAGACAAATAAATATAGAGAGAATTCATGACCAACACACCAGCACCTAAGGAAATATTTTAAAATGTACTTTAAATAGAAGGAAAATGATTTCTGATGGAAATCCAGAAATACGGGGGGAAAAAAATCAACAGGATGGGTAAAAAAGTGGCTAAGTCTAAATGAATATTGATTGAGACAATAATAAGTTTGATGTTTTGGGGGGTTTGAAACACTTAAAGCATACACCAGCATTTAGTCAGAAACTGTAAACATGGAGAGTAAGAGTTCTAAGGTCCTTGAATTATCTGAGAAGTGGTAAAAGCACTAATTTATATTAGATGTTAGTAAGTCAAGGAAACATGTATAATACCACTAAAAGAATAGTAAAATAATGTATAAACCAAGATAACTGAGAGGAAAGGAATTAAATAATATTTAAAATACTCAATAAATTCAAGAGAAAGGAAAAAAAAAACAGAATAGACGGAACACATAGAAACCACATAGTAACATGTTATATTTAAATCTCAAAGTATTAGTAATTATGTTATAGGTAAATGAACTAAATACTTCAATTAATAGACAAAGATTGGCATGCTGCATTTAAAAAATTATGTGTTCATGTAAAACACTCTTTCAATATAAAGATAAAATTTGAAAATAAAAAGATACAAGAATATATCATGTAAACACTGACCAAAACGTTAGGGTCACTATATTTAATATGAGACAAAATAAACTTTAAGTTAAAAAATTACTAGAGGTAAAAGAGGAACATTCCATAAAAACATAAAGATTAATTCATCAGAAAGATATAACAATTCTAAAATTGTATGCACCTAATAAAAAGCCTCAAATTATAGAAATGAAAAATTCATAAAATAAAAGGAGAAATAGACAAATCCACAATTATAAGTGGGAGATTTTAACCATATTATTCTCAGTAAATGATCTACCAAGCAAAATATCAGTAAGTATACACAAGGTTTGGAAACATACAGAGGGTGCCGAAAAAATTGGCACACGTTTTTAGATAACATCTCTTAAAATGTGTATACATCTTTTTGGCACCCCAGTATTTATCAAGCTTGTTCTAACTGACATAAATAGAACGCTGCATCCCCAAACTGCAGGATACATATTCTTGTCAAGTACACATGGATAACTCATAAAAATTTGTCCAGATATTGGTTAGGCCATAAAGCAAATCTCAACAAATGTTTCAGTTGAAATCATACCAAAAATGTTCTTCACCACAGTAAAATTAATGTAGAAGTCAATAATACACACACAAACCAGAAATTTTTCATATTTTCAGAAATTAACAAATATACTTCTGAATAATCCATGGATCAAAGATTATAACAAAATGAAAATGATAGTGAAAATATGACATTAAAATTGGTGGAATGAAGTGTGAGAGTTTTCCAGGAAGCCAGGCTAGCTGGAGCAGAGGAACAGAGGGGAGAATGATGGTCAAAGAAACTCCAGGGGCCTGGTAAAGTAGGACCATGTAGCACATAGTAAAGACTTCGGTTTCATTCTAAAGGAACTAAAACACCATGGAGGATTTGGAGCTGATGATTCCCATGATCTGACTTAAGAATATAAATGGATCACTTTGGCCTATTAAGGGGAGAATAGGTTGTATGTATGGGGACAACGGGAGAAGGAGTTAGATAACTTAGGCAGCTAACCTACAGACAGGTCACTTTGCCTGAACTCTGCTGTCATCCAATTCCATTCACTGTAACCTAATTATCCCTCCACCACCAGTCTCTTCATTGTCCATCCACAGTACTCAAATCTAGAACCTCATTACCTACTACTTTCAGCATTATAATACTAGATAGACATTCTAGTTTAGGGGCTACGCGTTTGAAGACTGTAAAAGTAGTTGCCCATTCATACCTTGAATAGCTTCTACAGACAGTATTGAACAAAACAGAAAGATAAATAGTACATTTTTGAAAATGGAAATTAAGCAGCATAATTGACAGTTGGGTACCTCCTGGTAGTAAGTGAGAACAAAAATTAATCATAAAATGCTTAATTGAAAGCTTTTTATAATTTCTGAATTAATGTACATTTATGAATAGAAACCTAATCCTTTGGAATGCTTGATTTTGTTGTTTCAAAGAAGCAGGTGCAATTATGTTATTTGTTCACTTTATTTTAATTCACAGAGAACTTATGGGAATTAATTTTAAAATATACCAAAACACAAACAGGCAACAATACCAGCCAAATATCAGAATATTTGACTTTTATAATTAAAAACAAGAAATTATAAATATATCTCTGCATCTCTGAACACACAACAATTTTGTGTTCTTAAATACAATACCACACTCTTGTATATAGCATAAAAGAACTAAAGGCTAATGCTTACAGCTGAACATTTCAATAGCTAAAAACAGTAATGTAATCTAATGTGGAATTTTATTCCTAGAAAGTGTAATTGAATTTAGTGAATATCAAAAGCAATTATTATATCAACATTTGCCTATATATTGGTAAGAGTTCTAGAAATAAGAATTTGTGTGTGGCAACTTAAATAGTTCACTGTCCTGAAAAAGACAGAGTCTGACTGTTATCAAAACCGACCCTTGCATTCACTATCTCTACAAAAATTGTGTTGATATTTGATGAGGAAAATGAGAAGAATGTTCTAATCAAATAAGATGGTTACTGATTACCATCAACTATATGCAAAACTACATAAATGATTTAATAGAGTAATAAATCACATGCTATTGAATTCTCAAGAAAATCATAATATGACTGCATTTTTAATGTATTTTTTACAATTTAAAATTATATAGACATGGTCATCTTGTCTGCTTAAAGAATTTCTCATTACTATTAATTTTCTTTGAAAAGCAGACTATAATAGTTCGTTACTTAGTGCATCTCAAACCTGTTACTAAGAGAGAAACCTTGAATGCAGAAAAAAAGCATGTCACTTCTTTTAAGCTTCATTTCTTCTATTCTATCATAGAGGAAAAAAGGCCTTATGAAAATTGACCAATGCAGTGTAGTCTCGTACATTCTCTTGGAAGAGTAAATATGATAAAGTGAATACCAAAGCTCAGTATTTATTCCATGATGATTATAGCCAGACTTAACTATAGTAGAAAGACAAATTTTATAAAATTGTAAAAATGTAAATAAGGCTTTAAAACTGATTCAGGAATTACATTTTATAAGTGAAGCTTTGATTTTAATCTAAACAATTCTCTTAGGGGATGATACACATTATTCAGACTGTTCTGCTTTCGTTATGATTGAAATAACAGTGATACTTCAGGAAACCAGGAGACAGAAACACCTGTACCTTATCAAATTATATCTCCTAATGATTATAATAATGTTATACACTAGATTAACTTTAAAATGTACATTTTGCGATATTTTAAAATTTAAATGATTAGATAGAAATTTATTTTTAAAATAGCAGTGGAGGTAAGGGGGATCAAATATATGGTGATGGAAGGAGAACTGACTCTGGGTGGTGAACACACAATGGGATTTATAGATGATGTAATACAGAATTGCACACCTGAAATCTATGTAATTTCACTAACAATTGTCACCCCAATAAATTTAATTAAAAATAAATAAATAAATAAATAAATAATAAAATAGCAGTGAAAAATGTGAAACAAAATATAGCATATTCTTACCTATTTTAGCCTACTACTAATAAACCATGTATCAGGCATCTACTTTAAAAATGCTTTTCATAATATATGTTGATTTTTGTTCTATTGCCAATGCAATATTCAATTATTAAAATTTGGAAAATAAACGATACATAAAAATTTTAAACTTAATAACAACTGTCAATACTTTAACATATTTCCTTGAAGTCACCTGCCTATCTAGTTAGCTCCTTATCTTTGCCTTTATCTACCGTGTTTCCCCGACAGTAAGACCTAGCCAGACAATCAGCTCTAATGCGTCTTTTGGAGCAAAAATTAATATAAGACCCGGTATTATATTATATTATATTATATTATATTATATTGTATTGTATTATATTATATTATATCATATCATATTATATTACATTATATTATATTATAAAGACCCAGTCTTATATTACAGCAAAATAAGACCAGGTGTTATATTAAGTTTTGCTCTAAAAGACACATTAGCGCTAATTGCCCGGCTAGGTCTTATTTTCAGGGAAACATGGTATATAAAATTAGGATAACACTAAATGCATTTTATAACTTCCTTTTTTTATTAGTATCAAAACTCATGAGACATTAAATTTACATTTTAAATTTTAAAAAAATCAAAGGTCTTTTAAATAGATGTACTCTCTTAAAAGAGTGAAGTACATGCCAAGTTGAGTCATGAAGAGAAATGTCAGTGTGATCTGTGGCAGCTGCTTGCTTCCCTGGGAAGGAAGGGGCTGGTTAGGAGTACAGTGGCTAGCAAACCCCTCAGCACTCCACAGAGTCACTAGTGGGAAAAGAACAAAGGCCTTTCCAATGCCACTAACACAGATGTGCCCAAAGGCAAACTGTCAGAAATAGTTAAGATGACAGCTACTCACAGTTCATTATTTCCTTCTCACAGGTCACTGGGTGACAAGCTGGGTCAGTGTGCTTTGTTGGCTGTCCCAGTCCTTCCCCACCCCCTGTTCAATTTAAATAAGGGTAAAGGGCTCCACTGGATAAATTAATGTAAATAAACCATTCCTGACACTTAAAGATACCAGAACATGACATTTACTTTATTTTGGACCAAACTTAGATTTAAATGTACGCACACAACCTACTTTATCCAAGCAAGAAGAGAACCACATTTCTATAGCTCACTGACAGGTGAAGCAAAAATATTTTAAGTGTGGCTAAAGCAAACAAAAAGATGTAATTTATTATGAACTCATAAGGATCTACGTGAAGGGTCTTACACAGTAGGAAATCTTCCTTTTTCTTCAGTAGGCAAAAGAAGTTTCCACATTATAAAAAGAAAAAAAAAAGATCAATGATCAGATTGCTTTCCACAAGTGTTTGAAATGTAAATTAAGTGACATGTACATGAGACAGCCTGGTTTATGACGATTGTTATAGTTTTTTTAAGGATATAACTCAAAACAATACATAAATCAAAATGGCAATAATCTGATCAAATGTTTTATGATATAATACACATAAAATTTTAGTAATGATTTAATATGGCTACTCAATATGATGACATTCTGTTATGAAATCAGTAGAATAAAAACTAGTAGTGTGGGGACAGAGCCCCAAAAAAGCAGTTTCCAGGCTCTCGGCCTCACAAAGAAAGGTGCTGGCTCAGGTAGTAAATGGCCGTCCACTGTGATCAAATGGCCATCAGCTGTGGCTAGTTGGCCATCAGCTGTAACCAGTGAGCCACTGGGCACTAATATAACTGCCGTGGCTAGGCTAGCAGAAAATGGGGGAGCTAGCAAGAAGATGGGGGCTGAGCCTGCAAGCGGCACAGTGAGGGTTGAGAATTGTGTTGCTCCTGTTTCCTGTTTCTCCAACCCAGCTGCCAGTGAGAGTATAGTGGTATGACTCCCCTACCTATGGCTCCGTGGGTGTTCCTTTTTGGCCTCGCCATGTCCTGTGTTCTTATGTGGGGAGCTGAGACCCCACTGGACGCCCCGCACGACAAGTAGGGATGAGGAAGAAAAACGGGTTTAGAGCATGGGCTGTAGATCTAAATGTCTGTGGGTTCAAATCCCATTTTCTCCACTAACCAACGATACAAATGGGCACATTACAAAAACCACTCTGAACCTCAGCTGCTCTACCTTTATAGATTATAAGAGTACCTCTGCCATCATATTATTTTGACAATAGCTAAATCAATCTGTCGTGTTGTTATAAGAATAAGTATTTAGAATAGTAGTTGGCATATCATGGTAAATATTCAATAAATGACAGCTATTAGTTACCTGTCAACAAATTTAGTATATACAAAGCTGACCTGAGTCACCATTCAAGCTGTGAAATACTTTGTTTAATCATGACAAGTTATAGTCACATCTTTCAAAAAGGTTTTTTAAAATCTCTAATCCCTTCAAATGCAAGCCTCTATAAATCAGTAAATCTAGGCGACTGGATTCAACAGGAAATCAGGGGTTCACAGTCTCCCTTAACTTTTCTTACCTCTTATTTAGTCTCCACTGAAAGCTACCCAAATTGATGTATCTTCTATTAATCCCTTTCTAAACTGTTCCACTTCATGTAAAGGTCCCTTTTCAAAATATCCAGTCAAATAATAGGCCCTACGTGAAAACCTGAAGATTTGGAATCATTGTTAAGACAAGAACATGAATGGTCTGGCAGAACAATACAGACGCTAGAATAGGACTTCAGGTTCACAGAGGCCTTAAACTACCAGCTGGAAGGCCTTAGCCACGTAACTCAAACTCTCTGTGCCTCAATTTCCTTATCAATAAAACAGAGCGTAATACCTCTATTTTACATACCTTATAGGTTCTTGGGAAATAATGCACATAAAACACTCAAGCAAATTCAGTGTATGTTATTAATAAACGAATGTTATTTTTTTCATTTTTACATGTTACCTACCACTAACTACCAATCTTTCTCTTTCCCCAAATTTGACTACTTGTGGTTCTCTCCTTCCTCGGTTACTTCTAAGGAATGACATATATTTAGATCTCTTTTTAGATTCTTCTCAGTTATATGTTCTTTATTCAGATTATTTGCTCATTAATGTTTTCCCTGATGTTCTAAAATTCTATTTATTTTTCAGAGTTCCACAGCTCAGATCATTTCACATTATTCCTTTATTTTTTGCAGTGATTTTATTCTTTATATTATAAAGTTATCATTGATTAAAAAAACAAGACAATGTAAATCTCTCTCTTGAAGGTGTGATAGTACAACACACTGATTTCCTTATATTTGGAAGGATTGTAAGCCTAACAAGACAACCTAAGGTTCAAAGTAATTAATATGCCAATTTCAGTACCATGTTCTAATTTTGCCCAACAATTCCTTCCAAAATGAGAAGAAAGTAATTGCTCTAAGTACTTACTCTTTCCTCAAAATAACTTTGTTAACGGACAGAAAGAGAGGAAGAGAAACTGAAATTACATCCATTGTAGTAAATTGTGGGGGCGGAGAGGAGAATGCAGATAAATCCCTGTGGCTTTAAGGAAAAAAAGGAGGACAGAGGAGTTGCTGTAGCCTGATACAAACCATCGGGAATGCCCCGGGCCCTGGGAAATTTCTTATGAAATAAAATCCCCAACATATTTACCAGTCAATTCCAACGGACTAAAAATCACAAATGTAAATACAACCCTATTAAAAACTCTTTTCTACCTCTATTTGTTTTCAGAACATTTCCACAACTATTACTTACTGTTTCCTACATTTCTGTTAATTTAAAGACATCTCATTTAATTCTAACAACTCAGACAGGTATTGTGGTATGTCACTGACATTATTTGCTTTGTTTTCAGGGAGCGGGAGGTGTGGGGAGGTGAATTGACTTCACATTTCCTAATACTATACGCCTTTCTCTCAATGTTCCGTCATCGGACTACATTGCTTCAGGGAGATACAACAACAAAACATGGAAGACAAATCCCTAAACTACCCAAGGCCCTCCCTTAACCTTCAGAGAAAATACCTCCAGGCTGGGGAAGGAGAAAGTCATAAAGAAGTAGGTGCGTTATCACTGGGGTCCCCACATGAGGATGCACCAGGACCAGGGCTAACACGAGACACAGAAACTGCCTATCGGTTTCAGAAATCTGAGAGCTGAAGGAACATGGGCCTCCTTGAGCAGAACCCGGGATAATGACAAGCCCCAGCATTCTCTCAGGAGGAGTAGCTTCCTGAGTAAGTCTGGAAAGAGTGGCTGCCGAGTAAGTCTGGAAAGATAATCCATCAATGGCCTCAGAAAACAGTATTTGAGTTCCCCAGTGCCCCAGTGTTCCGAGTTCCTGTTTTACATGGAAACTTCACACACTGCTCCCGGTATATTTTAGTGATGTTGATGTAGAGTGGCCTGGCTGTTTGGCTGCAGCTTTTGGTAGCAGTGAATGAATACCTGGAACTTAAGTTTTCATACAGGTCCAGGACACCCCATGCTGTGGTACAGTAAGGTACTAAATTTGTTATTTTTTTTTGTCTATGCCCGATCTTACTCAAAACAACAAAATCAAAAGATTTGAGGTTTAAATAACAAAAGAGACAACACATTTAAGAGACACTTGTGATGGGGGAGAGGGGGAGAATGTTCCCCTTCTGTCAAATTCTGAGTCAGAAATACATAATTAAGAATATAAGATAGTTTTTAATTGAAATACAAGGTTATGTTGCACACAAACTTACACAATGTTATATATCAACTATACCTCAATAAAGCTCACTGGAAATTTTTCTTAAAGAAAAGAAAAAAGTTGTCATCTTTTTTTTCTTCATGCAACTGACAGTTCTATCCACAGTTAGAATATTTAAATTTCGGAATTCTCTTGAACTCTAATGAGTATGGTAAGAATTGCATTTCTCCTTTAAGAGTACTTCAATCAATAGTTACTTTCAAATAATTGTACATTAAAATTGCAGTTTATAAAGTCATTTTGTGATTTACAACACCAAACCCCAACAAAATACTAATAATAATAAACTTTAGATTTCTGATTAAAGAGGATCAGAGAATTTCCAGTTTCCAACCAAGGATAATTTTCAATTGGTTAGCAAAATTGTTGATGTTAGTTTTATTCTAGTAATAGAAATTATGTCATTTTGTTAAATTATCACTACTTAAGACAATCTACTGTACACTCATCCTCAGGTCTAAATACCATATTCTCTTCATGGAACGTTAAAAGGATTTTTATGGGTGTCGCCTTCTTAAACACCTCCTGGCATTTTCCTTGCCTTACCCTAATTATGTGTTATTTCAAAGAATTTTAGTGAGATCCCAGAACGGCAACCCTTCCAAAGTATTCTTATAAACAATATTATACGTCAATCTTTAATGAAATACACATAAATGTCACCTCTCTTGATCAAATGTGACCCAAAAACTACTGTGCTTGAAAGCCGAAGGGCTTTTGAGATATTTCAATAATCATCAAGAAATCAATCTTAACATGAAACTGAAGGAAAACATCGAATGTCATTGAGCAATAAAGCTCTCTTCTGTCAGTGCCCTACCTCTGAGCAGAAGCGTTAGGATGTTTCTCTTCCAGTTTCCTCAGCAGTGCCACTGCCAGCTGCCCTGTCTCTCCAGGAGAAATTTCTGGCATTAAATGGGTATCTGAAGGCTCTCGCAGTTGCTTCACAACAGGAATACCGGCACTTTTTTGCAGAACCTAATAAATAAAATATAGGAATAGCATAAGTTAAGTTTCATTGAGTGGAAACATCTAAACCATATATGCTCCAAATTTAACATTATACTTTTCATGGTTCCTTCATTCTTCTTCATCGGGCACATAAATCATTTGTATGTGGCCAGAACAAAAGAAGGCAGTCCTAAGAAAAGTTAGTGTATCACTATCTATTTAATAAAATAATGTTTATATAAATATATGTGGATGTTTATATAAATATTAACATGCACATCAGTATTGTATTATGTGTATGATTTTAAACAATCAGTAACATTAAGATGTGAATTTGTGTTTGCCTCCTGAAAACAACTTGAACGTTTTCCTCTTTTCAAAATACATTTTAGAGATCTATTTCTGTCTTACCTCTGGCTGACCACACTGACCTCTTCTGCTAAGCTGCTGCCATGTTCCTGATGAGCTGTGGTCCAGGCACCACGGTCAATGCAGTATTCTGTCTGGGTCGCATCCACTTGTGCATTTAGCTCCTCTAGGTAGGTCAGAACAAACTGAGGATAAGCCTGTAGGATAGGGGGGGAAAAAAAAGTAGTACCAGCCTTGCAAGCAATACCCAAAAATCTATACAACTAGAATGATGGGAGGATAAATCAGATTAATAGGAAAAATGTCTGGCTAATAAACTTTGCAATTTATTATCAATTTCAGGTCAAAATCAAGCCAAATAACTTTAATATTGAATTTTCTAATTAGTTGTTTAATCTGATCAAGTTTAACTACATCGCTGATCTTCACCCATAGATAATTAAAATATTAAAGCCATGTTATATATTAATAATAGCTACCATGTATTGAGTTATTTCAACATAAAAGGTATTATTATAAATGTAACGTGCAGTTGCTGTATTGTTTGGGAATATTCAATTCTGCTCTAGAAGACAAGAAAACAAATGGGATGGATGAAATTCATTAGCTGCATTAAGCATGGATGAGTAAGTTAGTAATCTGAGAAGTGTCAGACAGAAAGTAAGTGGAGTATGTGTGTTATGAACATAGAAAGGAGTAGAAGAAAAAAATAGACATGTAATAGTCATGATTTACTAAATAACAAAGTAACAAATATTTATGACACATGGAACAGAAATGAAATACAGCGGACACACAAAAATCATGAGATCTTTAATTGGCCACCTATGGCTGCCTCTCATTTTGGATCCTCTGCTGGATAAAATCCAGTTACCCAACAGGTTAACTGGGGAGCACAGCTACTCGTCACCCAGGTCACTCATAGAGCAGGTGTGTGTCACTGCCTCAGGCCCCTTGCTCAAATTTCACCTCTAGTCCTTGGAACCACATCATCAGCAGGGAAGGGTGATGCAACACAGAAAGAGTATATGTCGGTATTGCAGAGATTCAGGTAACGTGGCCCTTCAACCCATTTGCACCTTAAGTGTGTATCCTAGCCCATCTCTCTTCCTATGCATTTTGTCTTGTGTTTTAAATCAATTTAATACAGCATGATTTGAACATTTTAATTTGGTCTGTGCACCTTTCTGTTCCATGAGCTCTAGGATGGCCTATCTAGGAACATATTTGGAGGCTACCATTGGAGCACTGTAATGCCCCACATGACAATATATTTACATTTTAATCCTTGCAACAGCCATTTGAAATAGGTGTTATTATTGTGTCCATTTTAAAGGTGAGGAAACAGACACAGGGATGTTAAGCAACTTGCTCAGTGTCATCCAGCTTGTTTACTAGTCCATAAAGCCTAGATATGCTGACTCAAGTACAATAGAAACTTCTTTTTGAAAGTGTAAACTAAAGTGCTAACAAAAAAAATAGGAGGTGTTCAGTGAACAATTAAAGGGCACTAAGGTCCTTACATTGTTCTAGAAAAAGAGATATTGAATAACTTTGTTAGAAAATGTACAACTAAATATGCATGTTAAAAATGTAAGGAACTCCAGACCTTAAATGCAAATTACTAAGTGAAAGCCAACCTGAGAAGGCTACATATTGTATGATGCCAACTATATGACATTCTGGAAAAGGCAAAACTGTGGACACAGTAAAAAAGATCACTGGTTTCCAAGGGTTCGGAGGGAGGGAGAGATGAATAGGCAGAGCACAGAAGATGTTTAGGGCAGTGAAACTACCCTGTATGAGACTTTAATGGTGGATACATTGTTACACATTTGTCCAGATCTATATAGAATGTACAACACCAGGAGGAAACCCTACTGTAAACTATGGACTTTGGGTGAAGATGTGTCGATGTAGGTCCACCAGTTGTAACAAATGTCCCACTCTAGTGGGGATATTGACAGTAGGGGAGGTTGTGCATGTGTGGGGACATGGGGCAAATGGGAGCTCTACTTTCCCCTCAGTTTTACTGTGAACTTAAAACTGCTCTAAAAAATAAAGTCTTGGGAATCCAGATGGCTCAGCTGGTCAGAGCATGAGCTCTTAACAGCAAGGTTGCCAGTTCAATTCCCCATGGGATGGTGGGCTGTGCCCCCTGCAACTAAAGGTTGAAAATGGCGACTGGACTTGGAGCTGAGCTGCGCCCTCCACAACCAGACTGAAGGACAATGACTTGGAGCTGATGAACCCTGGAGAAACACACTGTTCCCCAGTGTTCTCCAATAAAAAAAATTAAAAATTTAAAAAATAGTAAAGTCTATTAAAAAATGTAAGGGACCTCACCAAAAGTAGAAGTGCCAAAAAAATTAATTATATTACATCAAAAATTAAAACTTCTGTGTTGCAAACAATGTCACCAAGAAAATGAAAAGACAACCCACAGAATGGGAGAAAATATTTTCAAATCATATGTCTGATAAGTGATTGTGTATACTAATCTGTATTGTGTATAGTAATACACAATTATTACTATAAAACGCTATTTTAGGTTTAGAATTAAAAGATATAAAGAACTCTTACAACTCAATAATAAAAAGACAAATAGCTCAATTAAAAAATGAGCAAAAGATCAGAGTAGAAGATATTTCTCCAAAGAAGGCACACAAATGGCTAATAAACACATGAAAAGATGTTCAACATCACTAATCATTAGGGAACTACAAATCAAAATCTCAATGAGATACCACTTCATACCAACTAGGATGGCTGTAATCAAAAGACAGAGAATAACAAGAGTTGATAAGGATGCAAAGAAGTTGGAACCCTCATATGTTGATGATAAGAATATAAAATGGTGTGAATACATTGGAAAACAATTTGGCCAGTCCTCAAAATGTTAAACATGGAGTTATCATAATACCCAGGAATTCCACTCTTAGTTATACATCAATGAGAAATGAAAACATACATCCACTAACAAACGTCTATGCAAATGTTCATAGCAGCATTATTCACAATAGCCAAAATAGTGGAAACAAACATTTCCATTAACTGATAAATAAATAAAATGTGATATTTCTATACAATGGAATATTATTTGGCAGTAAGAAAAAATAAATTACTGATGCAGAGTACAACATGGATGAAATTGGACAACCTTATGCTAAGTGGAAGAAATCCGTTTTGAAGGATCACATAATGTATGATTCCCTTTATAATAAATGTCCAGAAAAGGCAGATCTGTGGAGACAAATAAGGCTGGGGTGGGACAGAAAGAATGGGGGGAACATGTGTGAGGTACAAGGTATCTTTTTAGGGCAAATAGAAATGTTCCAAAATTAGATTGTGTGATGGATGCACAAGCCTGTGAATATACCGAAAAATACTAAATGGTATTCTTCAAATGGGTAAACTGCCTGGACAGAAGCAGTGTAAGTGTGCACGGAAGCAGATCGTCCAGCCTCACCAGGCCTCAGATGACTGCAGCCCCTATGGACACCCTAACTACACAGCCTCACCAGAGACTCTAGAGTTAGAAACACCCAGCTAAACCACTCCCAGATTCCTGGCCCATAGACACAGTGAGATAATAAATGCTTGTTGTTTTAAGTTACCGTGTTTGGGGGTAACTGTCATGCAGCAATAAATAACACACAAAAAAATACAAACACAGGAAAAGGAAATGAGTATGTCTGTTTTCTCACAATCTTCATCAACATTGGATATTCCCAATTTTACAACCTCCCTATTTAATAGGAAGAAAATACTATCTCAATACTATCTCCTTGGTTTACATTTATTTAAATTTTAATGAGGCTGAACTTTTTTATTTGGTTTGCCTCTTTTGATTTTTTTTCTGTCTGATATTCCCTTTTCATATTCTTTGTTTCTTGTTCTATTGAAGTATTGATCCTTTTTTATTGCTGTATCAGACTTATTGTATATGAAGAGTATTATCCCATTTTCTGACATTTATATTGCACAGCTTTTCCCTATTTCCTTTCTTACTTTTGCTTACGCTATTTTAGGTTTAGAATTAAAATATATATATATACTTTGAGTATATATATATACTCAAAGCCATTAGTCTTTTCCTTTATGAATTCTCTCTTTACTTGCAGATAAAGACATCCACTCACCACTACTGTGGGTTAGATGCTTTAATACATGATTTCTTCTAGATATTCTGTGGTTCCATGTTTAAGTTTAAATCTTAATTTAGCTGAAACTGATGGTTTGCATAAAGGAAGTGATCTAACTTTATCTTTTTGCAAACAAATAGAGGGATGGTTAACTTTAAAAACAAGCAAATAAAAAAAAACTTTATCGAAGTAAAATCAGTAACAAAATGCAATACTGTATTTGAATTTGTTCATTTGGATTATCGTTAATAGCTATACATTATCAATTAGTTAGAATTCATATGCCAAATCTATCGATAGGCCAGAATCTGTGCCAAATCCTCAAAATGCTAGTAATAAGAATGCATCTATTTTGCAGACGTAGAATGTGAAGCTTGGAAAGGTTAAATGACTTGCCTAAGGCCACACAGCTAATAAGTGGTGGAGCCAAGATTAGTTATTAATATCCTAAAGCAGTAATTCTGTCTTTTTTTAATGAATAGAATGAGCTCTATTTATGATCCAGCTGCAAATAATTATCAAATTATCCTCCATTTTAGCCTTAACTAGATGGATATAGTTTGGGATATGACTAAATTTAGACCTAATTAAAATTTCTAAACCTCCGTAAGAATGAAATGCCTCATTAAAAGATAGTTTTGTTCTGTGAATCTAGAATAACTAATTTCAAAAATCAGCTATTGCGTCTGGTAATGTCACATTAAAATTTTTAGAATCAAAATTCTCAAAGATAACATGTTTGAAACACAAAAGTATGCATTATTTGCTCACTATCAATACTAGTAGTAGGAATAATTAGAAAATAATAAATTGCTAGGTAAGGAAAGGTAAAAAGGACATCGGAGTAGAAGTGGATATTTAGGTACCTGAATTTTGGGAAAGGAAAGAAGAAAATACACTTAAACCTTGGTCCTGCTCTTCTATGTCTCTTCTATGTCTTCTATACAAAACAGAATTACTATGTGGTCTGGTAATAGGAGCCAGCGCAGTTCAGATAATGCCTCAGAATGAAGTTCTCATGTGCAAGGACAGGCCTAAGAGCTGGAGGGATATTTTGGTTCAGTCTCAAAATTCTACTTGTTAGTTTTACCAAGATATACAAGCTTTAGTCTTTCTGTGATTCCATTCCTACCAACCAGGAACCTCACTCTGATTCAGAAATGTAGTGGAGTCAGAAACAGGATAAAGGGAAAGGTGGGGTGAATCTCAGAATGAAGTTAGAAAAAACGTAATTTTTAAAATGCTTTGACATTTGACGGCTATGTCAAATTTCCTGCTTAAGAACAGAGCTAAAAGTGTATGGTTCTGGATCAGTTAGTGAATGGAGCTGGGGTTTTAGCCAGTGTGCCAACAAATAATTACTCAAGAAAATGTTATTATGTTAATTTACAAATTTACATTGTATCAAACTCTGCAAATTTCTAAAATGGTGCAGGTTGTCATGGAATAACAGTATTTCTATTTAAGATTAAACTAGGAGGGGAATTATTGGGTTGTGTAGACATGCTCACCTTTAGTAGAGATTGCCCATTCTCCAAAGTGCCAATTTATTCATTTTAATGAATAAGAAAACTGATGTGGATAAAGAAAAGATATTGGTACTCCCATGTTTATTGTGACATTATTCACAATAGCCAAGATATGGAAACAATCTCAGTACCTAAGTGTCCATAAAGGGATATATGGATAAAGAAGATGTGGCATATATTTTATTTCCATTTACACACACATACACACACACACACACAGAAGAATGTTATTCATCCATTTTTGACAACATGGATGGACCTTAAGGTTATTATGCTAAATGAGGTGAATCAGACAGAGAAAGACAAATACTTCATGATATCACATCTATGTGGAATCTAAAAGAGCCAAACTCATAGAAACAGAGAAGAATGGTGGTTACCCGGGGGGTGGGGGAATTGGGGAGATGTTATTTAAGGGTACAAACTTGCAATTAGTAGATAAATAAGCTCTGGAGATCTAATACACAGCATAGTGATTATAATCAACAATAATATATTATAAAGTTCAAAGTTGTTAAGAGAGTCGATCTTAATCTCACCACAAAGAAGAAGAAATAATTATATGAGGTGATAGAGGTATTAGCTAATGCTATGGTGGTAATCATATTGCAATATATAAATGTAACAAATTAATACAATGTATGCCTTAAACTTATGCAATATGATACGTCAGTTATATCTCAATAAAAATTAATAAATTAGAATTTAAAATAAAAGAAAGAAAACTGACACCCTGAAATGCTGGGTGGTTCCTTAGTAATAGATAAAAGAAAATTATTTTTGGCTTTGGAGGACCTGCGTTTTAAAGTCAAACAAAACCTCAAAGGAAAGTAATGAGTTAAATTAAGCTAAATTCCAAACTTCTGGGCACAGAGTAAAATCATTTGTACAGAAAAAGCATTTCTTGGTCTCAACAATAGACACTGCATTTCATACGAATCTGGGAACAGAAAAACTTAGGAATAAAAGCTGTGGCATATGAAGTCCTTACTTTAGAATAAATGCAGCCGTCAGTCCCAAACACCCACTTCTGAGAATTATCTTCTTTATGTCTGTAATGAAAATGTAATTCAGAGATTGACAACTTTTCTCCACACTGAAATGTTTTATAGCTTTCGAATAAAAGAATCGTTTTCCATATCGCCCGGCAGGAGGACTGCCCACATTCTACCCAGGATTCTACAATTGTACCATCACTGCTACCTCAGTAGCTAAAGCCTTCCTTAAGACAATCAACTTCTTTGGTACCCAAAGTGCTTTGGGTGTGTGTGTGTGTGTGTGTGTGTGTGTGTGTGTGTGTGTATGTGTGAGGGTGTGTGAGGATGTGTGTTTGTGTGTGTGTTACCACTGGAAACAATGATTAAGAATTTTAGAGAATAAATAGAATCACTAAGAATATTATAGTAATTAAGTACAAGGATTAAGAAAATGGAATGGAAAAAGATACCATGGAAAATTAGAAACCTCAGGCACCTGTTTCTGAAACAACCGGAAAGTTTTATGAAGCAATATCAAATCTTCTGAGCTACGTCTGAATAAGAAAAACTAAAATGTGATGAAGTTAATCATGCCTAAATTAACTAATCATGTATTCATTAATATTTAGAAACCTTACAAAAGTAGGACAAATGAATTAAATTAAGTGCATTGGGATGTTAAACAAGACTGTTCCTACTGCTTCTGAGTTTTGACAGAGACATCCGTGGTTGAGAATAAGAGGTGTCAGGTAATGCTCTATTGTAAAGCAAGGTGCTCCACGAACTGGGCAGAACATGTAAAGGCAGGAGTCCAGAACTGGTTCCGGGTGCATTAGCCTCTCATCCACATCCAGTTTACATAAAAAAATGTGAAGAATTCTTGGCCGTGTTGAAATGAGTGCTTGATAATAATGTAGGTCTCTAGGCCCCTATCCTAAGATTTTGATTCAGAAACTCTGGACCCCAAGAAATCTACATTAGTAGATACTGCAAGTGATTCTAATTAGAAGAACTCTGGGGAATATGGATGTGTAGATTATGGAACCAACTTTGGGAAACACTGACTAGAGTGATGAGAGCAGATGGAGAAGAGAGGGCTCCATATTATAAAAGCATTGTAAGAGGAGAACTTATTTGATGACTGAATAAATGGGGTGGAGGTTAGAGAGAGTAGGCAAGGTTAATTTTCAGATGTCAAATTCGGGTTAAAAAGAGAAACATTATTAAAAGGAAGTGAAATTAGAATGGAGGAGAGGGGAACAGAGATGTGAGAAAATACGAAGGGTTCCAATACCCACGTAAAAATTGCTGCATGAAATATCATTCAAGGTCTAACTGATACTTAAGCTAAGAATCCCATTCTCGGATTTTAGACAAAGGTAGTTGTGTAATTTCAGCCCTCGATGGGGTGAGGGAGGTATTGGGAAAAGCAGTCTTTCTAGAGATCTTTTTATTTTGTAATTAATAAAGGAAAAAAGAAGCTTTAAAAAAAATGTCTTAGGGTCCAGAACTAACATTTATTGTTATTATTATATTCACTATCCAAGAAAACAACATTTCTTTGAAATATTCCATTTATCAGAGGGTAGAAGAAAGACGGCATCCATGGCTACAACTCAGGTTGGGGAAAATTTCATAGGCTAATGCTCATCATTTCCCAGTTGGCTGTCAGGAGGACCAACACTAGGCTTCACAATTACGAATCTGTTTTCCCAAGCAGCTTCAAATGGCTCTGGTGTCTTCCAGTGTTACTTGGACCAGAAGTAGAATCCATAGTAAACGGGGGAAAAGGGACTTCCGCTCCGTGATTCTTACCATATTAAGAGTAGAGATAAGAAGTTTCATCCATCAATACACATATTGTGGAATTACACATGGGCAATTCTCTAATTCTGATATTTCTAATGGTGTTATCTATGTGTCTGAATGTTACTTAAAAGTTCGACGAATGGCAAACAGTCCTTTCCACATTGTGTACTCACTAGAGTCTGTCACTCTGTTTTAACCTCACTCTTAGCCTCCTAAACTTTAAGACTTGACCAAGGAAATGATTTTCAATCTCTCTGATTACCAAGTGACGTGCTGTCTGTTTACTTGTCTATCTTTCCATCTCTGCATCTAGCATGACACAGATACACTTGTTAGCTGTAGTTAATGGTGTCCTGAAGGCAGTGTTTGTTTAACCTAGTCTAGAATAATGTTGGCCCACTCCATTTTCAGCAAGACCTAAAGGAGAAAACAAAAAGTAGATGCAAAAAATAAATAAATAACTGAAAGATTAACCCTGAAATAAGGAAAACGGTAAAGATTACCAGACAGGTAATACAAAGGAATCAAGCAGCCGGGAGCTAGTGTGAGGGCTGCTACTGGGAATGGTGCAGACAGAATAGAGCAAACCAGAGGGTGTATGTTCCATCTAAAGGGGGAATCCATCCCTGTATGTTGGTGCCCAGAGACAATGAAGGTCCAGTGCTGTCCATTCTTCTCATTTTTTAAGCAAAAACAGAAATATGTGTTTTTCTGTGAAATCTCCCTATTTCTACAGGCTCACAACTAACTCAAGAAATTTAATAATGTGCAGGCCAAACAAAAATCTATGCATCTTCAGTATTTAGTGTAATTTAATCTGCATGTGTGAGTGTATTGCTGCAATTGGTTTATGAATTTAAAACTAAAGGCTAGATCCTACATAGCCACATTCTTGAAAAATGAAGCAAAATCAAAATTACATGGTGGCCTAAAAAAGAACGTTGATTCAATTGGTTTGTCTGCAAGACCTCCAAAATATCTTCTGGAAAAAAGTATCTTATGATTTTTATATTTTAATGATATTCAAATGACATTGTTGTTTTGCCTTTCATCACTCATGGCCAGATGCACATCACAGAAAAAATATTAAAAAGACAAATATGTGCAAGCACTTGCTATATTGAATTAGAATAAGATGAGTGACACCAAATGAGACATAACTGAACTAATGAGGCATGATATGTTTACAATATTCTTTGCAAGTTGTCAGGTTGCTACTTTAAATGCTAGTTCTATTATTTCTAGCATATAAAAGGCTATGTCTTGATTTGTAGCTTTGTTAAAATTATATTATACTACTTAGGAGAAGAGAAAGAAATTTGTCTCCAGAAATTGCTGTCACATGAGGATGTTTATCATTATTTATAATGAGATATAGTTATGTTAAAATAAGTCATACAGGCACTTAAAAGCTCTGGAAAAGAGAAACATATTTAAAAGTAAGTATATACCCAGAGATGAGGTAAGCTCTAACAGTTTTGGCCCTTACTGCTTCCTAAGAAACAACATGTAGCTTCACCGTGAATGAGAACCTCCAGTTTTCCAAGTTTTCTGCTATTATGCCTCCACCTTGCGATAGATTTTGTTTCTCAAATAAAGTCAAGTTACATTAATACAAAGGCAAATGCTCCTCATTTGCATAGGGATGCTTCCTTTCTCCTGCCCATTTCTGCCTCTCTCCCCTCTCTTCTCCTTCCTTTCCTTTCTAAACCACACCCTTTCTTGTAAACAGAGATTCTTCAAGTAAAACCACATTTTTATTTTTTTTTAATTATCATCTCTTTCCTTGCCCAGGCTCTAGTTTCTATAGTCAACAAGGATATCGAGTTTGGGGCTTCAGTCCCACCCAATTCTATGACAATCCTGGCCAGGCCTAGGATGTCACTTCAGTGGGCTAAGACCACATCAGCACTAATTTTAGTATCCAGTTAGGCCAAGGAGAGCCTTGGACGTGAAAAGCATCTCCATCAAGCCATAGATGAAACCTTTCCAAACACCTGCCACTTTTGATACCATGTTAAGGTCTGGCTGCCTGCCGCTTGAAAAGGTTAAAAGAAACGAGAGATGTGGTCGGCGGAAAGAAAAGCTGGTTTATTCAGAATGCTGGCATTCTGGGAAGATGGCGGACTCCTGTCCACAGGCCACCTCCCTATTCCTAGAATGAGCAGAGGGTTTTATAGGTACACAAGAAGAACAAAGGAAAGGTGGTGTTAGTTAGGCAGATTCCAGGGCTGACATCTTCACTGGGGTCTCATTTGTTTTAAGATAATGTTATCTCTGGACTCCAGACTTGGTCTCGCCACCGCGGCCTGAGGCTTTATGTGTATTCTGGTTTCTGGGAGCCTGAGGATTAAAAAATTGCTCTTTCCTGGTTAGGATTGTGTTAATTAAATGGATTAATGAGGTAGGAGTAGTTTTGAGAAAGGGAACAAAACAGAGTTCTTTAGTTATTCAGTGAAGGGAGAAACAAAGAGAAAATAGCTGAATATCAGGGCGGATCTAACCGCAAACTAGCTAGGTATAATTACAGGTGGCTAGATAGCGGGCTATGCAATGAGCCAAACTGCAAACCAGCTAAATCTAATTATGTTATTGATTTACCGAATTTCACCCTTACAGTTTGACCTAGACCGCTGATCAGCTCTCCCAATGAAGAAGCACCAAGGAAGAGTGCTTTTCCCTTACCCTTCCCCTCTAAAGTAACCATTTAGTCAGTCCTTAACCCTTATCGTTTTGATTTTTTGTTTATTTTCTTAGTTTGTTTTTTGTATCTTTTAAAAACAACTTATAATAATTGACACAATATTATAAAATACAGTACAAGCAACAGGCATATATTTAAGTGTAAAATTTGAAGATGTTTTGAAACATGTATATACCTGCTAAAGCATCACAACAATCAAAATAATGAACATATTCATATCCATCATAGCTGAAAAATTACCCCCAAAGTTTCCTAGTGCCTCTTTTGCAATCCCTTCCTTTTTATCTCTTCCCACCTTTCTATCACTAGCCAAACACTGATATGCTTTCTAGATTAGTTAGCATTCTCTACAGTTTTATATAAACAGAATCAAACAGTATATACTCTTTTGGTTTTGCTCCTTTCCCTAAATATAATTACTTTGAGACTCATCTACATTGTTGCATGTATCAAGAATTTATTCCTTTCTATTGCTGAGTAATATTTTATCACAGAGACATACTACATTTACCTATTCACCTATGGATGGATATTGGGATTGTTTCCAGGTTTTACTCTTGGGAATTAGAAATAGAGCTGCTAGGAATATTTGTATTCAAGTCTTTGTAAGGACTTATGTTTTCATTTCTCTTGAGTAACTTTCTAGGAGTATAATGGCTAGGTAATAAGGTATATATATTTTTAATATTTTAGGAAAGTACCAACTGTTTTCCCCAACTGAACCATTTTGTATTTCTACCAACTGAATATAAGAGTTCCAGTAGCTACACATCCTCACCAACATTTGGCATGGTCAGTCTTTTAAACATTAGACATTGTACGACACACATAGTGGTACATTAGGGGTTTATTTTGCATTCCCCTAATGATTAATGATCATTGACTGAGCATCATTTGAGATGCTCAGATGATTGAGCATCTTTTCATATGCCAACTGTATACTTTCCTGTTAAAGTATCTGTTCAAATAATTTATCTGCCCATTTTTTCTTGAGTTGTGTGTGTGTGAATTTTGCATATATACATACATATATATGTATACATATATATATGGCATATATTTTCTCCTTGTGTGTAGCTTATTATTTTCTTGACAATGTCTTTCAAAGAGCAGAATTCCTTAATTTTAATGAAGTTCAATTGGTCAATTTATATTTTTGTGAATCACGCTTTTGGTATCATTTCTAGGAAAGTTTTACCTAATACAAGATTATAAATATTTTCTCCTATGTTTTCATCTAAAATATTTAAAGTTTTAGGTTTTACACTTAAGTCTATGAATTATTTTGAGTTAATTACTCTCTATGGTGTGAGGTATATATATCAAAGTTCATTTTCTTACATATGAATATCCAATTGTTCCATCACCATTTGTCCAAAAAAAAAAATTTTCTCCACTGAATTTTCCTTGCACTTTTGTCAAAAATCAATTGACCATGTATATGGAGGTCTATTTCTGGATGCTCTCTTCTGTTCCACTGATCTAATTATCTACTTTGGTGCCAAGAGCACACCATTCTAATCACTGTAGTTTTATAATAAGTCTTGTCAGGTAAAATAGGTCTTCTGAGCTTGTTTTTTTATCAAAATTGTTTTGACTAGTTTAGGTCCTTTGAATTTCCACATGAATTTTAAAATCAGCTTGATAATTTCTATAAAAGAAACCTACTGGGGTTTTGACTGAGCTTATATTCAATCTGTAGATCAATTTGAGGAGAATGAACACCATATATACCTGCATTTATTTAGTCTTCTTAAATTTCACTCAGCAATGTTTTGTAGTTTTCCGTGCACAAGCCTTGGAACATATTTTGCCTGATTTATTCTTAGGCATGTGATACTTTTGATGTTATTGTAAATGGATATGTGTAAATTTCAATTTCCAATAATTTGTTGCTATTATATAGGAACATAACCAATATGTGTATATTGTTCTCAAGGCTTCAAACTCACTAAACTAGTTCTCATTTACTAATTCTACATAGAACTTTTTGTAGATTTTATAGTATTTCTACATAGAAAAATCATGTCATCTGAAAATACAGTTTTACTTCTTCAATTCCTATCTAGATAGGAACTTGATCATTTCTATTTGGATGTGTTCTTTGATATGTGGGTTATTTAGAAATGTGTTATTTAGTGTCCAAATACTTGGGGTGGGGGTAAGGGGTTCCAGAAAGCTTTGTGCTATTGATTGCTAATTTAACTCAATTATGGTCAGAGAACATGTTTTATAACACTTGAATTATCTTAACTATATTGAGACTTGTTTTATAGCCAGAATACAGTCTATTTTGGTTAATATCCTGTGCACTTGAAATGAATATGTCTTCTGCTGTTGATGGGTGCATTATTCTATAAATATCAATTAGCTGGTTGATTCTGCTGTTCTAGTCTTCATATCTTTACAGATTTGTTTCTATTTGTTCTATTAATTATTGAAATGTTACTGTTTTTGCAGACTATAGCTATAGATTCTTCTCTTTCTCCTTGTAGTTCTATAAGCTTTCACTTCATGTATTTTGAAGCTGTGTTACGAGGTGAACAAATGTATAGGAATGTTATGTCTTCCTGATGAATTAATCCCTTAAGCATTATGAAATGATCCTCTTTATCCCTGCTAATATTCATTATACCAAAGTCTACTTTGCCTGATATTAATTTAGCCATTCTAGCTTTCTTTGGATTACTTTTATCATTTTCCATGGTACTTTTAACATATTTGTGTCTTCATATTTAAAGCGGGCTTTTTGTAAGTTAATGTATAGAGACCTGTTTTTTTAATCTAATCTGACATCTGATTTTTAAATAGCGTGTTTAGATTTATTATATTTAATGTGATTATTGATATAGTTGGGTTGAAACCTACCATCTTGTTAGTTATTTTCTCTTTGTCCTATTTGTTCTTTGTACCCCTTTCCTTCATTATCTGTCTTCTTTTTGGATTGAATGGTGTGTTTTTTATGATTTCATTTTATCTGTATTTTTGGCTTGTTACCATCTCTTACTTATGTTATTGTAGTGGTTGCTTTAGGGTCTATCATATACATCTTTAACTTATCAGTCTACTTTCAGTTAATATCATACCATTTGACAAATATAAGAATCTGTCTTCCTTTTCTCTCTAATTAGCATTTGTGCTATTGCCTTCATACATTTTACTTCTACATGTTATTCTCTCTATGTTATTTTTTTGCTTTAAATAATACACTATATTTTAAAGAGAAATAATAAGAAATAAGGTCTTTATATTACCTAGGTAGTTACTATTCCCAATGCTCTTTATTTCCATCTGGTATCATTTTTCTTCTCCTTGAAGGACTTCTTTTAATATTGTTTGTTGTGCAGATCTGTTGGTAATAAATTCTTTCAGTTTGTGAATATTTGAAATATTGGGAAAGGACAGGTTTGTTTGTTTGTTTTCACTTAGCATTTTAAAGATGTTCTTCCACTTTCTTCTCACTTGTATTACTGCCAAAAAGAAATTGGCCAACCTTATCTTTGTTCCTCTTACATATGTCTTTTTTCTTTGTATGCTTTTAAGATTTTCTCTTTACCAGTAATTTTAGGCAATTTTATTATGATTTTATTTGGTTTCATTTCTCCATTTCTTGTGCTTAGAATATGCTGAACTTCTTCAATCTCTAGGTTATAATTCTCACAAAATTTGGAAATTTTTCAGAAAGCTTTTCTTCCAATATTCTGTTCTCTATTTCTTCCTTTCAGAAAATCTAATTACTCAGAGATTAGGCTATATGAAGTTTCTCACATCTCAGTGATGCTGTGTTCCTTTTTTTTTTTTTCAGTATTTTTTTTCTCTCTGGCTTTCATTGTGAATAGTTTCTATTGTTTTCAAGTTCATTAATATTTTCTTCCACAATGTCTAATATGCCATTAGTCATATTAAATATATTTTACATTTCATACATTGTCGTTGTCATCTCCAGAAATTTGATTTTAGTCTTTTTATATCTTCCATGTCTCTATTTAATATGCTTAATCTTCCCTCTAGCTTCTTGAGTATATGAAATACAGTTATAACAACTGTTTTAGTATGCTGTCTATTCAATAAGTGTGTAGTTTCTGAATCAGTTACAATTGATTGATTTTTGTCTTTGTTATAACCACGGACTAAATGAGCAGAAGCATCTGTGTCTCCATGTTCCATGGTCTGGCCTTGTCATTATCATCACACGTTGATTCTTGATATGTCATTAGTTTATAGCACTGATTCTGCTCCAGATATCTTGTTACCCACTCCACACACAGCACCACATCAGAATGGGACTGCTTTGGGTTTGTTTATCCCTCCTTGGGAAGTATGTGTTTAGGACTGTATTAGCACTGGGTAGTTTGCATGCTGACAAGCTACTGCTTCCCTCTCCCTTCCACCTGGGTTTCTCAATGACCTCACTATTGGTGACACATCCACTGAGATATTTGCTACTATACTTGGCACTCACTGGCAATTGTCTGACTAGACTTTAACCTAGAGGCAGTGTAGTGTTGTGGCAAAGAAGAAGTTACAGAATCTGACTGCTTGGGTTTGCAATCATACCCAACCACTTAGTAGGTCCCCGAGTGAATGACTGACTTTTCTATGTCTTTATTTCCTCATCTGTAAAGATGATAATAATAATATATACCTTATTAGGTTGTTGTAGGATTAAATGTAACAATACAATATAAAGAAATTACAATGGTTGTCAGGCTCAGAAATTTTTTCTTTTTGCTAGAGTAAGAGGTATATGCCATTTTGTAATATTCTAATACCTGTTGGACAATCTATTTTGCATAGTAGAGAAAATTTCCCTTCTGTATTAGCAGCTGGACTAGTTTCAATGGTGCCTGAGTTCCCTAGCTCTGGTTTCAATCTTTAGCACATCCTAACTGCCTATTTAGCCAGAAGTAGTTGGGTAATAGCTTTCTAAGTCCTGAAGTACAACAGGATTTATTTTTGTCAACACAGGTGAAATCAGAAGACAAATGGACAAGAAAAAAGAAAGCATCTAGGAGACAATAGTTCCAGACTGTTGAATATAAATCAATTTTCTTCTTCATAGCTAAATTTTTAAATTTTATTTTTTAATTTTAATTTTATAATCCAAAGTCAGAAAAAAAACAAATAGAAAGGACACTTTCAGTTGTTTACAAGCCAGCAACATTTTGTTTCCTTGATTTTTCTTTCATAGTTCAATATTTTATATTTAGAACATAGAGAAAAGGTTACGAATACACATACAACATGATAATTATAAAGTAGCAACTTTTCTGCAACGTAGGTACACGTTGGAAGCCAACATTTCACTGTTTAAAATATCTAAGACACAATACCAAGGTAAATGGGATACGTTTTCAAACTCATTTTAGATTAGAAAACTTAATATTGATGTTATAAAATTTAAACACAGACTGAATATTCCATCTAAGCCAGGAGGCATCATGATTTGACTGCTCAGAAATACTGAAATTAACATTTATTGTTTTGAGTTAAATAGCTCATAAGCATTACCTTTTCTGTAGGATTAATTTATATCCTTCTAGTGATGTTCCCTCAGCAGCCTTGACTCTGATTGGATGACCAACAGCTAGGCAGCCCTGAGTTATCGCTCGGCTCAGGATCATTCCAGTCTTCCAATGAATAGAGAGAGGAGAAAGGTCTAAATAAGTTAAAAGAACCAGAAAATTCAACAATGTGTCGCACATAGTGAGGTCATTATGCCTGGATAACCCTGGATATTAACAGTTGCTGAAAGTGAAACAGTACCCACAACTTAGCAGTCAGTGAGCCCTGCTCAGAGTCAGTGATCTTCTCTGTCCGACAAGGGTGGCATTTCATAGTTCAGTGCAAAAATAAAACAGACCTTGATATCTTCATTTGTCCTTTTTTTTTCTGTGCATATTTCACAGTGCAGCGATTTGGGGTCCATCACGTGTCACTTGTTATAACTACAGAGCTTACTTGAAAAATATGTATGCACAGGAAAAAAAAAAGTGCAGTGAACTGACAAGATTGAAACAAATCTTTAACCTTCATACCAATTGAAAGTTTTACTTTGGGTCTAAATACCATGGGCTAAACATTTTAAGGTGGGTTTGTGAATTGCTTTTATTTTAAATGTTAGGATTCTCTAATAAGGAAATTGATTGGGAACATTGTTTGAATAGCCATGTAACAATTTTCTTGTTTAGTGAATCAACAAAACCTTTCAAATAAGTGACAAACACTGAAAAATTTAGTCACACACATTGAGAATTTGTGGTACACAAAATTCTCTATCTGAACAGGTAAAAAGTTTCATTTTGAAAAAAGGTAGAGAATGTTCAATCTAAAGATTCTCAAAATTGTTTTCTTTTTAGCATGTAACTTTTATTTCTCACGTTTTTGTTGTGTGGGAAAGAAATGTATGATGACTTAAGAAAAGCATTTTTTAAAAAATTTGGTTTTAATCAGCACTGAATGGAATCCTCATTTGATCATGGTTCTCTATACAGAAAAGAAACTGCTTGGGGTGAGGAAAAGAATCATCATTTATTAAGCACTTTCTGTATACCAGATACTATGCTTGAACTTCCGACATGCTTTCTCATTCAATCTTCATAGTTACTGTGCAAAACAGGTCTGATTAACTTCATTTTGTAGATAAGGAAACAGTGTCTCGATGCATGTGGCTAAGTAACTTTTCTAAGGTCACACAAAAGAGTCTATTCCAATCTAACTCCAAAACCCATACTCTTTTCAGTAACCATTTCCATTATTTTTGAGGAAATTTTAGATAAGCACAGGTTATTTTACATCATAAAATTTTACAAACAGATACCATAGAATTACAGAATACGAGATCTAGAAAAGCACCTTCTACATCCACTGGTCTGACTCTGTAGATGAGAAGATGAAGGGCCAGATAAAGTATGTTGCTTACCTGACGTCACACAGGTGTTCAGTGGCAGTGCTAAAATGAAAACACTTCTATCAATTGGTCAAATACAGAGCAGTGTATTATATTACAGTAACTAGGCGTACGTTTTGAAGTCAGACAGACCAAGAATCCTTCCTCGTCCACTTACCAGACACAGTTTTTTTGGCTGTATAATGAAAACCTGCAGAGTTTTTATAAGATTAAATGAGATAATAAATGTGTATATGATGCCTAACATATAGCAGATGTTTAACAAAATGGCAGACGTGATTATTAAATCAGAAACAAAATGCAACTGAAAAAGGGCTAGTAGTTAATAGTCTCCAGGTTGGAAACCTATTTAAGAAATATCTCGTCTAACCTCATTCTGCCTTGTTATATAGAATGAATAATATGCCTTAGTACCTTTATGTCTTAATTACTCTGTATGTTTGTTTTTAATTCTCAGGGAATAAGAAAATAATAATGAAGGGCAATCTAAAATTTCATTTGAGGAAATAGTTTCAACCTCCTCCCCCCCCCCAAAAAAAAAGTAAGTAGCAGTAAACTTGCTGGGTGATTCTGACCTCATGGAAGTGCTAAGAAGAAACAAAAACAGTGCATAGCGAAGAGGCGAAGGGAGATCCAAGCTGGGGAGATCCAAACTGCACCATCTCTTTCCAGACATAAATATTTGGTGGCAATTCCAAAACATATTTCAATAGTAAAGTAGAAAACTAAATAGTGCCAATGCACAGGTATAAATGTGTTGTTGTTCACAACTGTTCACATTTTATACTTAGGGATTTCTTCTAAAACTGTCCTTACAAAGACTATGCCGTCATTACATGGTGCTAATCCAGCAGGCTCCAAGAAGCACAACTATGAAGATTCGGAGTGGTAGCAAATGACATTCAGACAAATCTCATGAAAATGGTGAGTCTACAGACTATCCATAACGTTTATGCTGGGTTTAAATGCACTCTGGAGCATGAATTAATTAGCACATCTAACAGGGAATTAAGTGCTCACGTGGCGTACCAAAGAAGTCCTGGGCACTAGACAAACCAAGGGCACGCAGCAGCATTCGTAACAGCGAACAACTTATCACACTGTCACTGGCATGCTTGTGGGCAAGAGGGCACTAGGGGCAGGAGCAATATGGTGAGCTGGCGAGCACAGGAAGTCACTCAGGGAGAGCAGTCAGTCTTGGGTACCTTTGTGATCAGCCACACGCTGGCTGCAGGCCAGAGCATCGATGGCACTATGTGACTTGCGCTGTTCACTTCACTCCTCGAGGAACTCCGCTTTCCAATGGAAACAGAGGCATAAAGGACAATACTGGGATCCACCTATACCATGAGAAGAAGTACGCGTTTTTCACTTAGAGTCTGAAAGTTAACCTTCCTCAATGCACTTACCCAAAGTATTTATCCCAGGACGTTATGTTTCTGATTGAGAAGGTCTCTTTTGAAATAGTAGTGCTCGACTCTGCTTAATTCAATTAAATCAATAGTTGTTGAGTACCAGTTCTGATATGCAAGGCCCTAGACTGTGGGGGGCGGGATATTATAAAATAATTTTCCTGCCCTTAAGAAACTCACCACAGTAGAGGCGGCAGCATCAGCAACAACAGCAACAATACACACATAACACACACACACACACACAATTTCATGTTAAGTTCCATGTGGATGATTAAATAGCATTATAGGTATTCAAAGAATGGAAGGCTCATTTCTGCTGCAGCAACACAGAATGGAGCACCTTGAGAGACGTAACATCTGGACCAGGCCTTAGAGGATGGAGACAGTTGTACAGGAATAATGAAGAACACAAAAGTATCCCAAACAAAGGCAAGGAAGCATAATCCATGTATCTGAGGACTTGTCGATAGGCTCAAAAGGTAAATTTGGCCAAACTGTAGAAGGGGTCAAGTGTAAGGCGATGGACTTAGATGTGAGCAGGGGGCCAGTGAAAGCTTTCAAGCAGGAGGGACTGGATTACGGCAAATTTTAGTAAGGCTGATCTGGCAAGGGTACATACAGTGTATTGTGAGACGGAGACATCGAGGGCAAAGAGAGCAGTTAGGGGCCCACACAATCTCTTAAGAATAAAGAGATAATGAGTTGAGACGTTAGTGACAGTTGTGGACATGGACAGGAGGGGACCGACTGGGGAGACACTGCATTTGTGCTGGTAATCAGATGACAGACGTGAAAGGTATCGGGCACCTTTTATGGCTTCTCGTTCCAACTTGATTGTCCTATTAACAGGCATTCATGTCACCTGTAGGAATTCTGTCACTTCATAGTTTAATAAACCTTATCTCCTAACTTACACGATCACTTCTTCTGAGCAATCATGCTAAGTTTTTAAGTACCAAAATTAATTTGTACAGGATATGGGAATATGCTTGTTTATGCTTTAAACCCAATAAATGATGTTGCTTCAATAACAATTTAAATTACTTTCTAATACTAAAATGTGTATTCTAAATCGGTGCTAATTGTAGTAGATATGTATTGGGCAGCAAATGGTTTTTTTAAAAATAACAAAAATTGAATGATCATTTAAAAGGTGATATTTTTCTAATGTGATCAAGCAATAACAGAAGGGTGCAACTAATATATTTACTAATTATTCTATAACTTCTCAAGAGAAGACAATATCATACTACTCCTCTATGTGAAAATAAAATTTAAAAACTACAGCCACCCCACCACATAAGCAGATCTGACTTACAGCTCTGTGATTGTGTATCCCCAGTTAGCCAGCAGTGGCTTGGTTCTGGAGGGGAATCCCCCACGGTTTGTGAACAATGATAAACTATATTCTACTAATCCATGCACCATAGGACTCAGCATTTAAAGTAACACTCTTACTCAACCTCCTAACTTCAAGTTCCCATCACCCTCAAAACTCTCCTCTTCAACTGGGAAGAAGATTGTTTTGACTGGAACTAGTCAGACAGAAGAAACGTACTGCCAACTGCTTCTTTGTACAGCACCTGCTGCCAGGGCCTAAATTCTTGTTATCTCCACAACATGGTTTAATCTTTTAACAGTTGGCTTATTGGTGAAGAGCGAAGGGGTCCTTTGTGTCTGTCTTGGGTTGGCACCCAGTGTTAACACCATGCTGTTCTTCGAAAGATATTTTGCTGGACAGTTCCCAAGTGATTCTACATAGACCAGACACAGCCAGGCCCACTAAGGCAGCTTCATTTTGTGTTATGGAAAAAAAAAAAAAAATCTTGCCAAGTCTGGGGTTCTGATTCACTTAAAACTAACAATGGCCATTAAGTTTCTCTTCGTGACATCACCTTTTTATTTTTATTTTAATCTGATCAGTTAGCGTTAGACCAAACATTAATGAAGGTGGGGAAGATAAAAACTGAAAAATGAAATTTAGAAAAGTGCTTTGACAACCCACAACATAATATGTTGTGTGTGTGTGTGTGTGTGTGCGTGTGCACACATGTTCATGCATGCACACAGACAAGCGCATGCATGCACGTGCACAGATATGTGTATAAAAATATTTATGCTGAGACTGGTTTCTAAATACACACCATTATATATGTCATTGAACCTTTTCAAGTCCTGAGAATCAAAAAAAAAAAAAAAAAAGGCAATTCTGTTCTGTTTTATTCCTTTGAATACCTAATACATAGCTCCCTTTGCATGATCACTATGATTTGCTTGTCTGAATAAACTGTGCTGATATAGAAGCTGCCAGTGATAAAAATGATGCATACATGTGCCGGGCCACTTAAAACTTCTTTTTTTTCTTTTTCCGAATCACTAATGAAAGTGGAGTAGCCTTCAACATTAGTGTGCAAATTCAAAACAATAAGGGACCCAGTTGGCTTTTCTTACAGATCTATTGAGGAACAAAATACAAAACAATAAAACTTTTCTTGAAAGAAGAAGCTCATAGATCACAACCATTCTAAACAGTTTGTTTACCACACAGAAATTATATGAGATTTTTATACTTTTGGTAGAGAATGTAAGGCCAAGTTAAATAATTTGATATATAAATTAAAATCACAACTATAAGAAATATTCTAAAATCTCTTTCCTCCTGTCTCTGATGTTCATTTTTATTGTTTCCATTCTATAAATCTATAGCTGATCAATCCACCCATCTCTAAGGCTGAAAGCAGAATTGGAAAAGTCTGAAAGCAGAAAATATCAGTGAGCACATAATTACACAACCAAATAAGGCAAAATATCTAAGATCTAGGTAAGCAGTCCTCAAATAGCTTCCAACTGTTAGTCTAAAAATAGGGAAGAAACGGGATTTTATTTAAAGTCCCGTGTCCTATTCCAATGACAATCAGTACAAAATTTAAATTAAAGTTTTGTATTTTCCCCAGTATAAATTATTTGTAATTTATACTGCTCTTCAAAGAAACAGGATAGTAAAAAATTGTTTTCTTTCCCAGTCTCCTTTGTGACATACAGAATAACATATTCTGTTAGCATCCCTAACTGCTGAATTTACAAGTTAACTTGCAACAACTATGCCATAATTCTAAACTCATAACTTGGTGTTTTTCTTGCTGTTTCCATATTGAAAATTGTCATTAAAATTCTGCTGATGTCTTATCATACTGAAAGGCTAGGATCAAAATAAGTTGCCTTTTCATTTTGGCAAAATATATGACCTGCCAAACACTGGAGTCCATTTTTTCTTCTATACTTTCCCATAACCAGGCATTCCCCAAGCTATTCTTCTCATGATTTTTTTCTTTTATATTAACTACCATGAAGTTTACATCTCACCCATGTCATGGAAACATATAATTTTATTGCCCTTAAACTGGGCAATCTAAAAATGTTGCCAATTTAAGTAACAATAGAGAACTGTTGAGAGATGTATTTGCCAAATTGTCCATTTGGAGTAGATTCCGAATCTTATTTATTTTTTTTTTTTTGAAATAGATAAAAGAGCAACAGGTTGTCTTTATCAGGGTTGTTTCTGTCGCCCACGTTACTAATAGGGATTACATGTTCCAAATTTTTCTCTGTAGGGAAGGTTTCACTTGTCAATAAGAGATTTGAAAGAACAGTCAGGGGTTAGGCACTGATATCTCTATCTCAAGCCAATTTCAAAACGTAGGAATCAAGAATATCGGCTTTTGCCTCCCTCAGAGACTCTGCCCCTGTTGTAATCCTCTTAGTGTCTTCTTGACTACAAGGAGCATGAAGAGCCTGTAGATAGCCATCTCCTCTGCCTGAATCTTTCTTTAAAAATGCTCCTTTTCAGGTTATTAAAGTACTGTTTCCAATACACTGATCAACTCTCTGTATTTAATTGAAGACATTTTTCTGAAAGGATTTTAAAGTTTTCACGGCTAAGGGAGAGCCATTTTTCTTCTAAAGTTTCTCATTACTTAGACAGTTCATTAAATCTTTGCTTTCTTACTCTAGTATTTTGATTGGACTGAAATTTTATGCAAAACCAATTTCTTCTTTCAAAATGCAATAGTGTACAAACTTTTACTTAAGATGGGTGTTTTCTCACTTTCACTGGATCATTAGAACCAATTAACAATGCTGAAATAACTGGGGATTGTTATTCTATCATTTTGCAAAATAGAAAATATAGTTTTCTTTTAAAGTCCTACTTTGGCTTAAAATCCAAGAGAAGCCTTTGGGTTCTTTTCCTGTGATAACTCTTTGATACCCATTTTTTTTTTTTTTAAGTTTGAGCTGGTTTCTGTTGAACAAGTTAATTAAGTAGTGAATTCAATTCCATTTAGCTAAATCTGAGCATCTAGATGTTTCTGCAGAGATAAGGATGATTGGAATGCCCTTTGCCCTCAAGGAATTTCTAATCTAGCTGGGAGGATAAGACGAGGACCACCTGAGTTATCTTCCTCACACAAGGATCAAATCAGATCTTGCCTCTGCTTGATATTTCCAGTGGCTCCTTGTTTTCTACAGAACAACATCCAGAATCCTTCACATTCAATTAAGACCTTTTACGATCTGATCTCAACATTCTCTGTGGAATCTACTATTCTCCCCTTCCTATCCCAATGTGACCTGAAATATGCCCAAACTTGGAGCATTAATTAACTTCAAATCATCCCCAAAAACATTGTAAGAGGAACAGCATCGAGTGCAATGTTGTTATAAATGGCACAGAATGGATGTAATGGGGTTATCGAAGCCAGAAACATCATGTCTGGTTTGGGGGTAGGGTTGGGTAAAGAAAGATTTTTATGGAGCAGGCACATGGGCAGGATTTCAACAAACACTTATTAAATGCCAGCTATATGCCAGACATCATGCTAGGACATGGCACAACAGTAAAAGAGAAGACTGGGGGTGCTGACAAAGAAAGAGAAGCTGAATTATAAGCAGAAGGATCCACATGGGCAGAATAACAGAAATCATGGCGTGCTTTCAGAAGACAACAAATGAACAATCTGGCTTGGCTAACACACAATAAACATATTAGACAATAGAAGGCCTTGAAAGATAGGTTATAGCTAAATTTTAAAAATCACTCATCAGAAATGTATTGTGCATTTGCCCTATGTTCAAGACTTTGTGCTAGCACTCCAGAACACAAAGATGAGTAAGACATAATGTCAGCATCCAAAGAGTTCTCAATTTAATGGAGGGGAAAAACACAAATGCAAGTAAATGCCTACACTAAAACATAAACTCTAACAATTTTCAAAGGACGAAAATGAGTTCTGAGGACACAAAATCATTTGAGGTTAATTTTCTCTGGATGATCTGAGAAGGCTTCATGGAAGGAAGAGGAAGTTGAATCAAGCCTTAAGGCAAGGAATAGTAATGGTGGAGGTTATTTCTTAGGCAAAGAACACGAGCCATGGTACAAGTACACCAAAGTGCAAAGCATGTTAGGACACGATTTATTAGCTCTGACTATAGTGCTGGGTACAAAGAAGATCAAGAAGAGGAGAAGATTGAAAAGGCAGATTGCGAATGGGGGACGACTGAAGGAGAATCATGGAGATCGGTGAAGGCCAGATGAGGACACGCAAACTCAGCTGGCAACAGCCAAGCATACAGGTTTTTGAGCAGGACAATAATGTTACAGCATAAACCTAAAAAGGAACGCCACCAGGATCAGAACTATGGTAAAGAAATCTAAATGTCAGATGAATATAAAACATAAAAGGCATTAATTCTTATTGCTCCATTCAACCTACATATATTTTCTAAATTTGCTCAAAAACAGGATTAGAAACGATCATTGATTTTATTCTATTTTACAATTATACTATTTAGATTTATATGCACCTTGAAACAACTAATATTTTCAGTATAAATTTTGACATAATAGACTGAATGGGCACCATGGAGAAATTCAAAAAGAGCAATTTGGGTCAATGTGTTTTTGCATTGTCTCTTGGAAATAAAAGGCCCACACCAGTTAACAGGAAGTCCTACTTTCTTTGGGCATCTCTAGCTCTGTGGGCACCTTTTGGTTTTGATTTCATGAGTTCAAATACTAAAGCTCATGCTGCTGAAATAAACTACCCTACATAGTTTCCCAGCTGAGAAAAACAAAAGAATTACTCTTTCTTTGAAGACAATGTTTAAAATGCCTTTCATAGTTCAGTTAGAAAACAAAATCTTTACTGACAGGATAAATTTTGTAAGTGTAAATTAATAAATAGACCTTCTGGATTGGCTTGTCATAAATTGGGTTTTCTAAAGAACTCATGTTCCTTAGATACAGATCAGATCCCAAAATACAGAGAGAGACAGCCAGCCATCTTAAAGACTTTTTTAAACAACTCCAACTTATTAATACAGTAGGTATACAGAAAATATGCTAAACAATAGTACTTGAATGATGCAATTCAGGTAAAATTTTTTCAAGTAGGAATGCTATATAATGATTCAGTTTTAAAGTACTTAATTAACAGGAAGTAAAGAATAATACAGTTGTAAAATAATCCCAGCTTTTAAAAACTTTCACAAATATTTCTACTTCATCACCATGTATTGAGTATCCAATACATAAAATACTCACATTAATTACAACATATAATTCTGACCTTGTTCTGTAAGAAATGGTTCTCCAAGTCCACCTTTTCAAATTGATCAGGTATCTCTTGACTGGTGCCACTGAAATTCATTGGAAATCCCTCACAAACTTCCCAACTAAGGAAAGTAAAACACGTGATCATTTTTGTTAGAATGAAATGTATTTATAATACTCTTTAATTTATTAGTATAATAATTTATGCATCTTATACTCTTTTAGTGAGAGTAAGATCAATGTATAATTCATAATCTTTGAAACAGAAATTTGTAAAGTGCTTTGGTATCTATAATTGGGAAAAGTTTTAAATTTTTACCTGGTAATTATTTATGACATTGGGGGATTCCATGCCCAATTAATTATTAATAGAACAAAGAAACAAAATGACTTTTTTTCCTTACAAAAGCACTTATAGTGGAGCACTGATAGCACTTCATTGCTCAATTTATATTCTAAATACACTGGACTATGAATAATAACAGATGTGTTTATACTTATAATAGTTGGGTTAAGCACATTGGTTTGGTATTTTTAAAAGAATCTCAAGAGGTACTACAAACTGGAGGTATCGAGTGTCATTCTTAATTCAGCCAAATCATTTATTTTAATAGCGAGCTGGCCCTTACCCTAAAGAAAATTACTCAGTGCAACATTGATATGTTACGACATACCATACAGCATGCTATTTAACAGAAACCGACCGGTTCTGGCACTGGTAACACTGTGTTTCCCCAAAAATAAGACCGTGTCTTATAGTAAGCTTTGCTTCAAAAGATGCATTAGGGCTTATGTTCAGGGGATGTCATCCTGAAAAATCATGCTAGGGCTTATTGTCTGGTTAGGTCTTATTTTCAGGGAAACACGTTAGCATATTTTTCAATACTCTGAGAAAAATAAATAAGAGTATGATTATTAAGATTTCAAACGATCCACTTTAAAAGCATTGAAAGAAAATTTAAATGGAATCCAAAAATTAAGTAGATTATCTTCAAATTAGTTGTGTTCAATAAAGGCAGTTTCACATTGTTATACAGAGGCACCTATATTGAATTTGAATCTACCCAATAAAACAGTATTCATTGTACCTGGGAAGTGAAATTAAGAAGGAATACATGAATTTAAAATTAAACTGCTAGCTAAAAATTGAAGGGAAAGGGTCTAGGCAAATTTAACAGCTTGGGGAAAGATTATTGCACATGGAATAAAACTCATAAATGGAAATGCCTATAAAAAATGCTGATGAGCTATTTTTTATATATAAAGAAAAAACAGGATAAAACAGATTCAAATCTCGCTTGGAAAGTGACACACAGTCATTGGGGGATAGAGTTGTTGTTAAATAACTATCCAGGAAGACCAAAGAGTTTGTCTTTCTAGACATATTAAGCAATAGGTTGACACTAGCTAAACTGAGTGACCTCATCAGACTGCTTTTCATTCTCTGGATCTGTCCTCTACTTCAGTCTTTTCACCTGTATCTTAAGGAAAATTGTAATTTGTTAAATTACAAAATTTAAAGCTAGGTAGGGCCTTAGAGATAGACCACCTAATCCAACATAGTATCAGTATCGTGCCGCAATGTCCAATACAGTAGCCATTAGCCACGTATTCTTATTTAAATTAAAATTCATTTAATTTAAACAAAATTAAAAATTCAGTTCCTTTGTCACATTAGGCACATTTCAAATGCTCAACAGTCACAAAATATTGTTTCCATTATCAAAGAAAGTTCTATTGGACAGTGCAGGATAGTGGTTAAACCCTTAGTTCTTAAGAAAAACAATCTGGGTTAGAATCTTGGCTCTACCTTGTACCGGTTAAGTGTCTGGGCAAATTATTTTGCCCTTCTGTGCCTCGGTTTCTGTCTTTATAAAATGGAGTAATAATAGGATAATAGGAAATGATGCAATTAAAATAATTGTTTTGAGGATTACATAGGTTCTTACCCAATGCATTTAGAATTGTGCCTGGTCTATGGTCAACACTAAGTAAATGCTGGGTATTTTATTATTACATATGAGAAACTGACACCAATCTGCTCGTGGACAATCACAAGTGTGTCCAGATCCCGTAAGTCCTGCTTTTTTCCTCACTATCCCACCAAGCCTCCAGCACACTGCTTTTGTTTCAATTTATCATCATCAAATGAGATCCTTAAATATGAACACTCACGAGTAACCATATTCTTTAATATTTTAGTGATTCCATTCAAAACTATGAATTTAGAAACATCCACTAAAAACACTTTTCATATTTCAAATACAATTCTTATCTCTGCAAAGCAGAAACTATAGTCTGCTCATTGCCCCATGTGTTTTTTTTTAAACTCAAGGAAAGTTAATGATAAGTCTTTTAGGCACTAGAGTTCATTATATCATGAAGTAAGTCAATAAAATAAATAATTGCTTATTTAAGACAATTCAAAGAACATCTTCTAGTGTTTCAATTTCTCACTCTGGGAAATTGGAATTTAGGTGATTCAGATTGCTTTAACCAAGCACATGTTAATTTACTTGTCACATCCAGGAAGCAGAACAGCATTAGGATCCAAGAAGGTTTTATATGCAACTGTAATGCCATCTCTGGCAAATGCTGTCATCCGGTCAAAGGTCAAATTCAAAACAGGGGTTAGTGGAGATCTGAAAAATGAAAAAAAAATCTAAGCTATTTGCAAAATTATACAAACACTGAGATTTGAGCACAAAAAAATAATAAAGCATGCAATATTAGTGTTTAATAAAATCCAGAAATCTTGAAAAGCACATTTTAGTTTATTTGGCTGATTTATAATATGCCAGGAATAGTTGCAACACATACTTTAAAAAATAATTTCAATAACAAAAGCGAAGAATTTAGTTGAGAAAAACAACCAATTATTCATATAATGTCCATTTTTTCAAAACTCTATCATGGATAACTACAACTGCATGATGTTCATCGATGTATAATTACAATGCACCCATAATAATCTTTGGACCTGATAATTAAATGAATTCTTCGTATTTAGCAAAAACCATTGTTGTGGGTTTACTAAATGCTATGCTGATTTACTTTTTCATATCATATACTTTTAAGTACACTGTTTTAGGTTAATTTAATTATGTGAGAATTAAAACCAAATGGAAAATAGATCTTGAATAAGAAGAATAGCCATCATGTCATATATGAACCATTTTTTATTCTAAATTGGTGACAGACTTGCTATTGAACTTTATAATTGTAGGACTTAACCACATCATCTGCGTAGTATTGTCGAAATATTTAAACTGAATCTAATCATGAGGAAACAGACAAATCCAGAATGTGGGACATTCTACAAGAAAAGTGACTGAACTCTTAAAAAAAAAAAAATCAATGTCATGCAAAACAAAAGGTGGGGAAATATTCTAGATTAAAGAAAACTAAAGAAAATAATTAAATGCAATACATAAAGCTTATTTGGATACTGAATGACAAAATCTCCAAAGCACATTTTGGGTAGTTTGAATATAACTTGTATATTAGGTGATGTTACATTATTGTTGGCTGTGTTCGATATTACAATGTGTTACAGAAGAACATCCTATTCTTCAGTGACCTGACCTGAAGCATTTAGGAGTAAAACTTTAATGACTGACTGAAATTAATTTCAAAACACTCAAAAGAGAGAGAAGGAGATAGAAAAGAGGTAAAATAAATGTGGCAAACTCTTTTAATTGGTGAACCTAGGTGAAGGATATATAGGTGTTCTTTGTACTATTCTTTCAACTGTTCTGTAGATTGGATATTTTTAAAAATAAAAATTGGGAAAACATAATTAAAGGACTCAAAATAGCAGCAGATATTGGCAAAATCATCGCTTTCAATGAGTAACCTGACCCCCTCCCCTGTATCTGTGTATATTAGACATGTTAAAATTACTCCATGAAAATGAATATCATTTGCTTAGCACAGATTGCACATTGTCTCAATATATTTTAAACAAGGTGGAAATAACTTTTGCGACATAAACTTTAGAAATTCTGATAGTAGCAAACTGCTATAATGGTTTCCTAGAGCTTCATATTGGATTCAACACCAGGAAAAAAAATACATGATCCTATTAAAATAACAATGATATACACACTTATGAATTCCTCCAGCTACAATCCTCAGTAGATTTTGGAATATTTCAGATACTTAGTATTTCATTAGTTATTCTACAAATATGATCCAATTAACCAAGAACAAGTGCTTGATCTTATTAAAAGAAAGTATTATAGCAAACATCATTAAAAACATCAAAATCAGTCAATTAGTTTAACAATGATATTTAAGAAGAAATTATTAGATACACATTTTATCAATGTCTCTCCTTGTTATTGAAAGAGCTTGCTGAATTATTAACGAATTTTTGCCACTTTAAAATTCATCAGTGTTTTTATTGGTATAAAAACAGTTCTCACAATGCAATTAAATTATATTTTGAAATCTCCCTATGGGAATAAAACACCATTTCTCACAGAAGTTTTTAATTCTATAAATTACACAGCGTAAGAAATTATTAAGCATTTTAATTTTACTCTATGGGGAGGATGAAATAGAATTTTGCAACACACTAGCCACAACTAATCCTACCAACTTTTTCCAAAACCTTCATGGATACCCCAGTAGATTTGTTTCAGTATTTGAAATTTTGACTATTCGCATCTATAGCATTGGTCAGCTCCTAGTTCTTTCTATGCTATTTTCATTAGAATTAATATCTGATCAATTATACTCTATAAGCAAAATTATTTCCCCCTATTTCCTCTATTCTGTTCTACAGATAAATAAAGAGAGCTTTAAAAAAAAATAAAAATAAGCAGAAAAGTGTGTTTCAAAGTTCCTCTGTATGGGTTCTGTCAAAATATACATAAATTTTCAAGATGCTCCACACAACAGCCCAGCTCATCAGTGCCTATAGACTGCAGCCCTTTTCGTTTCTCAGAAACACAGATAATTTTATGCAGGAATTTACCAATCTACAAAAAAATTTACACCATGCTCAGCAATAACCAGTAATTATTGTGGGATAATAGAAGGCGCTTTTGAGGAATACAACTTTGATAGGATAGGGCTTACAAGCTTTTACCAATTTATCTTTAGCTGTCCTGTCACTGGTGCTTAAAAGGTTAAGACTTTATTTGTGAAAACATAGAGAGATAGTGGGGAATCATGTTGTCTACAGATTCATAAATCTTGCTTAAGATCCTTTTCAATTACCATCCATTTCTCCTTTAAAAAGGGACAAAAAAATAGAGGAGTGGAAGCAGGTCAGGGCAGTGTGCGACGATGACAGTGTGATGGGCTTGGGCCCCCTGTGGTGTTTCCATCTGCTGTCATTAAGGTGACTACTCAGACATGAACAATCCCGCTTGCTGTGCTGACAGGCAGACTTCAAGAACTATGACAAGGCATTAAGACAGAAAGTCAGAGAGAGAGAGAGGGATGTCATATCCCACAAACAATACTACCTCACGAAAAAATGCTCTGAAATGTTATTTGAATTCAAAATTAAAATAAAAATTCATAAAGGGTGTGACCTGGTTTCTCAACACTCCTTTTAAATTAGTTTGCCCCTGGGAAGATTGAGGACAGACAGAGACTAAACACCTCTCTCCTACCTGTATGCTTTACCATAAGAGACCCAAATCTTTTGCTCATTCTTCAGCAAAAGTGGATTCTTAATTTCTTGACCATGCTCATTGAAAAGCCGGGCTGAAGAAAAATTAAGGCCTGGTGGGTTGATGGAAGATCCTTGAAGCCTTTGATGAATCTTGAAAAGTAACTGGTGGTGGGGGGAAATGATTAAAAAGAAGAAGAAGAAATATCATAAAAATGTGCACATCTGTAATAAACTGTCTCTACTCTGTAACAAATAAAGTCCAAACAAATGATAATTAAATTCATATAGAATGTTAAAAGAAGTGTGAAATGATGGCAATGTTTAGCTCAGGCTAAAGGAACAAAATGAGCATGGGCTTTTAACCAGCAGGGGGTGCCACAAGCTTGTGATTGAGCTCTGACCCTTTGGCACGAGGACTGAAAGCAGATGTGACAGTCGTACGGAAAGAGCATTCAGCTTCTGCACACGGTAACAGCCCTCTTTGATATGGGTGATGCTTTTCTTGTCGGAGCTACACATTTTGTTAGGGTCTTTCCAGAGCATGTTCGAGTTTTACATTCAGCAATCTCCCCCGTCCCCAGCTAACCTGTGATAACCAATGGTAGAACAATTCACCGCTTACAGGATTGTAAAGATAAAGATGACTTTCAGCCTATGTTGGTTCACTTCGGAGAACTCTGCCTGGATGTATTTTAATTAAGAGCCCTGCAAACGCTTGTGAGCAGCTTCAATAATCAATGTTTTCAAGTTGAGAATAAGACATAATTGGAGTGTGAAATATGAAATGCTGTCACCTCATATTTTAAATAATAGCATTGCCAGTGTTGGTTCCTATCTCACATGTACATGGGCTCTCTAAATTATCAAAATATTTCTAATTTAAGGCATATTTCAAATGAAGGTAAATCCAGCTGAACAGTGCTGCATATAGAATTTTAAAAGACTTTTTGTGATTTTTAGCCCTTTGTTTGAGTGTTTAGGCCTCAGCTCTTTCCTGCGCTGTGCCCCCCATGATCCATCACTCTGTCACAGGCTTCCTTTTCTTCTCTCCCTTGTCAGTTCTTGTGTCTCTCAATTTCTGGTTACTCTGTAATCTCGGCAGGGATGCGGATATAGTTGTGGCCTCTTCTTGCCTAACTGCTGTTCAGGGCGCCTTTTTCGTTCCTTCTATTAATTCCTATTGAAGGTATATTGAGAAGTGCTAAATGCCGAGGCTCAGCGGAAACAAGAGGAAGTTGCTCTCCTGCCATATATCTCCCCTATTGACTGTAAACTCCTAACCATGTAAAATATTTTCTTTGACCAGCAACAATATTTGTAAAACACCTAAGACATAGGTTTTGTCCTCACTAGAGATAAATAATCACATCTCCAATTTCATCAGCTCTGCACGGACCAGACTTTTTATAGCCTTGAGCATAAGAAAGGCTGAAAATGATGATACACATTTTTTATTTCATTAAAGTTAAAACTTCTCATCCAGCATAGCCAAGTCCTTTGAATATTAAAAATAATTACTACTCTCTTTAGGAGTATAATAAGCAAAGGTGTTAGACTAGTAAAAAAATCTGTGTTGTTTTGTTTTGTTTCCTCCATTACAACCACAAACATGTTTTGCAATCCACAGATTGTATTGACAAAGCCCTACATTTATGTCTGTGTGTTCTCAGCCGTTGGGCTTATTTTTTGTTGCTTTGCTATTATTTTAGGAGACATGTAATGCTGATCATTTTTTAAACCACAGTGATTTTGCTTTACAGGCATCACCTTTTTTGTGAAGGTGAAAGATATAAAAGATTTAAGTCTAATCGAGGGGAGAAATGTCTACACAAAGAACAGGAATGTGTGGTAGAGAAGGAATATGAACACCTGACCACTTAACCAAATTTACTTTCACAGGAGTAGCACTGCAATCTCTATTTTCTCAACTCAGTGACAGACTGCATTTTAGGTGTTCAAAGATGAGAATCTGACAGCCTACGGGAGGTAAGGGCCTCAATGCCTTTCATCTCTAGGTCATTGGTTAGGGATGGGCTATGGTGACCAAACATTGTGAGAATCTTCACCCGTTTATCTTTAAAGCTGTTATCACCAGGCCCTTATAGGATCAGAATTTGTTCAGGGACCTGAGAAGAGTGTGCAACATCTTAGGCTAGGGACTGAGACAAGTGTGCACCAAGGGAAGAGACATCCTTGGGTGTCACAACGGATCTCCCAAAGAGCTTTATAAAGCCCCTGATTCAATTTATCCCCCCAAATTTACTTGCATATAGAAGCAAAGAATAGATCAATTTTCACTGTGCCATAAGCCAACACAAAAACTTTCTACAGAATAATATCTTCCTGTATAAAATAATACAAATGCCATCTTCGATTTTAATGTGAACAAAAAAGTAAGACGTTCTAATGTAGAAAAGAGGGAACACAAGTAGAATATTCCAGAAAGTCTTTTGTATCACAGTGATTTGTATAGTCATGGATTTGATGGTAAAAAGAAAGCAGCCAGGGCTCTTGATCCTGCTTTCACTAATCAATCTAGGTAGTATTTCCCACCTTTTGTGGGCCCAGCTAGTGATCAGTTAAGAGTCAAGTAATTCTACGCAACTTCTGTGACTGTCTCGAAAGCCTAGATAATAGATGCCAACAGGGAGACACAAGTCTGAAGGTGCTGAAAAGTGGTCAGGGGGGGTTAGGAGGAGCAAGTTTCTCTACAAAAGCCTAGCAACCGAGCTCAAAACATTGGTGTGTGCTGGGGTGCTTAACCCCAATCTGTAAACCACAGGGTATTCAGTGCCTTTTTATGCAAGACAAAGACCCAAAATATAGACCCTGAACATATTGATTGGGCCTGAAAAACATTCCAATTGTCTGGGAAATAGGCAAAGGTAAGAGTGCCTAAGATAAGCCACATGGAGTTGCTCACAGCGAGCATAGGAGAAGACCAAGGCTGCCTGTTATTCGCTCAGAGTCTAGGGCTTGGAAATACCCTAGACCCTGAACATACCGTCCACTGACTATCATGTCATTTCTTTTCAAAGTAAAGAAGGAGGCAATCCCAGAGTCCATTGTAGGCAGATTTCCAAACACAAGCATAACGAAGGTTACGATGTTAAATAAGAGGCCTGGAATTAATACGAAACCACAACTGAGAGCCTAAAGAATTCAGAAGTCAAGCTTGAGGCTATCAATCTTTACAGATCAGCAAATGATTGATCTTCTCTAAATAGCTTTAAAGGTTTATTAGATTGGTGCAAAAGTATTTGCGGTTTTTGAAATTTTTTTTTTAACCTTTTAAACCGCAATTACTTTTGCACCAACCTAATAATTGTCTAAATTAACTACCAGTAACTTGTAAGACACTTATAGTCATAAATAAATGGTCAGTAAACTCACCCTTTCCATCATATCGCCAGTTTGAGTTGGGTTATTAAACCCCAGATCTTTTTCACTGATCCAAACAGAGATCGCTCCAGTGTCTTTACCATTTTCAAATATCTGAAAAATAAGTGCATTCAAAATTAAAAATAAACACCTGCACACACATGCATACATATATTCATACATATGCATATAAATACAAACAGTCCTGGCTTTGCACAGTGTGGTTTCGACTGAAAGTCATGCATGTGGAAACCGTGCAAAGCAACGACTGCCTGCATGAACACATGCAAGTAACTGGCAATGAAAATCAACAGAACTAGAATAGTAGAATGTCCTTCGTTTCTCCTTGTGGTTTCAGTGTCTTTAACCTGAGTAGCCCTCCCTACAATCTTTACATAGAAGGAAATGTGGGCATTAAAGGAAGAATCACTGACTACACTGGATGCTTACATGTGGCAAGCATCGGAGAAAGGTCAGCTGGTGACCAACTATCTAGCTCATCTCATTCTTCTTGAAAAACATAATGCCACACATTATGGAATGTTTGATTTATGCCACACATTATGGAATGTTTGAAAAACATAATGCCACGCATTATGGAATGTTTGAAAAACTAAATGCCACGCATTATGGAATGTTTGATTTATATTTAAAATGAAGCAGTGTTCAGCTCATCTTTTGACTCACTAAAAGGAAACTCAACCTGACATAATAGTATGATGGAAACTATCCATTTTAAGTGCTTATATGCAACAAGTTGTTGACAACAGAGATAAAATTCATAACACTGCATTATGTAACACTTCCTGGGGGGTAGGGAATGCTAGAAAACATTCTGGTCTCGAATAATCTAGTCAATAATCTAGTCTCAAAGAAGGCTGAGCTAGAGTGACGACCCATGTAGGTGGTGCCATTCACCAGGCAAGAAAGGGAGCAAACCGAGAGAGGCCTGATGAATAATTTAAATCCTTGCCTTTTATTTAATTTTTTCTCAAAAGTTTTTTTCTTCCCTTTCTGATACACCTATCACATCAAGGTAGCCATTTTACTTATTTCTAGCACTATTTCCAGAGAAGAGAATTTGGGAGAATACCTTATTTAAAAAGAAGGGGAAAAAAAGCAATTATCTGTTTTACTTTTGAGACAGTTTGAAAGTTATTTAATTCATTCTAACCTGGTTTGGGAAATAATGTGCACCAATAGCACTTCTTCGGGCTTTAGACCTAAACAAGGGAGATTAAAAAGAAAAAAAAAAAAGAGTAATAGTGTTCAAGAATTGTGGGTTTTTCTCTACTCGGTGCTCTTCATCGCACTGACATTGCAGTGGAGGTGGTGCAGCTGTCAGCCTTAGTACACTGACATTCTACACCCTGAAGTATCTTTTGCTACCGGGAATTGTTTTAATCTCTTTTTTGAGTAAAGATACAATTCTGAACAAGAAATCCATCTACTTTTGCAAGGAACTTTCTAAACCCAACTGTGGCCTGTGCATCCCAACAGTCTCTTCAGGGCCCCAGTCTGGAACAAAATTCTTATGAAACAACAGAGACATTTTGCGATGACAGTCAAAACTCTAAGCAGCATGCATTCTACAAGGTTAGTGTTGACAAAAACTCAGTTTGAGGAACTTATTGATGTTCCTTTGTCAAGACTTGAAAGAAGTGAAATCACAGTACAGCAAATTATATTCTAGAAAAAAAGAGTGTGAGTGCTAACTGCCCAACTGAGAAAGCAAATAGGACTTGGTCAACACCTAAGAGTATCACTAGCTTTCCTCACTGCTGCTAATGTCTTCCCTTCTATGTCTAGAAAAGTACACTAAAAAAAAAAAAAAAAAAGAGGTGTTTTAGTGCTTAAGTAAAAGTCCAAATACAAATTTCAGTGAAAGAAGTCTGCCCTCCACTAGTCCTTCAGTTTGCTTGTTTGTTTTTCTATATTTCTAAAAAAAATTAAAATTCCCCAAGTTGAAATCCTATGAAATTCTTCTTTTCTTAAGGCCCTGCTCTGGTTTTTAAGGTCTATATTAGTATGCCCATTTTAAAAAAAATCCAAGTATTATATTTATTATTTTCTTCCTTTGCATTACAAATATTTTCATTTCTGTTGTCCATGGCTAAACAAAGATGACTCTCTAAAGAGTTTCCCTATGATTGACTAGATATAGGGGGAAAAAAAAGTCTGCTTTTATTTTCCTGCTGCCTGATCCTTGACTTAAGAAAAACCAACTACTATATTGGCTTCCCAGTGGCTCTCTGCGTGGCCTCACCTCCCTACAGTTCTAAAATTAAATTCTCACCCTTGGAGTGGGATGATGCAAAAAGCCCGCTGAGGCTAGTCTTGGGTCCCAAGGAGTAAGGTAATAGAACTTTAAAAAAAAAAAAAAAAAAAAAAGATCTAGGTCCTCTTGACAAACATGGTAGCTAATGACTACAGAAGAAAATACCTACAAATAGAAATTGACTTCTATACTCTTATACAAAGTATAGAGTTTTAAGGAGGAGTGTTTGCCATAAACTAGTCTTTTACTTTCATTCATGTCAATATTGATATTTCTTGGAGCAAGATTAATATCAATGTTTCATTTTAATGTTCTTAATGGATTCATTCATTCATCAAATATTTATTGAGTGTATAGCATGTGCCAAGCAGTGCTCAGGTGCTTCAGATATACCAGTGAACTAAGATTCCTGCTCTTGAGAAAAAGAACAAATAAATCAATCATATAGTATGGTCAGGGCACAACCAGGTTTTGTGAGGCCTGAAGTTCATACAAATTGGTGGGCCTTCTTCTACAAAAAGAATGTAAAATTACAAATGTAAAACTAGGTACAAAATATTCATTTAAAATGAGGCAAGAAATCACTAAAATTTACCCATATTCAAAGGCTCACACATAGTAAAAACATTACAAAACCCAGAAAAAGTCACAAAATATGTTCATTAATTAGCTAACCAAAGCACATATTTTGGCTGAATTGTCTTTGATCCCCTCTTTCTATGGTAATTTTGTAGCATTTTCTATAAAGAAAATAGATAGATCATTCCATCTTCCCTCTTGCATGGTTAATCAAAAAAAATTATTATCGATTAGAAAAATTTCTCTCGGCTTCACAATTTTACTGGTCATTTCATAAACATTTTTAGGACTGATGTCAAATTTGGGGAAATTTTGACCAGGTTTCTTTAATATATGAGCTGTAAAATGTGGAAGAATTTCCTACAAATTAGTCGGCTTTGTTCATTTCACACCATGTTTTTCCTCCAACACCCATATGCTTTTGGAGCCAGGTCCTCTAGTCCAGTCAGAAAGGAATACACTCTGCGGCCAGCAGGCAGTAGCCGTCTTCCTGGAAGCTCCTCCCCACACCAGGATGGCTATTGCTAACTGAACTATACGCGAAGTGACTGCAAACCACTGATTACATTCTACTATGCACAAACTCAATGTATCCCCAACTCACTGTCCCCTAAGCCAGATTTCAATACTGCCTGCAGGAACTTCAGCACCACTTGGTGCAAAAGAAAGTTTGACAGATAGGAAGTTAGAGTGGAAACAGACAAAGGTCTCAACCAATGATGGCTAAAATATATTATGTTGGCAAATTTTACAGAAACATGCGGCCAGGTGTACCTGTTGCTAGGGCCTCTCTCGGGATTTTGGAAAGGGCCTTGAAGCTTAAGTTTCATTAGCTTCAGAATAAATGCGCCTCTGAAGGGGTTAAACGGGGGTGAGTGCTCTGTAAAGAAGAAAAAATATTAGGAAGGCCAGGGATATAGGTGGGTGTGGGGGTCACCATCTGAAGCAAGGGATAAGTATAGGCCCTCAAGACAGGAAAGGCTGAAGTGAAGACTTAGAGGTGAGAAAGTGAGCTAAGAAGATCGGTGGGCGAAGAGGACTGCAGGGAGAGGAGCCACTAGAGCAAGGAAACGGAGACAGGAATGCACTAGGTATATCCCAGGAACCACCAGGAGGGTCGTGTGCCTGGAACAGAGTGATGGCGAGAGTAAGTAATGAGATCAGAGGGCTAAGGGTCTGTAGTAAAGTGGGGACTCTGGAGGGTTTGGAGCAGAGCATTAACAGGATCTAACTTACATTTTTAAAAAACCATTGCAGCTGCTGGGGGCAGAGTAAAGGTAATCCGAAGGGTGGATGACAGTGGCTCAAACCAGAGTATTATATTTCTACTTTATAGATAACAACGGACATGGTAAGAAAGGCGTATTTCTATTGTACATTTCAGGGTATTTTTATGTGTTTATTTGTTTATTAGCAGGGTTGGGGAGTACAATTTGTAGGCAGTCTAATATTTCTGAAACATGACACCTGCATCTGTGGGTATAAATAAAGCAAACTAAATATAACTGCTCATGTACGGTATTTGTGAAGGCGTAAAAATGTCATTAAAGTCCTAAAAGAATTTTATTTACTGTGAAGATTTTATAGAGACAGTGACCAACATTTAAACCGTACGGGGAAACATGACCTGAATGGAGAGTTTTGAGCTAATGTGCTTTTCTGATGAGTTTGCCTGGCATCACGTATGACATCCATTTAAGGACTTGTATCAGGCCTCATTCAGTACCATTATCCAGCCTTTAATGTTATGAGTCTAGTTAAGAGCTAGCTGTGGGGGAACAGCAGGTTCCCAAATTCCTAATTGCGGGACCGACCCGCCCCCCCCCCCAGAAGCTCTCCTGTGCGTGAGTGGAAGGCCAAGCACCTAGGCTTCAAAATGCCTCAGGAGGCAATGCTGCTAAGAGGCAGAAACAGGAAAATGATACCGCAGCGTGCTGCCCAAAGTTGGAAGGCTGTACAGTAACAGGATTTACTCCTGGAGATCCGATGAAGAAAAGGAACACAGAAGAGCCATGTAAAACTATTTGGCATATTCCAGGTGAATACAATTAAATATGTTGAAATGAGGTTAACTTACACTTTGCTTGGATTGGGGCCCTAGGAAGCGGACTCTGAGGCCAAGATTTACTTGCAGGAAGTTTAGGAGGAAGCGCTTTTAGGTGCAACAATGGTGAGGGAATGAAGGAAGCTGCACTGGGCAGGGGGAGGTGAACTGTTATGAACTTGCAACAGAGGCCTCTGGTGGGAGCTCTAGAGCTGAGACGGCCCCTGAGAGAGCTTCTGAATTGAGGCCAGGGAGCCGTGCCTTTGCACCCTGCACACCAAAGAAATGCTGGATGCAGGTTGCCACCAGAAGGAGGGCCTAATCTTGGGAGAAGCGGCTCCTTTACACCAAGGGCACCTGTCTAAGAAGGATGTAGCTGTGGTTACTGGAGGGAGGGTGACTCCGTCCTGCAGAGGGAATCCCAGCAGTGTGGCCTGGCATGTACCTCACTCACACACAGGAACCCACAGCGCAGCATGCTCTGTCACACACATCAAACTGCTCAATACTCAAAGAAACCAGATTTTACAGGGGCGTCTCAAGAAGGTTAAGTGACTTGCTCCAGGCAGGGAGACCTTTCAAAATAAAGTCCTATGATTTTTTTTCCAGCTTTATTGACATATAATTAACATATGACATTGTGTAAGTTTAAGGTGTACACCACGTTGATCTGATATCCTTCTATATTGCAAATAATTACCAGAGTTAGCTAATACCTCTATCGTGTCATAACAATTACCATTTCTTTTTTGTGGTGACATGTAAGCTCTACTTTTAACAACTTCTAAGTATGCAATACATTATTGCTAACTATATCCCAATGCTGTGCTCTTGATGCCAGAACTTATTTATTCATCTTCTAACTGGAAGTTTGTACTCTTTGGTCAAAATCTCCCCCTTTCCTCTATTCCCCAGACCCTGGGACCCACCATTCTGGTCTCTGTTTATACGTGTTTTTTACCTAAGTCAAAGAACACGAGAGTTCAAATATTTGTCTTATGTACGAAGCTGATTAGCCATATATATGGCTAACTTTAGAATAATCTTTATCCAAGAAGAATTCAAAGTCATCTTTGGAGATAGAAAATCAGCTCTCACTGAATTAACGTTATATGTACATTGAATCAAATAAATTTACTGTTAGTTTTTTCATTGTTACAGACTTGCAAGATCGTTTTTAGAACATCCACATTTTCTATACTTCCTCAAGTGTATAACAGATTATCAATCAAACAGTAAATATGTCTGACTTTAATATTTAGATAAGATGATAATCACAAAGCAAATATTAAAATTACGGGATTCAAGCGGTGAAAGTTTAATAATGAATTAGTATGTTTGTACTACATATGACAGAAAGTATTTTAATGCCTAACAGAGCTGTCTTTAAATAGTATCTAACAGGTAAGGAGCCAGGATATTTTGTCCCAGGAAATGACGACGCACTTAAGTGAAAACAAATTATGTATTATTATAACAATTGTTAAATTTCATCAATTAATGATACCAGGACCAAAAATCAAATAACATTTTTTAAAACCCAGAAGAGGCATACTTAAGAAAAAAAAATATTTTAGAAGAGACATTTTAAAATTCCTCTGTAAGTTGCAGCAGAGACATTTAGCTGAATAGTGGGTGACTGTCTATGAGGTAGGATTTTAGGGGTGAGCTAGAAAATTCTGACCCCAAATGTCTCTCCCACCAACTTGTTACTACTTGAAATTTCAGATGGAGATGTACTCCTTTGTAATAACTGAAACACCACAGAACAAATGATACTCAGCCTTATTGGTTATTGATCCTTTAAAGCTGTGATTTTTCAATCTCGGCTGTCTGGAATCCCTCAGAGGGCCTGGGGTAGGTAGGGTTGGTGGTGGGGGCTGTGGTCCCAAATGGGAGATGGAACCTGATGAGTGAGTCTGTGGGGCCAGCCACCTTCCTGGCTTCAAACAGGATGGATCCTACTTTCATTTGCTTTATATAGTAGATCCCAAGAAAAATGTTTGATTTCAGAAAAAAAAATTTTTTTTAACTGTCATAGCTTGAAAGAACCTGTAGCATACCTATTTCCTAAGAGCAAGTTTAAAAAAAAAAAAAAAAAAAAGGTGGTAATGATAACCGGAGGTACCTGACAGCCTGAATTGGGGGTTGGTGGTAAGAGTGGAGGAAGAGCCAAGGGAGGCTGAGGACGGAGAGGCCCTCACTGGCTTCAGTTACCCTGGGAGTGGGCCTGCATTCCTAGCCGTTAAGCATTATTTCATTGCTTTGTTATAATTTTTTTCAAAGGGCTTCTCCCCCACCTCATTTTTCTGCGTCTATTAATAAAGTGAAAATTTCAAAACAAGGTGAATGGTTCTGAAAAAAATATTCTCTTTGTATCTAATTACAATTCTCACTAAGTTTTACATGAAAATGTTCAAAATTATCTAGGAGACAGTGGCAAACTAAATTTACTGACATGTCATGTCCTAAGCTAAGTAATTTCAAAAGCCCTCTATAAATGAGAATATTTCAAATATAAATGGAACAAGTATCTCGCTTTGTCTAAATTAATTTAGTGCCTAAAATTACATTTAATTGGGATTAAAATAGCAGGTATATGGGTCCCGTCTGTAGCTGATATATTATGTACCAGAGCTTGGTAAATGAAAATTGTTGGAAGTTCCTGCATTCATTATATTTCTTCTCATAGAAAGCAAGGGCTTTTTTGATGAGAAAAACATACATCACCCCAAATTCTATTTTACTAGGGGAAATGTACATTATAGGGAGATAAAGTTAAATATGAATCAAATATGGTTAATTATGAATCAAATCATCAGACTTCCCAAACTGTTAGCCTCAGAGATCATATTTTCATCTTTGGATAAAGTATGCCTTTAATGCTATTCAGTTGTTTTTTTTAAATATACCAGATATGCCTGTAAAGAACTTCCCCCCAATATGAGTAAGTACTCTGGGTAACTAATACCTATACAAAAGCTTACTGTCTATGGTAATACATTTTTATTTTAAGAAATAATCCATTTTTATCATAAAACATTATCAGAACTGTAGGCAGAATCTAAAGTAGGTGCAAATGCATTACTTCATTTGCACTTACTAGAAAATCTGCATTCATATCTATGTTCAAATGGTGAACTGATGCTTGATAATATTCACGGTGAGTGGGGCTAACACAGATGTCAGTGGGTAATCCGGGGGATGGGAGCATATGTAGGCAGAGAATCTCAGCGACTTAGGCATCTCAAACACTCTGTGAAAAAGCTAATTGAGAGGTAAAAACAAATTAACTGCTATGGAGAAGGACAATCTCCCCGAGAGAGAGAGTATGTGCCTGCAGCAGTAAGGTTCAGTGGTTGCATTTAGTCTGGGTAACTGCTGGGACAGTAATCCAGCTCTGGCTCGTGGACTTTCCCTGCTGACTGCCCACCTGGCAATTCTCTGGGCACCTTGAAGACTGTCAGGACTGTTCAGGGAAAGCCTGTCTCATTACAACCAGCTCTGCATGGGAGCTGATGCCCCGACCAATTGCTCTTCCCTGACTTTGATACAGACACAGTTTTTCCCTTCGGCAGGTCTAGGAAAGGAATACTGTATCTTCCTGCACACAGAGATTTACATGTGGCTGCAGATGCTTGTCAAGAAATAGGCTGGGGTGAGTACACCAGCATCCGCCCCCCCCCCCCCACACACACACACACACACGCACACCCACAGGCCACAGGGGGGAAGTAAAGGGAAGGGAAGGGGGCAAGATGGAAGAGAGCACTGGGAAGAAGAGTAGGTCAGAGGTTCCAGTGCCTACCTAATAGCTACCCCATGACATACTGGAAGGCATTCACAGAGTCTTAAGTTTCTTTGCCTTTAAAATGAGGCCAACATTTGCCTACTACGGTAAAATCTACATATGAAAATTAATTATCTCCATCACATTTTCCCCAACATTTAATGCATGCTTTTGAAGTCACAACAGTAACTTTGAAATATTCCAATTTTGTTACTTGAGCCACAATTTCTTTGAAAATGAATATCAAGTTGGCATGTTTTACTGCTTGTACTTAGAGCATATCCTAAATTTGTTTTCCCACTGTTTACTCAAATAATGTAGGTGCGATCACAAAGCAACTCTGGGGTTGTAACTACAAACATGGGGAAAGTAGTTAAACAGAAAGACAAGGAATGTACAATGGAAACAGGGACATAATAAGCATGCAGAACAGTGACAAGGCCACCCTCCCAGAAAAATCTTGCCACAATTTATGGATAACTGACTTCAGTTATCTCCTTCTATTCACTTAATTGTTCCATAGATTCCTAAATATTTAAATTTCCTATTAATACATATGGTTAGAGAAGTTAATTTTTTTTAAAATGACCACAAAATAGAATGCAAATCTCAAATGGTTTCAGGACTCTCTTGCACACTGGTAGATCAAATTCAAATGTCCAAAGCACCGGAAAGGCCAGAATATTACGGATAAAAATTTCCCATTATCAACCAAATTATCCCATTTTCTGTAAACTACAAATGATGAAGTTGTATAAAAGGTTGGGAAGACTTCCACATTAGTTCTATCGTCTACTAAAGGTCTCCTATTGTTCTAGTTCTATGAAAAAGATACTGAGCTAGGGCCGAGAAGGTGTTCTACGTCTTCCCACAGTACCTACCATAATGCTTTGTCCCAACATGTATTTGATAATGTCTAGATTTACTGGACTATTCACTTAAAATCTTTATTTTCTGTCACTGGGAGAATAAAAACTGTTTATTTTTAGACACATTGTTACCCAGAGGATTTAGTAGATACTGAACAGAGACATTCTTTAAAAAACAAATCTCTGCATCACCTCTTTTTTTTTTACGCTTAAATTTCTTTATGCTATAAGAAAACACTATAACTAAACAATATAAAAATAGGAAGACTTATAAAACCTCCAAATCACAGCCCTCTGAAGCTTGTTTTTATCCAGGTTACTAAATTCTATCCTATTCCCCTTGCTTGCAGGCAGAGTGGACTCATGAGAAGATAAAGCTTCAGGACCTTTCCTTACCTCCTCACCCCTGAGAGTGCTGCAAGTTGCTGAGAGCTTGAGAATATCATGGGGGCAAGGGGGGGGGAGCCAAATAGCAATTAAGGGTATTTCTATGTAAGTGTATCTGATAAGCTGCCTAAAAAAAGATCTTGGAAGAAAAGATCTGAATCTCCAAGTCTTCATTAATGTGTTGTGATGTACTTTCTCATTCTGAATAAATACCCACTTTCGGCCTAATTTTAAAGAGGCTCCTCTCCCCCAGATTTTACAAGCCTTAGGCCCTACAGAAACTGGATCTGCCTGTACTGGCAGCAAATGGCAGACAACCCACAGAGCGTCATTGACCAATTGTGTGTGAAAAGCACTACTCTACTTCCAGTTGAAAGGACGTTCCTGCACCCGTCTTCCACTCGTCCCCCCATGCTTTCTCCCACCTACTCACACCTCCCACACTCTTGCTCATCAATTCTCTGTCAGATCACCCACCTTTCTACTCATTTTTCTACACACCATCCCCTACAGATTTGCTAATACCTTTTCCTATCATTCCTTTCTTTCCTGCCCTCCCAGGGAAACGCTAACATTTCTGACAGCATCTCCATGGGGATGGAGAGGAGGAAGAGCTGCAGGGAAAGAACAGACCTGGGAAGGCAGAAGTCACTGAGTCAATGGCTATAGCAGATGTCCTCACAGTGGCTAGGGGTGGTGGCAGTGACCGAGAATATGGGGTAAGAAAAGGTTTGGAATAGCAATCAATTGCTCCAAAAAGTTGGTACCTGAAGGGCTTCATAAAAGCATGGTGTACGCTGAGTGTGACTACTAAAGGGAAAAACAATAAGAAATCTTTTCCTGCAGCAGGGATGAACATCCAAACTTAGGCTGTTCTCAGTCCTTTCTTTTATATGTCCATTTAAACTTGGTACTGTATCATGCCACGTGATTGCAAAAATGGAACTGAGACAATGTGGAACATAGAAAGAGTGTGTCCTTTTAAGAGACAACCATTAGAGATGGTGCTCCAAGGTAGAGCACCTCATCCACTCCCTGTGAGAACTTAAAGTTTGGCCAGGAGACTGATATGAACTGATTCTGGAATTAACAAAGAACGTTCCACTGTGGGCTTTGCTCAATATCTCTTCAGTTGGAATTACCAATTTCTCCTTACCTAGGGAATACAGAAAAACGCCTCAGTTCTAAGATATTTGCAATTCTGAATAATTAGGGTATACTCTTCTAATCTAGTTTTGTCTCTACTCTCTGGCTATTTCAGATATAAGAAGTGGTTTAGAAAACCACAGACCCCAGTTTCTTTTCCATTAGTCCAAACATACACTCACTCTCAACAATGTGAGGGTTAGGGGGAAAAGAGGGAATGCATTACCACAAATAATACACAATAATTTATCTATAATAGTTGATACAATTTGATATGAGAAACTGAGCAGTCACTTTGGCCTTCCACAACCAACTTCTCTTTCAAGCCTAATCCCTGGAAAGCCCTAAGTGCCCTCTATAGCACATGACTGATCTTTTCCCACTCACTGGCCACAGGTAGCTGAATTAGTGTTAGGGACCTAGTCCAGGCTGGATTGGCCCAAACAGACTGTCTCTTTGAATGATCTGAACCAGCAGACACAAAGGCTCTAGTCAGATGATGATTACCATTTAAACCTATAGGTCAGGGCTAGGGGACATAATATTCCTCCATGGACATACAAAGGAGCAAAAAGAAAGCCACTTGCAGAAAGAAAACTAATTAAAAGCTCAGAAAGATGCAAAGAGGAGAGAGTATGGGGCTTCAAGAGAAAAATGGAAAAGTAATGACTTTTCTGTAAGACTCTGCTCTGCTATCTTTCCTGATTTTCATTTCCAAGTGTATAAAATTCCTTTCTACACTTTCAACAAATCCTCTTTTTATTTGAGATGGCTTGGGATGTTTGTATTGCAGGTAATCAGAGAGTTTTCATGTAAATATAGGATTAATATTATTAGAGCTGAGAGGAAAAGGAAAATTTTAAGAGGGCAGAGATAAAATGACAGTTCCCTTTACTGTAGGCCTAGCCCAGCTATGATAGGGAAAGGAAAATGTCAGGCTCTGAAATGAAAATAGTACTGTTGGCAGGAATCTTTAAAATCCATCTCGGAAAAGGCCAAGGACCCTTTTATATCCCCGGGACTCACTGCTACAACCCAAGGTGGCCACCACTAGAGGACGATGTTGAACAACTAGGAGTAGAGACAAGTCATTAAGGCTCCTTGTATTTAACAATTTTCTGAGGTAAAAAATTAGTCACAAGATAGAAATCTGTCTTTTTCAGAGCAAATTATTGACTGCTGTGTAAAATTCTAATAATCAACAGAACTAGGTTTAGAAGTAAGATTTACAGAAACTAAAATTCCTCACAGGTAAAGTTAGCTTATAAATACATTCCTTTTCATTATTATTATATTCTTGGATATAGTTCCTGCCTACTTTACCTTCAGATTATATTGCCTCAAATGTTTGAAGTTAGCAATAATTTTAAACCATCCCCCAGATTTCAGCCTACACAGTGTGACACAAGTAGTTACAAAATCGTCAGAAGGATTTAAACTAGCTCTGGGTCCAAGCACATTAGGCCTATATGACTTCATTTATTATTACTACTCAAGTCTAGTTATTCCAGCCACAGAAGGCTTTCTATTTCTTTGTTCTCTAATTTCCCCTCTGAAAATAAATCCTGAGGAGAAAAACATAAAAATACTAAATTAAATATACAAAATTATTCATTTTGTAGATTCTGTTGAAAAGAAAATTTTCCCTTTCCATAAATTTGGAATAAATGATTTTACAGCTAGCCTTTCCTACATTACGGATATAAAAATATAGAGAAAATTTTGGCAGGTAAGCAATCAAGAATGAGGATTTCTTTGTGAGGTGCTATCGGTTATGCTTTTAAAAGTTGCTTAGATAACTGCTGTGGTCCTCAGCCCTGCCTTTACAATGCAATTATGACCAGAATGTGATTGATATTTCCGTCCATGTTAATAAGACAAAAGTGAAACAAGGAAGACATATGTAGGACTTTTCTTGTTATTCAATGACATGAGAAATTTTTTTTTAATTTTTTGCTAAATCAGATAATAGTTTTTATATACTAGAAGAATACTTCAACTTTTTGTGCTATTCACAATGTAACAGCTACAACAGTTGGACACCTTTATATTTAATCTGAATTGTAAACATTTTCTCCACCACTTACTTAAGTCTAGTCTAAGTCAGCAAACTTTTCTGTAAAGGGACAAACAGTAAATATTTTAGCCTTTCCAAGTCATATGGTTTCTGCCTCAACTACCCAACTCTGCTATTATAATGTGAAAGCAGCCATAGACAATACATAAACAAATAGGTGTGGCTCTGGACCAGTAAAGCCTCATTTACAAAAACAGGCAGATTTGCTCCACGGCCTATAGTTTGCCAACTCTTTGGTCTAGACAGTCAACAAAACAGTAACTCAAGTCCACATGTGCCAATTTCTGACTAGGGTCACTTTCAAGTTCTAACAAGCCATCACTAAACATAAACTTTGGAAGAGATGCACAGTAGCACACTAATATATAGTGTTTCCACTGAATAGCTACAAAAGGCATACACGTAAATAACTTTGAGGTGCATACGTAATAACAAAATGTTATAAAATGATAAGGAAGTGAAAAGTGTTTATTACCTTTGTCTTACATATGACCTAATTAATTGTAAGTTTATATATTTTAGTTTTTATTAATGACTGTATTTAACAATTAGCTCACAAAATTCCTAAAAATTGAATAATCAGAGCTCTCAAGTCAGTAGGAGCCCCCTTCAGTATGCCAGGCCAATTACATCAAAATCTCTGGAGATGGAGGCACTGATGTTTTTACAAGATCTCCAGATGATTCTCAAATGAAATGGCATGAAGGCCTGAGGATGGGGCGGATGTCCAAGTTTCTTGGAATACAGGAAGAGGAATTTATTCTCTGACAGAAATTAGATGTTAAAAAGGGGGAAACTGGAGAGAAAGGCAGGAGAAGCAAATGAGGTTGAGTATTTACTGTGGAAAGAAACATAAAGAAGAAGAATACCCCGGAGGAGGAAGAAGGAACTCAGACAAGACTAGGGTGGCCAACACGCCGATTTGCCTGGGACTAAACGGTTTCCTGGATGTGGGGTTTTCAGCGGTAAAATCAGCAAAGTCCTGGGCTTTGCTTTTGCACTGGAGGCATTGCATTTTTCACTTTAATTATTTTTTATTAATTTAAATAATGACATGTGGCTAGTGGCTACTGTATTGCACAGCACAGTGAGCTTAAACAAACACAACAAGATGGCTTCTTTGCATGTACTATAAATTTCCTCTTTGGTTTGCTGGTTTGGAAGGGTATGGCGTGTTAAAAGGAGAATATATGAGAGGAACAATTCAGATTCTAAAGTTAAATATTTGCTATCCTCCACTGGTGGGAATGTAAAATGGTGGAGCCACTATGGAAAGCAGTATGGAGGTTCCTCAAAAATTAAAAATAGAACTGCCATGTAATCTAACAATTCCACTTTTGAGAATTTACCTGAAGGAAACAAAAACACTAATTCGAAAAGATATATGCACCCTGATGTTCATTGAAGCATTATGTAAAATAGCCAAGATATGGAAGCAACCTAGGTATCCACTGATAGGTGAATGGATAAAGAAGATGTAGAATATTATTGACCAATAAAAATAATTAAATCTTGCCATTTGCAACAACATGAATGGACTTAGAGGATATTATGCTCAGTGTAATAAGTCCAACAAAGACAAGTACCATATGATTTCACTTATATGTGGAATCTAAAACAAGACAAACAGAAACAGACTCATAGATACAGAAACCAAACTGATGGTTGCCAGAGGGTAAGGGGAAGGGGATGGATGGAAAAGGTAAAGGGGAATAAGAGGTAGAAACTTTCAGTTATTAAATAAATAGGTCACGTATATGTAATGTACAGCACAGGGAATATAGTCAATAATGTTGTAATAACTCTGCACAGATGATTACTAGACAGTGTGGTGATCAGATCATAAAGTATATAAATAAAGAATAACTATGTTGTACACTTGAAACTAATATAATATTGTATGTCAACTACATTTTAATAAAATATATTTTCTATCAAGCCCATCTGCTAATGTGAATAAGTGGTAGAAATTATTCAAAAATATACAACAAACTTGTGAGGAAAAAAAAAACTTCTATTTTTGCCGGGTCATATGATATTTGCTGATACAAATGGCATTAAGGCAACCACACTCCCTGACTTAGTTTCTCTCTTAATAGCAAGTACTTTGCAAAAGGGTAGAATGGATATGTAACCAAGTCAAAAATCTGGAAAAGAACAATGTTACTGGACTATAGGAACCCTTGACCTTGATGTTCTGAACATCATTTCCTAAACCTTTAGCTGATTAGCACAGACTATGAGAAATAAATGATCATGTTTATCATGGAATTATACTTTCCAAAAGGTCAATTTTCACATTGAATCTGTATTGGATAAGTGTGACACATGTAATATTCTCATTTAAAATCCAAACCCAGGAATGCCATTAAAAGTTATCACATTCAAATATAAATATAATCAAAAGGAAATGAAGAGTTCATTGAAATGTAGTAATGGTTCCATACGTGAAAAAGGGCCATACTTTGAGTAATTCTAATTTTAATAGTTATAGTCTCTTGATAATAGAGATGTGAGATTGTAGAATGATATTTACTTGACAGACTTAACTTGGGTACTCTATTATGATAAACAAAAGTGTTTAAATTCTGTAAACTTCCAGTACACCTAAACCACTTTAATCAGGTACGACTTACTCTTTTTCTCTTCCAAAGACGCAATAGCAAAGAGTAGTCTAGGTCATTTAGCCATCAGGTCTTGACAAATAACCAATTCACCTTTTTTTCCCAGTATATTCTTAAGTATTGATTTTACCAAGTAAACTCAGACATGTGTCACACTTATCCAATACAGATTCTTTTCCCTGGAAATGTAGTTTGAACATCAATCAGCCACCTGGCCTTTCAACTCTAATTCCCATTGCCACTGTCTGTCAATTATTAAAGCGTGCCCATTTCTCCAAATGGGTTGTTTTTAAAAACTGAACTACAATGACTTCTGTGAAAAATACGCTTCTTGGAAAAGTATGCACATCTTCATATGATCCAATCTCTTCATTAACATTACCTTCTGGATTGACAACTAGTTAAAAGTTTATAAAATCCACATTTCAAAGGCCTCCAGGTATTTTCTCTTAAAATATATTCCCTGAACGGTAATATAAGCACTTGTAAGTCAAACTCCAGTTTGAGGACGAGAACATAAAAAGAAATTCAAGCTGAGGGGCATTGTTACAAGGGTCTTCAAACGGAGCAGTGTTTTGTCTCTGGCTAACCCCAATGAAAGTCTCAGAATGTCACCCACCTTCAGTCGCAGGCCTCCTGGGATAAGAGCGTTTGCTGGAAGGCTTTTAATGTGTTGGTAGACATAAGAGGAGAATTGCTCCTGCTCAGCCTGTAATTGGGGGCCAAGTTTAGAGAGATGACCTCTGTTGCTTTTGATAGCTGTCTGCAATTCATCAATCAGCCGGCTCACCTGAAGGGGTTAAATTACAAGAGTGGTTAGCAAGAAGTAATTGTTGATGTCACACTTATTAGATTTTTTAGTACCTCGTTTGATGGGGGGAAAATTACTTCAATACAAGAATTTGAGTACAGATCTATCTTCAAGTAAAGAGAATAGAAGAGATATACATTCCTTCATCAACAAATTTTATTCATGGGAAAATTTATGACCTTTCCACTTCAATAATATGAAATAGGTAGTCATTTACAATTGCTGAATGAAAAATATCTCTGGGAATGAAAAGAAACATTCATCTGACAAGTTTGAGAAAGACTTTTAACTGCTTAACAGAATAAAAACTCCCTATTACTTTAAATAATCCAATAAAGGTACCAACAACATATAATTTTATTATATGTACCTTCCTTTTTAGACTATTTTATTTTACCATCTGTATCTTATATTTTAATTTTTATATATGTGTGTATAATGAAATTTACATATATGTGTGTATATATATATACACATATAAATTTCATAATCAAATTTATATATACACATATATATAATACATATATACATACATATATATATGTGTGTGTGTGTATATATATATATGTGTGTATATATATATATATATATATATATATATATATATAAAGTCTATCAACATTTGTTGGTCTTTCAGATAAATCAATTGGGTATCTTCCTTCCAAATAGTCCAAAATATAATTTTCTATATTTCTTAAATACAGTGTTCCAAAGTATCCATACTTCAAAGATAATGCTCTATTCTAGACAATATTTTTAATATATATCCATATCTGAATAATGCATAGAATTTTTCCATAAACAGCAAAGGCTTAGTAATGTGTACCTTTTATTTTTAAATGTCTAGATTTCTAATTAGAGCCTATTTAACAGAGATAGGAAATTGACCTATGGATTATTCATAAGACATGCTAATGATTCAGATATAGTAATTTAATGTTTTAATCCATATAGTTTACAAATTAAAAATCATTGCCATCCTTTGAGTCTTCACTGTTATGTAAACTTATATTCTCTCTAAATATAGGATTCTTACATAAACACTGGTTAATATATGGTAGTGACCGAAAAAAATGAAAAGCAGAAATTCATTTTATCCATGGCTCTTGAAAGTGATCAAATTAGACCCATTTAGAGTTATGAATGACTCTGAATAAAGCATGGACTTTTTGAAATCTTGGGTTAAACTTGGTTCTCCTATTTACTGACTGACAGACTTTGAACATGTAATAAAACCCTCATCTATAAATGAAGAATACTGACCTTGCCATATTAAAAATTAAAAGATAAAAGAATAGCACAGTGTCTAACCTATAATAGATGCCTTGTACATGTTTCATTATTATTATTTTCATATTTAAGTGTTTTCTGCATATTAAGCTTTCAAATTTTTTTTGTGTGTATCTTTCTATCCCAACCCCTATTTCCTATGAAGCAGATAAAAATTTGAAGCTATTTGATACATAGATTTGCTATCTCACTTCAATGTAGAGGTAGTTTGAGGTTATATATATATATATATATAATATACATATATATTATATTTTGTATTACCTGAACTATATTTAACTTTTCCCAAGAACTTTAGAAGCATTATCTACATATAAACAAGCTAATTTAAATGACTCCTATTTTTCTTTGGTCTCCCATATCTGTCTTATTTGTCCCTATGTGATCAATCATCTACTCCCTTTAAACAATCCTTTCTTCTAAATAAAGGATTGACAAACTTTTTCTCTGTTAGGGCCAGATAATAAATATCTTCAGCTTTATGGGACATAAAGTCTCCATCAGAACTATTTGACTCTGCAGTTGTACTTTGAAAGTAGGCACAGGTAGTATGTTAATGAATGGGAATGGCTGTGTTCCAATAAAACTTCAGAAAAACAAGTGATGGGTTGGATTTGGCCCCAGACTGTAGTTTGCCAATCCTTCTTCTAAACACATGTACTTCCTCTCCCTCATTTCCTTGCTTATAAGCAATACTCTGGTCCAAGCCCTCATCTCCTCGTCCCTATCCCATACTTGAATGATCAAAATACCTCCTGAGGGTCTCCTTGTCCATGTTCTTTCCCGTTCTAACCCAGCCTGCCACCTCAACTGATTAATCTACCTCCAATAGCATATCAAACCCTCCAGGTGCTTCCCTAGATTCCTTAGCTTGATATTCAAGATTCAAGATCTTTTCTTACCGTCTGGAACAAATTTCTGTGCTTTCCACAGTACTGTTAAACTTTTCAGAAAGTTGTAACATTTAAAATGTGGAAATGATAGATGATCTAATATTAGTCAATGTCCTCAGCCTCATCTTCTTCATACAACCATCTAACAAGAACTACCCTCAAAAATGATGGACAATAATATTTATCATTCCAAAACTAGAGACCAAAACAGGCCAGCGGACTTGCTCTTACAGTTATTTGAAAAATCAAAATCCAAGAATCAAAGACCTTAAATGGAAAGATTCAACTTTTGGAAAGCACTGATTCTCTCTGACCCTACCCCCAGCATTATATGATTCAAGAAGATATAATTTTATGTAGTCTTTAAAATATACTAGGTGGCGTGCAATGTATTTTGCTGGTCAATGATACTGCTGTCTCTGATTTTATGTACTACACCTTGTGCTATAGCAAGGCACCAAACAAAGAAAAAAAAAAAGGAGGAATTTCAGGCTTTGATTTGAGAACATTTTTATACATGACTGGTTTTACTGTCACAATCTATAGCCTTTCACTGATAGGGGATTTCATGTGACATCAGAAATCAACCAACCATACAATTGATGATGTCATTTGCATTCTAAAGGACTATTGGTTAAAGCCTTAAAAGTTTTATTTCCTATGATTCTTTGTTGCTTCAAAACATTTCTCTATCAATTTTCCTATTTTCATTGGCTTCATGACTTATTTGTTAATGTATGTGAAACATAATTATACCAATTATCACCTCTTCAAAAAAATAACTTAAAAGGAACAAATAAGGTGTTCTAGCAAAAATTAACATATCTTAAACATAGAAGAAAATATATAGAGAGAATCAATCCTGCCACTGACATTTTCATAAAGTTCCATCCAATTTTACTAAAACTTTGTTATTTTACATATTCATAAGGTCTTTTATCCTAAAAGTGCTACATTTTGTTCTCACTTATTATGATAACATGTTACCCTTAAAAATCACCCCATACATGAAAGAACTCATATACCAAAATCACGTAGGTAGTACAATACTCCTGAATTAATTTACATAATATGATTTTTTTTTCAAATCACAGATGTTGCTAAAAGGGGAAAAATGTTCTTTAAAATTCTTAATCATGAATCTTTTCTTTCTGCAAATCCTTTTTTTTCTCTCTCTCTCCACAAAGGCAATGTGAATGGGGTAAAAGAAGACAAAACTTGACCTTTTGTGATCCCAGCATTAATGGCTCTGTTCATAATTCAATCTATGTGTGTGTGGGAGCATCCATGTGGAAACATAGAGGCCTGAGAGACATAAAGCCTTTCCCTTTAAACATTATCTGACCCTATCAGTCCCATTCACAAAAGAAGGCTTACGTATGCATATGTTGAAAAAATGCACCATCTCATTGTGCGGTGGAAAGCCTACACATTCTACTCTTCATTCTCCGTGGAAATGCTGCACGGAAGTGACACTTGTACAGAGTTTGGGAGAGTGACAAATGAGCAGAAGGTAACAAAAAAAGTTGAGTGTTCTGAGGAGGAAACAGACCAAACTTCTGAAAGAATGCAAATGCACACCTGTCTACAAATATGCACATCGGTTTTTGCATCACACGTAGGGCAGTTTGATCATATTTTATGATACATTCACGCAACCCTTGAATTTAATTATAAAGCTCAAGATGACTTAGAGTCAGCATAAATATTCTGCTTATAAACATTCTAAAATGTATACATATTGCACTTGTACATTCTGAATACTGTCCTTTGGCTATGATGAATGACTCTTTGAGGAGCTCCTGGCTTTTCTAGTGGTAAATTCAGCTGTCAGCCTGAATTCTCTGTGGCCTTGAGTCCAACTATGTTAGTAAGGAGAACACCAGAGCACTTTGCACAGAATCGTCACTTGAAATCAGCACACAGGGCAACAGCCTCTGTGCTAGGCCTGTCGTCTTGGCGTGTCATATACAGGATGGTCTCAAAGCCAGGTCAGTGCTTAAACTGAAGACCAAGAAACTTCCCAATTTACAGCATAATTAAGACGAACCAGAAAGGGGGCATGAGGATGAAAATGGGCATTTTAAACTTCCTAAATGTTCTTATTTGTTTCAGGCCCAAGAGCAGGGTGTTTTTCAGGATAAGAAGAGAACATAACCCAGACTGGATGAATGAAGACTAGAAAAGACACGGGGACCTGTGAGCAAAGTTAAGCATCTCTTTATTTTCAAAGCTTCAGGTTAGCTACGAGGAAACCTGAAGTTTGTACCACCTCTTACTCCTACTCCTTCAACTACTCCCAACTGTTTAACAGTTTCCTAGACCCCTTCTGAGACAGAGAATATTTCGGAAGGAGATCTGTCTTGTTTCCAGTCAGAGGTCCCTTACGTGCTGCCTTTAGGGCTATTCAAGAGTCTAACATCCCCATTCAACCATGGGGGAATAGGTGATTGAAAACAGACATTTTAAATGCCTTTATAGGATGACACCGATGGCAACAAGGATGTCACTATACCTTCTGAGGCAGCACTAAGAATGGATCTCACAGACCTCTAACGACAGGTACATAATTGACCAAGGGTCCCAGCTACTGTGCTCTGAAGTCCATCATCAGGTTGGCACCAATGGCTGAGGATACTAAGGCAAGTCCATCCCAGGGAGTCTCAGGACTCGTCTGATAAACAACTTTGGTTCAAGGATACACCACCAGTTTTGCTAAGCCTTCCTTAGACTGCACAACAATCCTGGAGCTTCCACCCAATCTTCCTTTCCTCTTTCTTTCATTTGTGTTCAAGTGTACATTTCATACCTCCCAGCTTCACAGCCAGAGATCTCCCCATTTTCTCTTGTAGGCATTTCTTCTAATAAAATTCATACACATTTATTCCCCTCTTGGTATTTACTTTTCAGACAACCTGGAATAACACACTTTTAAACTAACAAGAATAAGATACATGCAGATTTGCAGTAGACCATTTCCAAAAAGCTCGATGTAGTTTAACAGATGTCATCATCTCAAACTGGTCTTATGATGCGTAGATTATTATTATTACCAGATTTCATGTGGAAAATTACATGAAAGAAACCAGATTTTAAGATAAAACTATAGGCAGCAGAAATCTAAAACAAAATCTCAGATTTTACAATGTTTAGTTTGGGTTTTATAACATCTGAAAATATAGTATTTTTATTATAAAAAAAGTAAACTATGGGTAAAAATAAATATTGAAATAATCCCCCCTCCCCAATGTTTTCTCTTTACCATCACAACTTCACATCTCTGTATATGAATTAGGACCAAAACTTGATGTCACTGACTTTTTCTAACCAAAACGCTAGAAACTATACATCAAGATTAATACAATCACCTTCAAAGTAATGACATAGAAATTATTCTCATGGTGTATGGAATATATTTAGAGGTTAACAAACACACACACACACACACACACACACACACACACACACACACACACTACATATTCCCTTTAATGTACATTTGGTTTTTGAAGCAAACAAAAGGCATTTGGAGCCACAGCTGACAAGCAAACATGTAACCTGATAAGACACTGTGCAGGAAGGACACAGAAGTATATAGGTACTAAATAGACATGATAATAAAGAAGAAATACCAAATATGCATAAATACTGTTGGATTTTCAAGAAAAGATCATTTTAACTTCCTGTGTTCCTAACAAGGTAGCATTAAAGATGATATACATGTATTTAGTATAATGATTATTTTCCTGGGCCACTTCAAGCTTCCAGTTTCATTGAAATTGTAATTTTGCATAAAATATCAAAGAGCAAATCAGTTATAATATTTAAAAGACATAAAATACTTAGTCTGTTCATTCTTCTATTATTTTCTATTTCATCTCTAATAATAATTTATGTTATAGATATAATTTCAATTATGCTAATTAGAGATATTTATTTGCATTTTCTAGAGCTTACCATATCAAGATACATAATAGATTCATTTTAAACTCACTGTAAAAATGTAATAAAACTCTCCAACTGTGATAAAAAAAATTCAAATGAATAAAGGGCAATTTTTTAAAATTTATAATTATCAACGAACTCTTTTAATTTGTTAATGTTAAGTGGAATGAGTCAGAACTATTAACTTAAAGCTATACAACTGTTATTTGTTACATCTTAGTAATTATTCGAGTTGAATTTTTCTTATGAAATAATTTCTACTGAGATTGCCAATCAATGTTTAAAATACAGTTTTTATACTGGACACACATAAGTCCCAAATATTAATGTAGTCTCTGATGTAAGACTTGAATTCACTCAGGAAAATTTGATGCATTGTACCTGTTCATCTATATACATAGTAATGGAGATGTAATCAAATAAGAAAATATTAAAACCCCCAAATTTGGATAGATTGATTCACTAAAATGTCAAAAGAGAATTACATGAAAGTTTAAGTGTTAACTTTTCACACTATCTTAACATTTAAGTTGCTTGTAGATTTTATTTACTGACAGTGTACATGGAAATTAGCAAATTCATATCTTTTCTCAGAAAGATTAAATGCTCCTGCATTCCAGGAAACTACATGAAAATCATTTCCCCCTTTTGTCTAGCACCAATTTTGTATTAAAATTTCATTTATAGACTATGCTGTCAACTTCACAGCATGAGCTTTGGAGAGAAGAAGGCTTGCTTTAATAGTTCTTCATTACAATATTTCCTACAGAATCTTATGATTAGCTCACTTAGGGTTGACATTGTAAACTACAGTTTTTCCTAGATAAGGGATAACATTGTTAGCATTTCTAGAATTCAGAAAAATAATTCTATTCCTAGAAAGTCAGAAAATAAAAACAAGATTTAGTAGTTATTTAAGTTCAAGTAAATTTTAATATTTTTACTATGTTAGCATGTTTTATAACGTTCAGATTCAAGTTGCATGTAAGAATTGCCTAAATTAGGAAATTTATGAAAACGTATCATAAGTATTTTTCAGAAAATTATAATATGATTTATTCTTTCAAGCATATAATTTATTCCCCAAGCTGTCTACATCAATAAAATGATTTTAAGTTTTGACCAAATTTTTTTCCATTATATTGTTATCAGGTAGCTATAGTTTGTTTACTACCAGACCCAAGTGAAATGTCTTAATTTTAAAATCAGTATTCATTGTGGTTTTATAATATAGTTTTAAAAGTAAGTTCCTTACTTCTTCTTGTGCCTTATGGCGTTCCTTTGCTGTCATTGAAAGAATGACTTTTTCAGTAATTTTCTCTTTCTGTTCATCCATGGCCAGGTTCAACTAGAAAACAAATAATTAGATTAGATAGATATATATGTAAATAGATAAAATAGGCATATATTGACACCTAATAGCAACATTTATCCAAACAATTAATTTACCATACTCATAGAAGGTAATTTCAAATTAATTTGGCACATACTTATGTAAAAATGAACTGCACTGAGATTAAATAAGTTGAAAGTTCATTGTTATATTTGAAACATTTAACACTGAATTTTTCACTTACACTTTTGCTGTTTTTAAATTTACTAAAATATGACTCGGGAGGGAGTCCTTAATTGCAGACATTTGACACTGATGAATAATACCAATTAAATGCATTTTATCAAAATGAGCATAGCAGTTATTTTTTTTTAATTAGGATGATATTTGCTATTAAAGTCTTTTATTGCCAATTGGTAATAAATTGGCTGCTGTTATATCAGGATAAGAATTCAAGGGCAAAAACAAAAAGGATTCAAGGGCATAAACCAACAGCAAATGTCAACTGAAACATGCTAGCATGGCGTAAAATGGTTTACACTATTTCACAACAAAGGATAATGTTTCTTAAATACCTGAACAGTCACCTCTGACCTGTTCCATTTACAAAGCCAGATAAAGATCTTCTACTACTGCCACAAACCCTTGTTATACAAAGGTGAATGTGGCCCACTCTGTATTTTTTATAAATAGTCCTCATGGAAACAAAATGCTATTTTCAACAAAAGGAAAAAGCTAAACTCATACAATAATAGTCACTCAACAAATTGGCATTACTAGAAAGAAAGCCTGATACCGAACCCTCTGAACTGGAATCTTTAACGGTTCTTAAGCAATGGATAATGACCGTGTTTTTTGCTTTGTTTAGTTAGCGTTGTCATTGTTTTAAATAGGCTCTCTCAACTGTATGCCTCACAAATTATGTCTTTAGCCCATACTCTGTCTGAAGACCCACTCTGAAACTTGGAATAACATGGCGGGGTGTGGTCAATAATCTGGCCTCCTCAATCTGACTATACATATATGCGATGTGAATGGTATCAAACCTGTGAAATCTTCATCCACTGATATGTGACATAGCTCACTATATCAGAGATTTTGTTTTGGTAGAGGAGAGAGGCCCAGGAATCTTTAGGTGATTCTGATGACCAACCTAGATAAGGCGTTAACAAATATTTCTGTAAAGGGCCTGATAGTAAATATTTTAGGCTTGGTGTGTGGGGTACGGGTGGGGGGTGAGGTGGCAGCATATAGACTCTGTTGCAATTGCTCAGCTCTGACCTTGTAGCATGAAATAGACAATACATAAATGAATGAGTGTGGCTATGCCTCAATAAGACTTAAAAACCAAACAAGTGGCAGGCTGAATATGGACAGCAGGCAATGTTTGCCTATCCTCATCCTAAGTTTAAAACTACTGAAAACAAGTTTTTTTTCAAAATCATGTAATATACAACATGATGACTATAGTTAACAATGTCATATGGTATGTTTGAAAGTTTCAAGAGAGTAGATCCTAAGAATTCTCATCACAAGGAAAAAAAACATTGGGGTGTTCATTTTTGTGTGTGTGTATCTATATGAGATGATGGATGTTAACTAAATTTTTTGTGGTTATTTCACAATATTTGAAAGTCAAGTCATTATGCTATACACCTTAAAATTACACAGAGCTGTATGTCAATTATATTTCAATAAAACGGGGGGTAAATATTATGTAAGACTATTCTTAGGATCATTCTCCCCAAGGAATATTTTTTCCTGTGCAAAAGTAATACAAAAAACATAATGTTATAAAAAGTCAAATATCAAACTGAACTTCCACACATGGAAGCCTATCTGTAAACTGTGGTACAACGTACTGTGCCAAGTCTCCATGGTAATTTTTTTATTAGGGGATTCTCATCTCAGGAAGAGATGAGTACATTGGAGAGTGACATCTACTCTTTACAAAATTAATTTCCAAATGCAAAAACATTCACAGCAGACATTATTTGAAGGGAGGCAAAACAAAAACAGAGCCATGAAACTCTTTGATGCCACAGTAAAGTCAGATTCTAACAAAGTCTCCTGGGGCCATGACATTTAGAACTCCTTCTAAGTAACTCTTTAAAAGGTGGGAATTCTTTATCTTTGAAAGTGTCACAGTTGGAAAAATCCCCTTCATTCTAATACTTAACTTCTAAAGAAGTACTATACTAATCTACATAAACTGAGGGAAAAACATATCAACGTTACTGAAAAGCATCATATGTATAGTACCCAAAAGAGATCGAGTAAGATATTGGAAATTCAATGGTTAACAAAATATAAGGATACACACATGAGGCCTTTTCTGCAAACACCAGCCATTCCAAAAAAGAGACGTTTAATACAATTATTTGGGGAAAATTATTGGAAGTAGAAAGTCAAATTCAGAGAGTGCATTTTCACCCTGAGGTATTAACAACATGCAGTGCTAACAGCATCTCTCCCTCAAATCCCACGACACAAGTCGGATTTTTCTCTCCTGCCACTTTGGAGGAGTGCATCCTGTTTCTTCATTAAGACAAAACTAGATACTTTTGATTTGCTGTTCTTATCTCAAATATATGAAAATTTTCTTTTGTCAGTGAGTTGGAAATTTCTGCAGCTAATTTTTCATGCATAAAGAGGTTGTGTGTGCTAAGTGCCGTTCAGTTGGCTCTAACTCCTGGCGACGCTACGAATGAGTAATGTCCACAGTGTCCTGTCCTCAGGGTGGAAACTTCAAATTAACTTCAAATTAAAAATCAAAAACAAACAAAAAGGATGAACCTTGAGGGCATTATCCTAAGTGAAACAAGTCAGACAGAGAAAGACACAGGCTGTTTAAAGGCTAATTGTATAAACACTTTAACATACAGTAAGAGAAAATAAAATCTATTTTATAGGAGAGAATAACTATAAACTCTAGAGTCCAATCATTAATATCTTCAGAAAAGGTACAGTAATCAAACAAGCTGGTGTGTTCTGTCTACCTAATTCATATTGACATTCCATTTAAGTATTAGCCAAAGAAGGAAGAGACTGGTAGTCCAACTAAAGTCTCAGTCTTCTGAAGCGTAGTTCTGCGTGTACTTTTCTCTGTATTCAGAAGAATAGCTAATGATTCAAATGTGAAGTATATGATGTGTGGTGCGTATAAAGTCCTTAATAAATCAATATAACCCAACAAGAAAATTGAATCTATTTTTCTAGCAGAAATCTAAGTTTTTAACCAGTAAATAGTGATTTATTAATATATTATGTGATCCATATTTTACATGAGGATCAATATAGGCAATACAGGTTGGCATAAACAACAGGACAATCAGCCTTCATATATATTGACAAGTTTCCCAATGGTCTATTAATATACAAAAGACTGGGACAAATTACTTATTTATATATACAAAACACGATTATAAAGGCCAGCTGCAGGTATTTTTTTGGAAAGTGCATTTTAATAAGGTCCTATTCAGTTAGGAAACAAATGGGCAAGAAGTAGTTTGCACTACAGAGTTTAGCGCAAGAGCTTTCTCTTTTTCTAACCACGAAATCAATCATTTGTCCAGACTGTGGGAGTCAGAGTTAGTTACTGAAAAGAGCTCCGTATATAAACAAGTCAATAACTCATTGTGTGTTATTGTCCAGCTGAAGAAGTCGGCTTTCAAAAAGCTGCCCCTGCTTCTCTCAGAATGAATGTCACTGTATTCAGGGGCTGGAGAGAGTCCTTTGTTTCCAGCCATTGCTGGCTGCCATTTATGTATGGGAACAGGAGGTGGCTGTGAGGAGCGTGGGGGAAGCCACTATTTGGTATCATGGATGTCCAGGAAAAACTCTGAATTTTGTCAACCTAAGTAACTTGTGTCTGGAATTGCATTAATGGAACTGATAAGGAGTAGCCACACACACACACACACACACACACACACACACACACACACAAATATTTGGTGAAGGAATTAAATGATAATATAAGTTTGTACCATTTTAAATTGGATCAGGCTGATGTTTTTGGTTCCCCACCTGTCAACAAAGATGAAACCAAAAATATAGGCAATGGTTTGAAAAGTTCAAATGCATAAAATCAAACTGGTGAACAGGTCAACATGTCAAATCAATGCTATCTATTCCTGCCATAACTAGTAAGGGTGATTCCTGGGACTCTCAAATATGGTTTGCAAAGTGTGTGTGTGTGTGTGTGTGTGTGTGTGTGTGTGTGTGTGAATTTGTTTAAGGAATGATTTTATGTGCTCAACACTTGTGATACGTTAAAGAAATATGAACTATTTTTGACTTAAAAATTAATTTAAATATCCTTTAGAACTGAACTGAACCTGAAGTTTGTAAGATATAAATATTATAATACTCTTATGTATTTCACCCAGAAATTTATTAAAAACAATATTTTTTTCAAAATCAAAGAAGGGACTGTGAAAAGACACCAGACCAGGACTCAAGAATTATAATTCGGTTGGGCAACTAAAAAATACATGTGGATCTGTTTAATAAATGGTCCTCGTGTGTGTGTGTGTGTGTGTGTGTGTGTGTGTGTGTGTGGAGAGGGGGTTGTTCTCTGAAATCTTTAAACAACAGCTTAGCTTTCTTTGTTTTTAGTTTCAGGTGTACAAATCAATGTAATAGTTTAGAAAGCATGGCTTAGCTTTTAATTAGGTAAAGTTGGAGTTGCAGGCATGGAGAGAGTTGGGAACTTAGAACTGAATCCAACTGATCCCATTTCCCTTAACAATTTAGAAAACCACAGCATTAAGTAATATAACATGCTTCCATGGGCAACAACTGTACTAGACCATTTTTCTAGGTATAAATAGGTTTAATAGCACAGTGCAATATGATTGAGGAGAATATAAAAAACAACAGAAAGTCACAAACAATATATGGCATGAGGTAGATCACAATTAATTGTCAAGTGGACATAAAAACAATATAGTCTACAAGTATAAAGGACAAAAATATCATTTTGTGATGGAGTGGTTGGAGATGGAAAGGCATAAAAGGTGGACAGTATCAAGCTAGGAAAAGGAGAAGTGGTCATATGGGGCAATATGATTAATAAATATTAATTAATATCACTAATTAATAATTAATTACATGATTAAATTTTGTTGTAAATACAGTTAGTATTTAGAAGTAAAGTGGCTTGACATGGCTCTGGAAAGGGAAGGAGAGAAGACAAACTGTACCTTGAAGGATAAGCAGAGAGAAAGAGCATAGTGAGCTGATCCATTGAGTCTGCCCAAGGCAATGGTGTGACAGGGAGGAATGTCTCATAGTAGAGAACAAGGACTAGCTGGTTAGTGTGACCCCATAGCTAATCTATTTATGAATTTAAATATAAGCTGGGGGTAATATGCAAAGTTCCAGTCCTATAATGAGGGCATAATTGAAGACTTAGTTCTTAGCTTTGCCTTGGCCCAGCCCCGTCTGTTCAAGCTATGGAAAGATTAACTCATTTCCAGTCTTAGAGATCCATAAGTAAATCCTGACCTAGACCCCCACTTCCAACCAGGTTATTTCACTTAAATTCCTTCCATAATAAAATGTAAGATCGCCACTTCTACACTTGGGAAGAGGCACAATCCTTAATTCAAAACTGGCTGTGAATTCTCGCTCTGCCACAAATTAGTTCTGAGACAAAGGGTAACAGTGATGGTTCACACAGGCCTTCCAAAGCCAGAGACTCCTCTCCCATCCTTGTTAGTTCTTTGAAAAAAGCTACTTTTACCACAAACTGTAGTTTCTTGAAGACAGTTGTTTTAAGAAAGAATTTATAAATGTTCATGATATTTGAAAACCAGAAAACAAAAATATCACAATAATTTAAAACATTAACATTTGGGGAGAAATCCAAGAGGTGGAATAGACAAACGCTGTGCCTGCGTTCTTTCATGAACATATTAAAATTACAACTAAATTGTAGAACAATCAATCAGGAGAACCATCTGAAGTCTAGTGAACAGAAGTCCTATAGCTAAAAATATAAAGAAGCCACGTAGAGACTGATAGGAAGGGTGGAGATGCAGAATACGCCCCACACCTCTGTGTGGTGGTTGAGAGTCAGAAGGGATATCTCAGCTGCCTTAGTTCCCCCCAAAGGAGAGAGGGATCTTAGCCCCCCCACCTCCACAATAGGCTCCCCAGCCCAGAGTACTAGTGCCGAGAAGGGGAGCCCCCACAACATCTGGCTTTGAAAAACAGAGGGATTCTGACCGTTCAAGTGGGCAGGAAGGCTGTGGGAAATCTAGACGTCCTTTTAAACAGCCTGCGCCCAGATTCACTTGCTCGTAGGCACTCACTCTGGGTTCCAGCAGAGGGATGGTGACTCGGGGGGCCTCGGAGACATATAGGGCGGCAGACTGAAGTATCTGGCTTCAGGGGGAGAACTAGAGGACTGACTGCATTTTCCCGGTGAGAGGTCCACCTTTCAACAGCTGGCAGGTGGGTGCCATCTTTCCTGTGTTGAACCTGTCCCCTCTGACCAAATCTGGATCTGATAGACCTGGTGAGTTCTGCTGCTCCACCCCCTGACTCACTGGGATCCCACCCCACCGAACTCCCCCAATGCCAGAGGCACTTTCTCCATGAGCAGCCAGAGCTGCACACATTGCATTCTTTCTTGAAAATTTATCGGAGTCTGGCAGGCCCCAAGCAGGCGGCAACTGGCCTCAGTGTGCTCTTAGACTTTTGCTGAATTGCTCCCAGCTCAGCACTGGCACCAAACCAGAATTTACATTAATTTGGTGACCACAATTCTTCTCACTCTAGTGACTCCCTGAGGTCCTGCTTCACCCAATTTGCCATACCACATCAGGAGTTATCAGTAGCTGAACCCTAAGGGAGCAGGCAGGTGGCAGCAAGCCTTGGGGTGTCCTGGTTTTTTGCGAAGCTACCACAGACCCAGTACTCGTGGCTGCCATCCTTGGTTCACAGAGTGGTCTCTCCCACACACCTCCAACTACAGCGCAGACAGTGAACAACTGAGGATCACTTTGTAGCTCCTACCAGGTGGCCCCTAGACAGTCATAGGCAGTGGCTTACTTGGGCCTGCACCGGAACGGCTCCCAAGAGGTCCCAGAACCAACACACTTGGAGGTTGGCTTCAGACCATAACTGAGCACTGGCCAATTAGCCCCACAAGTGGCACACAAAAAGGGCAGTTTCAACAGGCACTAGAGCCTGCTGGGACAAATCCCACTCAGGCTGTAAGCCTCCCACACAGCAGTGCATAAGCTATGGATGTGGACAAACCCCACAGCCAGTCAGCCTAAGGGTCAATCCCACCCACTCACTTGCCAAGATCAATTAAGGATCAACTATTACAGGAGGGCACACACAACCCACACAAGGGACACTCCTGGAGCACCCAAATCAGGTGACAAGGGAGACTGTGCCACTGGGCCCCACAGGACACCTACTACATAAGACCACCCAGCCAAGACTGGGAGACATACCATGTCCACCTAATACATAGAAACTAACACAGAGAGGCAGTCAACATGAGGAAACAAGGAAATGTGACCCAAATGAAAAAAAACAGGAGAAAACTCCAGAAAAAGAACTAAATGAAATGGAGGCAAAAAACCTACCAGAAACAGAGTTCAAAACAATGGTTATAAGGATACTCAAGGATCTTAGTGACAACTTCAACAAAGAGATAGCAAGCATAAAAAAGGACACAGAAACCATAAAAAAGAGCCAGTCAGAAGTGAAGAATACAATAACTGAAATGAAGAATGCACTAGAAGGAATCACCAGCAGACTAGATGAAGCAGAGGATCAAATCAGTGATTTGGAAGACAAGGTAGCAAAAAATACCCAATCAGAACAGCAAAAAGAAAAAAGAATCCAAAAAACTGAGGAGAGTTTAATAGACCTCTAAAACAATATCAAGCATAAAAACATTTGCATCATAGGGATACCAGAAGGAGAAGAGAGAAAGCAAGGGATTGAGAAACCTATTTGAAGAAATAATGACTGAAAACTTTCCTAACCTAGTGAAGGAAATAGATATACAAGTCCAGAAAGTGCAAAGAGTCTCAAACAAGATGAACCCAAATAGGCCTACACCTAAACACATTATAATTAAAATGGCAAAGATTAAAGACAAAGAGAGAATTCTAAAAGCAGGAAGAGAAAGGCAATTAGTAACTTATAAGGGAGCTCCCATAAGATTGTCAGCTGATTTCTCAACAAAAACTTTATAGGCAAGAAGGGATTGGCAAGAAATATTCAACGTGATGACAAACAAGGACCTACAGCCAAGATTGCTGTACCCAGCAAGGCTGTCAATTAAAATTGAAGGATAGATAAAGAGCTTCCCAGATAAGAAAAAGCTAAAGGAGTTCATCACCACCAAACCAGTATTACAAGGAATCGTAGAGGGACTTCAAGATGGGGAAAAAAAAAATCAAAATTATGAGTAATAAAATGGCAATAGCTACATATCAATCAACAATTACTTTCAACATAAATGGATTAAATGCTCCAATCAGAAGACAAAGGAGGGATGAATGGATGAGAAAGCAAGATCTTTACATACGCTGCCTACAAGAGATTCACTTCAGATTGAAAGACACGCACAAACAGAAAGGGATGGAAAAAGATATTTCATGAAAATGGAAATGAAAATAAATAAATAAATAAAATAAAAGCTGGTGTAGTAAACAAACTATACCAAACAGAATAGATTTTAAAACAAAGGCCTGAAGAAGAGACAATGAAGGACCCAGTAATCCCACTTCAGGGCATTTATCCGAAGAAACTCAAAACGCTACTTTGAGGGGATGTGTGCATCCGTATGTTCATTGCAGCATTGTTTACAATGGCCAAGAAGTGGAGGCAGCCTCAGCGTCCATCGATGGATGAATGGATAAAGAGTAGGTGGTACATATACACAATGGAATATTACTGGGCCATGGAAGGGAATGCGTTCTTGCCATCTGTAGTGCATGGATGCACCTGGACAATATGTATTGTGCTAAGTGGAGTATATCAGGCAGAGAAAGACAGATAGAATGTGATATCACTTATATGTGGAATCAGAGAACAAAATAAACAAATAAAACAGAAATAAACTCATAGATACAGAAAACATTTTGATGGTTGTAGATGGGGCAGGGTTGGGAGTAAGGGTGCAAAAAGGGGAAGGGGTTAAGAAGTACACATTGGTTGTTACATATTGTTTTGGGGACGTAGGGTACAGCACAAGGAATACAGTCAATAATATTGTAATAACTATGTATGGTGTCAGGTGGGTACTAGATTTGTTGGGGTGATAGATGGGAGGGGTTTGAGGAGAAGGGTGAAAAAGGGGAAGGGATTAAAAAGTACAAATTGGTCGTTACAAAGTAGTCATGGGGATGTAAAGTACAGCATAGGGAATAGAATATAGTGAATCATGTGATAATAACTACACATATGTATAGTGCTAAATGGGTACTAGACTAGTCGGGGGATCACTTCTTAAATTATATAACTGTCTAACTGAAATAAAATAAAAGCTTACCCACTTCTGTCCTAGACGAAATATAGGAGAAGTCTCAGAGAGGGAGGCAGGAAAGCAAAACGGCCAGAAGAATCCTAAGTTCTCCTTCTATATAGTGTGGCTTGGGGAGGGAGACAAGTGTCAGGTAAGTGGGAAACGTCCTTGAGCAGAGGGGTCTGCTGCTCCCTTTCCTTCAATATGGACCCAGGGAGGAAGTTGTCCTGAAGCAGCAGAGCACACAGCCACATTGACAAGACGGCACGGTATGGCCAGGCAGAGAGAGGCCTAAGGTTTGGCTTTCCCAAATTACCCCTGGTTTCTTTGTATCTTAGGACATGGAAGCAGCTGAGCAGTAGGCTAAGAAGTTTGCCACAGGCTATTGGCATAGTGAGGGCAATGTGGCTTTATAGCGAGAGCAGCACCATAGACCATGGAAGCCAAGGCCAAATGGGTGCCTCAAATAGACCTTGGAGGGGGATCTCTAACACCAGAGGAATTCAAGTTCAGGTTGGATCATGAAAGAAGCACCACCAGAAAAAGTGCCTGAGACAAATGAGTGGGCTACAAGTCACACAGTGCAGGCCAGAAGAGCATCCAGCAACCAGGTGAACAAGGGATGGCCTTTCATTGGCCAGCAGCTGCCATGCCAACACACACATTCCAATGGGCCAGCATGAGGCCAGGGACCCCTTACCCCAACTGAGGATGAAATGAAAGCCACACAATCCCTCCTTCTATATACTACCTGACGGAAACCAACAGGGCACAGGACAGTCTGTATGAGAGACAGAATGACCTAAAATAACTATTTAAATGATCAGATCAGACTAACCTTTAAATTGAATGGGACAATTATTTTTCCCCTCAGATCCAGAGGGCAAGAGCTCAGGATGAAAGGACTATTAGTATCAGAAAATAACTGAGTCATTTACTTCTTTGCACATAGATTGTGTACACATATGTGAAGGGGTGTGTGGATTGTGTACACATATGTGAAGGGGTCTGTTGTGAAGGAAAAAAGGCAAAAAAAGTATTTATAAGAAAGGAGAGAAATATAACAGACAGAACATTTTTCAGGGAGAACGGTAAGCTTGCACCTACCAAATTGAGGCCAATTAAAGAAATCAAAAAATCCATTTTATGGATTCTCCAAAAACTTGAGAGTGCAGCTGAGAAGAATTTGCGACAGGCTGCCTCTGTATTGTGTCTGCTTACCCCGCCACGTGAGTTAGCGCAGTCTTGCACCATCTCCCACTCGAGAACACTTCATTACTTTAGGCAAAGTAATGAACCACATTTTCTTTCACCCACTAAAACAGCTGTGTAAATCAGAGAACTCCTTGAGAACAGTAGTTAGGATTCTGGGGCCCAGAAAGGACAAGCCAGGTAGGTCCCTATCCTTATAGAACAATGTCTGAATGTGTGTTAAGCTGGGTGTGAGGCACCCTACATCTCCAATAAGCATTTTTCCAATTATTATGTCCTGCAGTGATAGGAAAATTGTTCCTATTAATCCTGTATGGCCCAGCTTTGGTTCAACCTCATCTGTGAAGCCCACTCTGGCTTTGTCCTTTCCCCATAGACATATGAGGTCAGACAATTAAGTTCGCGAACCTATCCTAGAAAAAGTGCTACATACCTCATTGCTGAATATCACTACGGTCACTTTTGAAGTCCTCCCCTTGGGAAGCTCTGCACCAATGACAGCACCTAGTCCTCCCTTCAAAGCAATTTTGGAACTCTTTTTTCTGGAATTGCCATCAGAGATGTCGTCCTATTACCCTTGATGTCCTGGATGTCATCAAAATGTCTTCCTTTCAATATTCCCTTTATTTTTGGGTAAAGAAAGAAGACATTGGGGGCCAGATCAGGTGACTAGGGAGGGTGTTCCAATACAGTTATTTGTTTACTGGCTAAAAACTCCCTCACAGACAGTGCCGTGTGAGCTGGTGCATTGTTTTGATGCAAGAGCCATAAATTGTTGGTGAAAAGTTCAGGTCGTCTAACTTTTCCATGCAGCCTTTTCATCACTTCCAAATAGTAAACTTGGTTAACTGTTTGTCCATTGGTACAAACTCATAATGAATAGTCCCTCTGATATCAAAAAAGGTTAGCAACATCGTTACAACAAGTTTGCTAACTTAATTAATTGCCAGACCTTGTATCTGAGCCAAAATCTATTGTCATATACTATAGATAGTGCCCCTCTCTCCTCCCTTCCTTCCTTCTTTTTTACCTACTATCTTTACTATTGCCAATGCTGATAGAAACAATGCACTATACTGGTTTTGGTGACACAAATATCAATTAGATGTCTCTGGACATTCAGAGGGCTCAGTCCATTGAGAATTGCAATTCAGCAGTCAGAATTTTCCTCATTGTTTTCCCAGTGTTTGTCCCTGATATAAAGGATCATGTCTTAGAATGCTCTTATATCCCCATGGATCTAACTATAACAGGAAGGCAGCAAACATTCAACAACAAATACCGGTGGTGGATTAATGATGGATGAGAATCCTCAGACTCTAAGTGATTTTATTTTTCATTAGACAACTGTCTCCTAAACTATGTGCTGGGTATAGGTGATGGGAATTCTGTGGTCAAATAATTTTCTTAAACACTAGTTAAACCACCGTAAATGGATTTCTTTATAGCACAGCTCCTAAGAGCCTTTCATATCTAAAAGATTGTTAATGACCATGAGAGCACCTCAGGAGTATCCAGCCAGATATACTTCTAGAAACGTGTCAAGACATCCAAGATTCTCAAACTGAGTTGAAGATGGTCCCCTAAGAGTTTATTTGAAAGTGAGCACAAAAGTGCCCAATACCCAAACACAAGAAGCACAACTCTGCCCATCCGTCAACAAAGCTCAACCCTGCCTACTCTGCCTCCCTCAAATTAATCTATAATTCTCACACGTAATTTGTTTCAACCTTGAAACAAATGTTCTGTAATACATCTAAAATGTAATGACAAATTTGGGGGAAAAAGAAGAAATGGTAAAACTAATATCTCTATAAACTAAATATTTTACAAAATTAATACATATACATGCATGAATCTTGTAATTTAAAAAAAAAGTCTTTTTAATATTGCTTCTTGTTACTCACCAATATCTGTGATTTACTACTCATTTTTAAAAGTCTGCTCTACGTCCACATCTGCCCCAACATAATTGTCTTTTCTATCATTTTATCTCCATCTTTATTCAAAAGATAACAAAATTTACAAAAAGAGGCCAAAAAAGATGAAATACTATTGTCACCTTTGCTTTTAAAATTGCTAACAGCCTACTGAATTTTTTTGAGAGAATGGGTAAATTAATGGAGAACAAGGGAAGCTTTATGAATTCTTATTTAATAACTGCATTAAACTATATTGCTTCTTAAAAGTGAACTGAGATGAAAGCAAAGACTAGGTAGAGATAAGGATGGGACTCTCATTGTCTACTTTGTCACACTGTTTAGGGTACTACAGGGGCATGTAACATTCAATCCTTAAAAGAGATATGTAAATGATGCATAAAGAGCTTAAATAACTTTCTCATGAACACAAAGCAAAGAAAATTGAAGAACTGGGATTCAAATCCAGGCATGTCTGACTCCAGGCCCATGATTTTTAATTATGTCTTGGATACATCAGAAAATAGGATTAAAAATGGAGGAAAAAACTAGGTGGGACAGACAAATTGGCAAATATTTCTTTCTTATTAAACCATATGATTCTGAAAGCCCAAAGTTAAAAATCAAATTTCTATTAATATGAATTGATTTTGATGATATTAATAACAAAATAAATTGCATGCAGAGACTTTATTCTAGTAGAATTTAGTTTTGAAATTTGTACAAAAAAGAAACTAGATTAAGATCCACTGTCAGCAATCATTAATTAAACATAATAAAGTCACTTAGGTAATAATTCTTTACCTAACTTTCACTTAATCTCTGAAATTATCAAAATTAACACCCAATGCTATTTTTCCATTCTGAAAATATCTATAAAGCATTCTAACACAATTAATACAACAATTAATAATCACTTGAAAGCACTATTAATAGTTCTATATTTAATAGTTTAGACCTCTCCCTATACACATATATAGAAATACAAATACATGTAAAATCTAGTTTATGTTTACAGAAATGGCATCATTGCTATATTTTTTGGCATTTTCCTTTTTTTGCATGGCAATGACTTCAAATGCCTCTTAAAAAACACCCTAAGCAGAGCTATAACTACCCTAGTATTTACAGATATTAAATGTTCATCCAACCTGATTCAAAATTTAAGTGTCATGCTTCATTTAAAGCTCTCCTCTAATGAAAATGCAAGCTAAATTTGGGACACAAGAAGTTGGGGATAGGGAAAAAGTGCATGGTCTTTTAATTTTCATACTTCCTCAGCTCTTCTGTTATTGGGAATTTTGCTCTTATTCCACTGAAGATAACTTAGGCATATGGCCACCTCCGACTGCAAGTCAGGCTAGGAGACAGTATAGTTGTGTTTGAAGGGGGAAAAGAAAGGAGAATGATTCTGTTGGAAGACTAGAAGTCTCCACCACATTATTGCTCTATACAGAGTACATCTGAGAGTGAACTAATTACGCTGAGTTAACAAGTGAATTCTACGACTATTTGGGGAAAATTCTCTTCCCCAATTTCTTTGCTTAATAAAGTTTTCTCTAACCCCTCTTCAGGCTGTTTTTCATGAAGCAGTTTGTCATCCTTTTTGTGTTGCCAGAGCAGTCTATTTATAACTCTAGCACATCAGCTCACACATTTCTTATCATTACTTGTTTACTATCTTTCCATTATACCAGGATGGGCCCAAATTCTCCACTCTGCACCCGTGGCCATCCTTGAGGTTACCGATCTTTCTCCCATTACGTTTGGGCCTGGCTGAGACATAACGATCATGACGAACCCCACCACTATGGGGCAACTGGCTGAGTCCAAACTAATCACAGGATAGCATAACTGTGAATACACTGATTTATTTGTTCTTGAGCGACCAACATTGGGACAAAAGTCCTCCCATGAGCTTTAATGTGTGAACACTGAGAGAGCCGGCCCATGCCACATCCGAAGGGTCAGCTGCTATTTACCTCCAGAATATTGTTGCCACGTGGAGATACAGACCTAAATTTTGGTTATTTTCTTAATACTGGGTCAAAAACTTTTTAAATCTTCAACAGGCAAAACCATACGTGTGGGCACTTAGGATTTAGCCCGTTTTTAAGCTCTAATTCAAGGCAAAAATCTGATCATATCACTGTGCAGTCAAAAACCTTCCGAGATTCCCCACTGTCTACTGGATAAAAACCCAAGTTCCTTATTGTGACATCATTATCTGGCTGCTTATTCCTCATCTGCCTCATGTCCCCTCTCCCTCCACTACTCTGATGTGCCCTTATGCTATGCCATAGTAATTCTCATGTTCTACTCATCAATGTCCCTACACCCTGAAATTGTGAGACAATTTCAAGATCCATTCTTTACATGCGCCATCACATTCTGAGCCTCCTCCCCCACCACTGGGTCTTACCACCATAGTTACCGTGTTATCACCAACCCTAGTTTCTGTTGTGAAATGGGAAAGTTACAAGGATAAAAAGTAGATTGCCATAACTCTAGTTTGTGTCACACACACACACACACACACACACACACACACTCTTCTCTGCTTTACCTCATCCAGGAAGCCTGCTCTGACTCATTCTCAGTCCTAGGCACAGGAGCCCACCTTTGATCCCCTCTGCAATGCTCCTACAATAATTGCGCAGGGTGCCATCCCAGCACTTAGGCAGGGAATTGGTGTCTCTTACACATGAACTCTTCCCTCAGACTGTGAGCAGCTCTCAAGTAGGCTCTGAGTCTATATTCATCTCTGTATCTCTAGTACCTGGCCCATCGTAGATACTTGACAAATACTGTTTAAACTGAATATAACTGTTTGAAGATCCAGAAAACTAAGGCTGGGATATATAGAACTCTCAAAAGAAATTTCAGAAAGGCCTAAAGTTTGGTACTGTATATATAATAGATTGTATATTATATATTAATATATAATAAACTATATATAAATATAAAATATACATATATATGTGTCTGTATATATAATTGAGGATAATTACTGCACCTACTGGAGACATCTTCATCATTCAAATCTGGCTTTTTTAAATAATAAATTGGGTGACTTTCATTACAAGGTTAGGAAAGGCTGTCAGAGAGAAGAACCCTGGGGCTGGATTTTATTATCAGCTCCATCCCCTCTAAAACCAAGAAAACTTTCACACTGGCAAAGCCTAATGTGGATTCTACTATGCATTTTTTCTTCCAAGATGTTAAGCTTCTAGTTCTGAGGGGACAGGAGCCACAACTGCCAGTTGTCATTCTGACCATAAGTGTAGGCAAATAGACACCTATTTTATACACTTATTACTAACAGATAAACTCAGAACATTTTTAAATTTAGTTTTGGTTTTCAGAATTTGATCTGGAGTCTAAGTTACTACTGTCCTGCATTTCAAACCCTACTCATAAAAAAAAAAAAAAGAAAAAAGCTAACTCTTGTTGTTGAGAGTGGCTTGAATTTGGATGCTGTAATGACTAATTTACTTATTCTAAAATGAATTCCCTGTTGCTTTCCAAAATTTTTGACCTCTCAACTTTATCTAGTACCTAAATATTTTGATTAATTTGATATTCAATATTCTGATACATCATCATCCATCAGTAGATAAGAGAGAATTTGTTGAAAGCTTACTAAGTGCCAGGCACTGTGCTCAGTGCTTTGCTTGCATTTCCCAGTTATCTGTAAGAAAAATGAGTGAGAAAACCTAAGTATCGTAGAGGGGAAGAGTAAAGTATGTTTAAACTATTTGTCCCAAAACATAACCCAAATTTTTACACATAAACTTTGAAATTTCTGTAGAAAAAAACAAATCTCTTGAATCCTTCTATTTTGTGTGCGTGTGTGTGTCATTTGCACAGCATTTTGCACCATCAACATCATTTAAAAATATTTATTGACTACTTATTATGTGTCCTAGGAAATAGTAGTTAACAAGACATTTCCCGCATGGAACCTAAAATATTATAAGGCAGACAGATGTGGAACAAAAACAGCAGTAAGTGTGATGAGCATTTTAAAAAGTGTGGTGATTCTGGGAAGAGCTAAACTAAACTCAGGGCTAGAGCCGGAAATGCTTCTCTGAGCTAGAAATGTAACTAGGCCAAAGATGGGCAAGAAGCCACCAAGTCAGGTTTGACAAAGAGGAGCACTCTAGGCAGGGGAAGTGCTAGAGTCACCTCTTCCACAAAACACTGCATACAGTGTGTTATTGAATCTTCATAATAATTGGAAAAGGAATCATTATTGCCATTTTACAGATGAGAAAACTAAGGCTCAGAGATTGGATCAGTGAATAAGATTGGAATCCTTGTCTGTCAAAATCCAAAGCTCTTCCACTATGCTTAGCACCTCCAAAAGCTGCCTGCAACAGCTAGCTCCCTATTGCACCAGAGAGTAACAAACATTTTCAGTAAAAAGACAGATAATAAATACTTATGGCTTTGTACACCAAGAGGCAAAATCAAGGATAAAATATAGGAACTTAACAAGAGAAAAACAAATTTTCAAAATTTTTTGATGAGATTAAAACTATAATAATAGTAATTGTGTACAATATTTTGTAATACAGGTCTACTAATGAGAAGAATGAAACTTTTTTGGGGAATAACATTTCACTGAATTGGAGTTC